>NC_047517.1:11288350-11604600 GCF_902827115.2 Pseudochaenichthys georgianus | reverse complement strand
CTCCAAGTTGTGCTGCTGGTTCACCTGCTCTATGTAGCCACACTCCTGGGATCTCCACACTGATGATGGAGGTGGGTTCTTAGGCCACTGGCTGGGACCTGGCTGGAACTCTGCTGACGGTGAGGAGGCCGCTCTGCTGGCGGAGAAGTAGGTACTGCTGGGGAGGGCAGATGTGTAGACTGGGTTCACAGCAACTGGCCTCTGCTGCTGCGACTGTAATGCCGACGGGACATCTACGAAGGGACTGATCTGGTCACCAGCCGCTTCCCTCATCCTGAACTGTCTGGACATCTTCCGGTAACTGGAAAGACAAACAGCATAGGATTAATACAAGCTCAAATTTAGCATGCAATAAAATGTGTGACATCAAATAAATGAATTTCAAATGTATGCAATTTTATATACTTACTGGTTAAGAACTGTGGTGATGTCCTCATACGCAGGTTCCAGGCAGACATCATGCAGACGATCCAGTTCAGTTTCCAGGTACTTGCAGAAAGGAGTGGCCCAGTTGACTGGCTGCTCTCGAGTGATGAACTGAACCAGCCTATCTTGGAGATCACGGGATGATGCTCCGGTAACTCTCATCTCCATAGGAGACTCGGGTTGGTCCTCGGCAGCTGTTCCTGTCCTGGAAGGAGGTCTCGGTGTAGGGTAGCCAGTGTACTTCTGGTTGGGCTCCCTGGATTTGTCTGCAAAACTGTCGCCCCCCCCTAGCCAGCTCACCCGTCTCAGCCAGGGCTGCAAAGACAAAAATAGAAAACACACATAAGTACATTTGAAAGTTATATTTGGAAACAAAAATGTGGGAAATTGAACATTTTCGACAAAGTTCCGTTTTAATTTAATTTCAATGATATACTCACACTAGCTGGTATTTCCTTGTTGTGACGTCTGATGTGTGGCTTCAGAAACCCGAAGACCCGGCGGATGAACTTGTCACGGTCACTGTCATTCTCACTGGCCTCCTCAGCAAGGATGGGGTCTTCCTCGTCACTGCTCGACAGACCATCACCAGACCTCTTCTGGGATTTCTTCTTGGGTTGGCCCTCCCGCAGCTTTGAGAATCGAGTCCTCTGTGTTTGATACCATTTCAGAATTGAATGATCTGCAATGACAGAAATCAAAACAAATAATTAGTCCAATCATTGAAATGTTCATTGGCAGCAATGTATGTCAAGTATCTGAAATAGATTTCAATATTTGAAGTAATTGAAATGTACATTTTTTTTCTACTTACAATCCAATCTGTACTCCACAGCCTTTCCCTCCCATAGGTGCCTCTTTAATGCCTTCTCTTTGTACTGTTTGCCCTTCATGTCATACAGTAGCTTCTTACTCTTCACCCAGCAAGCGATTGCCTCCTCCTGCGCCTCTGTATAGCTGTATGATACACCCAGGGGGGGGTTCTCCTTCTGGGCCTTGCCTTTCCTTTGTCGCCCTTGCCCACTTCAGGCTTGGACTTGCCTGCAGGGAGGGCGGGGGAGGCTGACTCATCTGAAAAGATACCAATGAAAACAAATTAAGTACATTCAGGACAACAATTATGAGAATATATAACAAAATCAATTACCCCTCTTGCCCCCCATCCAGTGTTCGAGTTAGGTAGGAGCCAATGGGAGCTGAGCTCACATAAGGAGGGGTCTGAGCTCCCACGGACGCAGTGAAAACTATACATCTGTGGGGGTCTCTAATACATTACCAACAACCATTATTTTAATCACAAAATAATGCATGTGTCAATGTAATGAGTATTTTTTTTCGTTAACGAGGTAGGTAATAGGCTAACAGAAAACATGCTTTCCAAAAGAACTACGCATTTCTTGAGTGACAATATGCCTGCACTGCACCTCCAGGTGCGCAATACATTATTACGCAATCTATGACCGATGATGTGGTGTGTGTGTTGTAGTTGAACCTTTTCATATTTAAGTTTGTAGCAAGTAGAGAGAGGGCTGCTGCTGCTGCGTGTGAGTGTGTGTGGGTGCGCGCATGTTACTGTCCTAGTAGATCGCGTTCACACCGGAATAAGTCCCTGACACAAATGAAGCCGCTGACGTCACTTCTTCTTCTTCTGCTTTGGGTTTACTGTCAGGCCGCAAACAACTTCACGGCGTATACTGCCACCCGAAGTCCCGGAGTCCCCCGGAGTTGGGACCTTCTGAGTAAATCGCCAGAAGCGCCGACACCTCCTCATCACTCCACCACTCCTTTTATTTTGTGTTGCCATAAGTTAGTCCCTCTCCGTTAGTGTGCTGGGCTAATGCTAATAATGCTAATTCGAGCAAATAAAATGTCGGCTTCACAAAAACTTTTCGGAGTTTTACGGGCCGTGGTTTGAAATTCGCCCAGCCAATCAGACATTGGAACCTTTTCCTCCCCAGGAAAGTACCACCTCTCTAGCAGCGACTATCTGGGGGTGAAAAGGTTCGGATGAACTAGGCTCTAGTTCCAGATCTTTTTGGTGTGAAACCAAAATCCCAAGAACTATCGGCCTAGTTCTTGGGAAAAGTTACTCCGGTGTGAAAGCGCCTCTTGACTTTGTGGGTTTTTTGAAGGCCGGTACCAACAATTTTCGGTTGGAGCTAATATTCTCTCCTGTTTCAGTATGTTTCCCCATATTTAAACAATTCTATAACAACCAAGTCCAAGGACTTCTCCATGTTTTTATTCTTAAAGCCTTAAAAACAGCAATAATTAACATTTCCTAGAAGTAGAAGTATAAAAAAAGTAAGTGGACAAATACAAGTGATGAGGTAGCAGCAAGAACCAACATGAATACATTGTAAAGAAGTAACATTGCACGTAGCAGTTTTCAATATATGTATATTATTTCATTTTTTTATTTATGCGGTTGGGAAAAATGATAATTAGAGCCGAGTGTACGTGAATAACTGTTGAGCGGTAGACAGCACTGGTGATATTTGCAATTGAAATATTAAGGATATGTGACATGCTCTATCAATCAATCAACCCCAACATTTAGAGCTATACACACTGTTGGACAGAGGAGATTACAGCACAATTCGGAGAAAAAATCCTTCAAAGTTTTGGTTTCAAAGTCTTAGATACTATTTTAAGAGCGAGGAGCATGGCTTAATATTATGGGGGTACACATTCGTACAGTGGCGTAACAAGGTTGTGATTGGCCCTGGTGCAAATAGTGTTTTGGGGCCCCCATCGCCCCAAACATAAGCGCACACTGATGCACTCACACACGCACGGACATACACAACCACTCTGAAGCGCCACATGTAGGCTATCAACAACAGCCTGCCCTGGCCTCAGACCACCACAGACTGACAACGGCACAGCGGACTAAGAAGAGGATTACACCTGTTTCCTTGATGTTTGCCTCTGGGGAATGGGCCGGTAGGTAAGGTTAGCGCTCGATTTCGAGGACGATGTACAGTTTAGCTGTTACATAGCTTGTTCTCTCTTGTCCTTTCTCTTTTGAGCGCCGCTCTCGTGCTTTGGTTTGCTCTACATTATAAATGCAAGCTATTACATTTGTATAAAGCTGCCGAACTTGCTGCTGCTAGCTACAGTACAGTACAGGTTGATTAAACGGTTCGCTCGTCACGCAAGGTATCACATGACATGAAAGGGAGCAAGGTCATTAGACAGACAAATTACAAATGAATTTAGGTTGCTTGGTTACTTTGAAGACTGCGTGAACTGCGTCAATGCCATTGGGGGAAAAATGTGCATGGGCCCCTGGCCGGCTCTGGGCCCCGGTGCACCGGCTGCACTGTCGATAGTTATGCGACTGCGTTCGTACCGGAATACGTTGTTGCGACAGCCGACTGATTTTGATGTAGCAGGTCAGAAACGTAGGGGGCAGTTAAATTGTTTGCTCTTTGCCCCCCATACATCAAATTAATACCTTTTAATTAAATCGTCATAATGTACAGTATTAACTCACATTTCTCATCAGAACTAAAGACATATTGTGCCTTTTTTCCTGTAAGTGCTTTAGGTCATGAACAGGTACACACACACACACATTTACGCAAAATCACACACACACACACACCACACAACACACACACACACACACACACCACACACAACACACACACACACACACACACACACACACACACACACACACACACACACACACCCACACACACACACACACACACACACACACACACACACACACACACACACACACACACACACACACACACACAACACACACACACACACACACGTACAGAGCCATCGGTGTGACCTTGTGAGTGTTAGTTTCAATTCTGGCACTTAAGCCTGTGTCTTTCTTCAAAGGCTGGCTAATGCTTTCCCTGAGGGTAATCACTGGCACAAACCTGGCAACCTCCATTCCTCTCTTCTCTTTCTCCTTCACTATCTTTTTCTCCTTTTTGTGTTTTTCTCCTCTTCTAAGCGACTACCTCCTCTACTGTTAACAAATGCTCTTCTTTCCACTGCCCCCTGATATCTCGCTCTTTTTTTCTTTCTGTCCCTCCTTATTCCCATTTGTGTTCTCCCTTTTTTCTCCCCTCCCCTGCCTACCCTCTTTTTTTCTTGACTTTTTGCATAGTGTTCAGCAGGGGAGCCATGGGGCAGAGAAATAATTCAAAGTCTTTGCATATTGCAGGCGCTCTGGTCAGCGGCGGGGCCCGTTGCACTGACACATTAGTTTATCAGGACTGACCCAGCAAACAGGCTACGCCATGACAAATAGCCTGGATGCTGCTACACACACACACATGCACACACAGAGAACACACACAGTCCGCCACTGTCTGTGGGCTGCGGGTGCCTGCGGAGAAGACAGCTATAAAGAACGGAGAAAAAAAGGAAAAAAAGGAAAGCGGCTAGAAGGAGAGGGAGACGAGATACAAAAAATAGTACTGTAGCATCCCTTTAGGTAACAGTGATTTTTTTGCATTGTTTAATTTTTAATCACTCCCTTTTTTTGCATATTCTATATATAAATATATAATAAATGTCTGCGAGGCGGATAAAAGAAGAAAAAAAATAGCGGCTGAGAATCATTTGTTGTTCTTGAGAACAAATTAATTCCAGCGATAAGTTGCTGAGGCCGAGCTTTTTTCAACCCGCTCTTTCAACTGTTGCACATCAGTTGTTCGTTTGCGCCGCAGGCTAACCTTTGCTGGTCATCCTGCTTTATTTATGGAGTAAATGTTCTCCCGGAGGCAGGCAGGAGGCAGACTGGCAGCTGCTGTTTGCACCACTGGGAGGACACATGGGTGGAGAAGTGAGCTATGGGAGCTGCTGTGATAGTACTCTTACTGGTAAATAGCTGGATGGCAGCCCGATGCAAGAAGCAATCAGAACCAGATTCAAAATACTTAATGAATCCTAGGAGGACATTAGCTAACATGTAAGGGATAATGTGCAGCTTGGTGTTCATTAATGTAAAAGAACACCAACAGGGTGAAGGATCCAGATGCAAAACTATTTACAGGGATACATACATAATAAACTAACAACTTGACACACAATATTGAATTAGAAATAATGTAATAGATAAATAAATTATCATATTGTTTCCACTAAGAAAAAAATGGTCGAGGTTTTCTGTAACTGTACATTTCTTTAAACAATGCAAGAGCCCATTCCTTGTTCCTTTAGTGTTTCATTCCGGTCTGTCTTCTTCTGTTGTTCCCGTTTGGGTTAACTTCCTGTCTGTCTTATTCTGATCATTTCTTGCCGTCCAGTGCTCTGTCTTTAACCTCTTTCCTTTATTTAGCTTTGATTTGTTTTATTCTAAAATGGAGCTACTGTCACATAACCCAATTTCCCCTGGGATAAATAAAGTATATTAATTATGATTATACATGACCCCAATGCAAAATTAAACGTCTCTATATCAGTGCTGAAAATAATTTATTTATATATATAATGTTACTCAGCCAAGCCTTCCCTTTCCCCTGAATCCCTGCTATTTTCTCTCGCTCTTTAAACTGTTGGAGAAGCGAGGCTCAGGGTGTTAGCAGGGAATTTGTCCGGCTTTGACAGGGCCGAGCCGTTTTTCCTCAGCGCTCTTTGAAGAGCGGCCGCTTATCGACACCGGGGCTAAGCGCCGGCCCTCTGAGCGTGGGTTCCAGCACCGTTGGGAGCGGGGTGAGGCCAGCCTTCATCAAGATATGGTCACACACATTCACAGTGTAATGTTCACACACCCAACCTGTACCAGATTTAGGAACAAACATACAAACATACATACATAAATACATACACACAGTACATACATATGCAAAAAAACTAAAACATGTACAGAGGATACACGTGCACTCGCAAATCATGCACACAGGAAGACATTTGCAAGAAAGATGTAGTGACATTTGGATGAGTGGGGAAAGAGATAATAGGGATGATGGAGATATGGGCACAAGTATGCACACACTCAACACACACACACATCTATACACACTAACCTTTTCCCTTGGCATACACATGAGGAAAACATAGAAATGCTTGCAAGAGATAGATCAATGGGGCTTTTGGCCTCATGGTGTGAAAGATGTGAGCGGAGGAAGGTAGAATTTCATATTGGGACCTCACATCCATTGTTGAGAGTGGACGACTGCTGCAACTCACATTAAACAGATGAGAAAAACGTCTCCCTGTTGAGGCTATGAACCTCAACCTGAGGCATCGTTGTTCAACCAAAGAAACGTTTTTGTTCAGTTGGCTCTTTGACCGGGTTTTAGTTGTGTTATTTACCACCATGGTTATGATCCCAACTTTCTTTGAGAAGATCACCACACAGGACACGATGTTATGACACAAGACTAAAAGCAACACATGAGGGTCCTATGAGAGGACATACATTGCACACTGGGCAATGTACTCACAGTGGTAAACTCCAGTTCCGGCTGACTAGATTTTCTAGTTCTTTTGTATACTCTTCCTGTTGGATTTTTTCGTATGCTAATCCTGTTCTGTTTTTTGCCTGTTCCAGAAACTCCACATTCCATTCCGTCCTGCCTGCCACGTCCAGCCCAACCTCCGTCTCAGCTCTGCTCCACGTTCTCCCCACTCTGTTCAGAGTTTGCTTTGTCCCCTGCCTGGTTTTTGTGGACTTATTAAATCCAGTCTTTTTGACACTTCACCTAAGTCTCCGTCCCAGTGTTCTTGCATAGCGGGTTCAAGTTTTGTGTCTATTTACGAGGAGCCTAACACTCTTCACCTCAATACCCTGAATATAGAAAGTTGCTGTCACCCAAGAAAATACAGCCTCGCTAGGAGTGAACAGAATGCTCACAATAAACAATGTTTGGACAAGGTTTAGTGAATATAATGTTATCGTGCTAACATTTGCTGATTAGCATGTTAGCATATAAAGTATAGCCGAAGCTGATGGAAATGTCATAAGATTTACAGGTATTTGTCAAAGTAAATAACCGTAATCCATCAACTAACTGTTGATCAGAAAAGGACCAAAGTGGTGGATTAACACTACCTTCCCTGGAGCTACACGGCATATCTCAAAATTAATTTGCCATAAAATGCAAATTCCTTGCTGGGAGCGTTATTTTGGAAACGTTATAAGGCACAAAAAGGCATTATGTGGACACAACGTCTGTATCCTGTATCTACTGTAAGTATCTTCTGTTTGTTAACGGTTAAGATACATTTTGCTATACCTGGTTGGTTCTTTCCAATAAATGTTGGCCTACGCCCTACAGCAGGGGTCGGCAATAGGCGGACCGCGGTCCGGATCCGGACCCAGACGCTGACGCTGACCTATACGGACCCGGACCTATAATCATTACATTGATAGGGGATTTCAATTTTGACCGGGCGATTCTATTTTAACCGCTGCCGACAGGGGGCGAAAGAGACGAGTGAGCGATACAGGGAGAGAAACACAGAAGAAGAGACGAGAGCGCGGCAGAGAGAAGCGGAGAGGAAAGTGAGTGAAGATAATAATTAGCGATACAGGGAGAGAAGCGGAGAGGGAACAGGCGTGTTAGCGGCAGACAGGGAGAGACACATTACACATGGCGCTCTCCAAGAAGAGGAAAGTGGACAGTGAGAACAGAGCTGTTAACCCTGAGTGGACGGACTCATTCATGTTCCTCCTGCCCACTGGGAACACAGAGCCAGTGTGTCTCATTTGTTCAGAGACCGTGGCGCTCATTAAAAGTGCCAACACGCCACTATGAGACAAAACACAAAGTGTTTGACCAAACATTCCCTCTCAAGTCAGAACTGAGGTCACTAAAATAACTATCGTTACAGGGCAGGCTAACCGAGGCTAACCAATGAGCACCTGCATGTGTATGAGAATGGCCCTGACACCATTTCAGCCCAGATGTAAACTCCTGGCAGGACAAGCTCGAGCTCAATTCTCGCACTGAACAGAACAACGTGAGTGAAGGACTGCAATATAAGAGGGAAAGAAAGAGACACTTTAAAACTGTTCAATTGTTATGATGTGTAAAGACTGATATTGTTCTATAATCGGCTGAAACTGTTAAGTCATGATGTGAAACGGTTTATAAAGGAAAAGGGAAACTCAAGCTGCTGCTACACTTTATTTTATTTATCTAAAATTAAGCACTTTTAAGATGCTCATATTTTCAAAAGCTATTTTATTTATTTTCTCTATTTTATTTTTAAATGCCGCCCGAGAGGAACATTGCACATATCCACAGTATTTACTGTATGTCTGTAGAGTTCAATGTTAATTGACAATACATAGTTGTTTATGAATTGTACTTTCTTTATTTGATTGGCAGTCAGTTGTTGATTACATGCAGATGTTGATACAGCTACAGGCTCCTTCAATATCACACTAATTCATAAAGCAACTTAGACATTTTGATGTTCCGGACCTTTGCATGGGGACATTTTCTCTAACTGGACCTCGTTGAATTTTAGTTGAATACCCCTGCCCTACAGCATCGATCAGTCAGAGGGGAGTGAAATGCCATGGACAGGACAGGTCACCCTTCAGTTCTACACACATCTTTAGCCATATCTGAGTTCCACAAACTTGTAAAGTCTATGCCAAATGAAAGTAAGTAATACAATCTTTTTGCTTTTATTCTATTTCTATTAAAGTTTGTGTAATAACATATATATGTCAAGGTAGTGATGAGTCACACATCTTACAATGTAAAGTGCTCCAGGTAAATAAGTCACTGAATATCTGACTTACTATACAGTGACTTTTCTCATAAAGTCAACGTTTGAATTTACAAATTATTTCTGAAAGAGTAAATCCTTTGCAGTGGCCTTACATCTGACCTAGCTTTGTCATATCTTTGCTATGCAGCATGAAAGAAGACACACCATGTCACAAAGAGCCAGTCAGCCTTGGCTGTAAAATGTTAATAATGGAATGGCTTAGACTATCGCCTGGATGAAGATTAGAGTCCATGGCTAAAGCCAAAAGAATGGCCGCTAACGGTTGATAAAGACCGAGTGGAGAAAGCCAAGGTAACTTAAAGATGAGAAGGTGGAAAAGGGATATCTAAAGGATTTCAGGGAATGATAAAAAGTCAGGGATTGTAGAAGTAGTAAGACTAAACTAGCTTAATCATTGTGGAGGAATTTAAAGCAGATGAGGATTGTACCTGGGCAGAGCTACAATGGAAATGTTTCACTGGCTATTGATGGACAACTCTAAACATGTCACCTTCTAATTGCAGTCCTGCGTTGTCCGAGTGTAATGATACTTTGAAGATAAATGGCCCAAAATGAATTCATTATCTTTAATCTGGTCCCATGCATAACATGCAAGTGCAATTTAAAGCTAAATCTGGATATCAGAAGAAGGACAAGCAAAAAAAAGCATAAATGAGAGAGAAAGAAAATGTAAGAAAGATAAAAATGTCCATTTGCTATCTTTCGCTCTCACTTCCTTCTCCCAGCCTCTGTGTTTCTGTCTCTCCCCCTCTCTGGTTCCAGCAGTGACCCCACTCATTAAAGCTGATTGAAACTTTTCCAGAGAGCGCTGTTTGCCCTCAGAAGATGATAACCTCTCCAAGGCTGCTACATAAAAGAATAATAGCCTACTACAAAAGAGGGTTGGACAAAGAAAAAAACCCTTCGCCTCTGCCCAGCAAGGCCCCAATTGGAACATTTTAGAAAATTAATGAAATTTTAGATCAAATGAATTATAAATTAAGGAGCGGGAGAGAGGGAAAAAAAGATTAATAAGTCATAAGAAAATGTACTTTGCTATCAAACTGTAGGAACATGTTATCCTCCACCAGGCTTGAAGAAACAGGGTCAGGTTCAAGCCATGCAGATTGGGAGGAAAACAAAAGGTTCCAAACTCAGTTTGGCTTTAAGATAAGTGTTGCAACAACACTTGAAAGGGGACTCTGGACCCGGCCCCTTCAGAGAGGGACCCACTTTGACTCAGTTTTTGTTGTTTCGTTGTTTTCGGTTGTAGTTTTTTCAGCGGGGTTCTGCTACATGTGGGAATTCTCCAGAAATCACATCAAATACGAGCGCAGGCTGAATGTGTGGTGCTCCGGCTTCCTCTATCTAATTAATAAAATCCCTTTTAACGTGGTATTACAAAAAAAGGAGGCAGGAAGTGTGGCTGAGGGTATGTCATTCTGCAAAGTTATAACAAATAAAAAAAACTTTCCGTGTGTGAGGCAGTGACTGCTGTGAATTATATTATCAGAGGCTCGTGTTATACTTCAGCAGCTGTTTATGGGGCCCTGTTAAGCAAATGTTCTGGTTTGTATTTGCATTTTGTGCCTCTACTGTGTAATGTCTCCATGATTTAATGTTCAAAAAGCTCTTTATTTTTCTCATACTGCCTGTGCTGCAGCACCTCTTTTCCCCCTCTGTCTGAAACCAGAGCCCAGTCTGTTCTGATTGATTAGCTGGCCGGCTCTGTTGTGATTTTACAACTCGTTGGAGAAATCGCGCCCCTTAGCCTATCACGTACAATGTGTTGGAGCACTCGCCAATAGAAGCGTGAGTGTTACATAATGATGTCACTATGTTGCTGAAGTAAACAAAGGAGTCCAATTGAGGCGTTTCACACAGGGGGGGGGGAAGCTCCCTCTGGAAAAAAGCATAGACGGGCCCCTTTAATTGTGTCTGAAATAAATAATAAAAGTGACATTTCGGCCCTGTGTCAGCTGTCATTTTGTGCCGGTAAATCTAAGGTTACATGTTGTTAAAGTGTTCATTTAAGTACTTACCAACAGCACACTCTGTCTTCCTCACACACACACACACACACACACACACACACACACACACACACACACACACACACACACACACACACACACACACACACACACACACACACACACACACACACACACACACACACACACACACACACACACACACACACACACACACACACACACACACACACACACACACACTTGCACGGCTGAGAGGTGTTAAACGGATCATTAGCACTGAGCTGAGGAGGCACTCAACCTTTCTCTAGCAGGGGTCAGAGGAAACAGGCCTGAGGAAACAAACCACTCTGTGATCAAAGGGCGGTCAACGCTGGTCAGCCGCTCTGAGTTCATTCACTTTTACAAGCTCACTCAGCTGTGTGTGTGTGTGTGTGTGTGTGTGTGTGCGCGTGTGTGTGCGTGCGTGCATGCGCGCTAAGGGATTACAACATAATCTATAGCCAGAATCTTTACCTGGCAATCAAACTCTTTCCAAATGTTTACATTTAAACTGTTCTTTAACACTTAATCTTTATATTTGGCTAAACATTGGCCGTACATCATACCACTAGGTTATCATTGTTTATTATGACTTGATAAATTAAAATGTGACTTCCTCTGTCAAAATGTTTCACTTTGATTCTGAAACACATTTGAGTTGTATAGCCTACACCAGGGGTGCCCACACTTTTTTGGCTGGTGAGCTACTTTTGAAATGACCAGCTCACCGAGGTCTACCAACCAAAAATAAAATCCCAAATTGCAAGGGTTGCTGAATAACACGTTTTATTTATACATGGGATAACTACAATAGGGCTGCAACAAACGACTCATTTGATAATCGATTAATCTATCGATTAATCGACTATTCGGACTATTACTGTATGCCTTGCACAATTTCTCAAACGCTCCTATTTAGCCAAGTAGGCTATTCATCTTTGTCTTCATTGCTAGTTTCCACATGCCTAAAACAACCTCAAGCTAAATCTAAAAGTTGATTCAAAAATAAATATATTATTAAATTAACTTAACAAATTGTTTACAACATTGACATTGCTTTTTATTTAAATTAAATAAATAATATTTCACATCAAAAGAAACAACAATGTTTTAACAAATCATATTAAATAATGTGATGACAGAACTGTAAACAGAATAGCTGAAACTTTAACAAACTAAATAACTCAGTTACCTCTAATCATTAACCCATGTTTGCATAATTGAGTTAACTCTGTGTGTTGCTGCTAGCATGCACCTGACGTGAAAACGTTACTCATGGATGGGGCTACAGAGCTACTAGAAAAGACATTCGAACCCGGTGCATTACTCCGTCTGGATGTGGAGCACTTTTGCTAAATGTTTAGACAAATTGCTCGTGTTACCGCCCTTACATGCTAAACAGTCTTGACAACGAGCATTGTCCACATCAAAACGGGTAACATTTAACCACACCTTGGAGCGCTTCTCTCCGCCACCCCCGCCGTGTGTTGCTGCATGTAGCAGCTGCATGTGTGTAAACTGCCCCGCCCCCCTTGCACACAGACGGGAGAGAGAGATCTCGTCTCGATTCGAAAGATCAAAAATACACCGACCATATACGCATTTTTTGTCTTTTTGCATGTTAGAAACGAGTTGGCGACACTAAGACTGCAAGATAATGTTTGTGTAGCAATAATACATGACCTTTCTCTTTCTCAACTCGGTACTCGGAGGGAAGTCGCCGTCATATGCCTTGTGAACACTCCGATAATGCCTCTCCACGTTACCTTTCTTTGGCAGAGCGACGCTTGCTTTACAAATAAGGCAAATAACCTTTGAATGTGACATCACAACAAAATATTCTTCCTCCCATTCTGGGTGAAAGTGGTATGTCTGCTTGCTCGGTCCCGCACTCATTTTGTTGTTTGTCTCTTGTTTGTCTCTTTAATTTAATTTGAGTTCTCATTCATAACACTCCCTTCGATGTCTCACTATGGCATGCGCCTCATCGCGGAGCAAACAGAAGCATCGATCTCATTACGCCAATCCTGATTGGCTGGTGATCTTGACGTCAGCGTCAGGGAATTCACCCC
The DNA here is from genome assembly GCF_902827115.2 of Pseudochaenichthys georgianus. Lineage (NCBI taxonomy): Eukaryota > Metazoa > Chordata > Actinopteri > Perciformes > Channichthyidae > Pseudochaenichthys > Pseudochaenichthys georgianus. The sequence goes on along the minus strand of NC_047517.1, from coordinate 11,591,360 downwards.
CTATAAGTAGCTTGCGCCACGACGCATGCGTCATTCAAACACCTCTTTTCGCTTCAGAGCACATCTCTACAGTAGCCGGACAAGCTTAACAGTCCACAGACTGAACCCAAATCCAAAACATTTCGATCGACGGGCGCTCGCCGGCTACTCCTTCTGCTTCGCAAGAAGACGGTAATACTAACGCCAGTTAGTATTAAAATCGACCTCACCGTTTATTTCCCCGGAAAGTAAGGTAAGGTTTTGATTTTTCTCAAGCTAGCTACGCACCTGTTGCTAGCTAGCTTCCCCTTACTACCGACACCACGGTAGCGAGGACGCTTTTCTTTTTCTCTCTCACGGAGGAGAAAAGGATTAGAAGTATATTGACACACCAGTCAATATTCTTTGAGAACAAAGGACCCACACCGTCCCCTTTTCTCCGGATTAAGGACGGGTTGGTAACACTTTTCTCTCAACGACGTACCTGTTACGAGCGGGTCCTCTCCACGCCACGAGGTGAACAAGATACATCAAACAAGATACATCAAAATATAGTGGAAATAGCGACAGTAAAGGTAGTCGTTGTGCAGATTGGTCCATTTCAGAATAATATATATGATGTGTTTTATAATGATTGATCATGAGAGTGTTCTCAAAGCTGGTGAAGGTGCAGCTAGTTCGAATGACTTTGTATACTGCAGGGTAGCTTGTGGATTTACTCCAGGTGGAACTAAAGTCTGATTTAACACTTGATTATATTTCACATAATTCATCCAGATCCGTAAAGTAACTAAAAGGTATGAAATACATGTAGCGGAGTAGAAATACACCATGTACCTCTAAACTGTAGAAGAATAAAGTAGAAAAACATTTACATACTCAAATAAAGTACAAGTATCTCAAAATAGGGCCCAAGTATAGTACTTGTTGAGTTTATGAACTTAGTTACAGCAGTGGCTATACAGATAGAAAGACTAAGCCTTGCACAGAGGCATGAAAATACATTTATGAAAATGCTCAACAGTGCTGGCAAAATTATAAACTGACTGCTACACAATTAAAATAAATGTTTTTATATATATTTCTATTAGCGTGACTCTGTAGCGTTTCTGTTATTATTACCTGCTGCTTTAGTTGTTCTGCCTGCTCAAATCATCTGTTATTCCTCATTTCAAAACCGATACTCTGCGGGGTCGGGGGGCTCGGATCCCCGTCACCCTTTTCTTTTCATACCTGATGAGTTTGCATCCCCGACAAGACTAGGTGTTGTGACTCGACAGATATGTTAGGTTTAGTTATGTTTTTATTTTGAAAGTAATCTTTCCTGTCATTTCAGATCCCACAGTTCCTGTCTTTGTGTGTTTCCCGCCAGTGAGATTGCTTGGCCCTGCCCTGATTGTTTTCACCTGTGCCCATCCCCCTCACCTATATATAGCCCTGGTGTTTCTCTGTTCCTTTGTCAGTTCGTTATGTTTCATGTCGTGAGCACCCAGGCCTTTTGACTCCTGATACCTACCTTGGGATTTAGACCTTTTGTCAAGTGAGTTTTTGTGTTGCTGTACAACTTTGTTTTAGCTTTTTATCTACTTTCTATTTTTTGTGAAAGTACGATTTAATTTGTGATTAAAGAACATTCTATTTCTGGACATCTGTCTCCGAATCCTGCTTTTGGGTCCTGCGTCCTGTATCTCGGTTCATAACAGTACGAACTGACCAAAATATGGACCCAGCGGATTCAGAAACAGTGAAGATAGCTCTGCGAGCTCAAGGAACAAGACTACACCAGCATGAGGAGCAGCTGGGCGCAATCAACCTGGGGGTGAGTGAACTGACCGGCCGTCAGGAAAACTTTCAAGGCTCAGTCAATACTCAGGTGAATCACCTTGCCGAACAGCTGCACCGTGTCCTCGCTCACCTGGAAGCTGGTTCATCCCCTCAGCACCCTGCTGTTGCTCACACACCTATTGTTCCAGCTGACCATGTGCCACTCCATGCTCCACCACCTCGTCTGGCATCTCCAGAGCGATTCTCCGGAGATTCCGGTGACTGCCGCCCTTTCATTGTTCATTGTGATCTCCATTATAAATATAACCCTGCTGCATTCCCCACTGATCACTCCAAAGTGGCCTTCATGGTGAGCCACTTAACGGGAGAGCAGCGGCCTGAGCTACGTCCGAATGGGCGAGAGATTCATCTACCTGTAATTCTCTGGATGTATTTACAGACACTCTCAACAAGGTGTTTAATCGCACGGCTCCTGGAAGGGAGGCAGCCAGAGCACTGATGCAGATTAAGCAGAGTCAGCGCAGAGTATCGGACTATGCCATTGAGTTCAGGACCCTTGCAGCAGATAGTGGCTGGAATTCTGCAGCACTGCTCGACGCCTTTTTGTCTGGTCTTTCGGATTCCATTAAAGACCAGTTAATACCTTTGGACCTCCCAGAAGACTTGGATTCTGTCATTGCACTGGCAGTTCGAATAGACAATAGACTGGCCGAAAGACAAAAAGAAAGGTTCAAGAGTGTGGCACGTCTGCCTCTACACCAAGGGGACACACCAAGCCATCGTCCCGCCTGGAGACCTCCTACCGATACTCCTCCTGAGAGAAGAGTGCTCCCTAGTGTTTCAGAGGAGCCCATGCAGTTGGGTCGGGCTAAGTTGACTCCGGAAGAACGTCTTCGGCGCATTCAGGAGGGCAGGTGTTTTTACTGTGGGGAGCAGGGGCACCTCCTGGCTTCATGTACAGCAAAAGATCGGGCTCATCAGGGACGAGGAGGACCCTGGTGAGCCGACTGTCATCTGGATTCCCTCCTCGTACGTTGACACAGGTACAAGTAAAAATAGACAGACATGTTTTAACTCAGGGGGTTCTCATAGACTCTGGTGCGGATGAAAGTTTAATGGATTGGGGGTTGGCCAAGAAGTGGAACTGTGGGGTAATTCCTTTGACGCAACCGTTAAAGGCCTCTGCTCTGGATGGTCGGTTATTGTTTACCGTTACCCACTGTACTATGCCCATTGAAGTAACCGTAAATGCAACACATACTGAACACATGACTTTCCATTTATTTGACTCTGCTCAGCATCCACTTATTCTTGGTTACCCATGGTTAGTCAAGCACAACCCACACATAGACTGGAGATCTGGGAGAGTTAAGGGATGGGGAGAGGACTGCAAGCATTTCTGTTTGAGAGACAATAAGACTGATGTCAACACTCCCCATGCAAGAAGGATTGCATGTACAGAAATGACTGAGGCTATCCAAGTACAGGAGCAAGATTTTCCTGACAAGTCCAAGGTGCCCAGTTGCTATTGGGACCTAAAGGAGGTTTTTAGTAAAGCCCGAGCCACTGCCCTGCCACCACATAGGCCTAATGACTGTGCTATCAACTTGGTACCTGGCTCCCCAATTCCAAAGGGTCGCCTCTACTCTCTTTCCGGACCCGAAAGGGAGGCCATGAACAATTATATTGAGACCTCCTTGCAGGCCGGACTCATTCGCCCTTCCTCGTCACCGGCGGGAGCGGGCTTCTTTTTCGTAGACAAAAAAGATGGATCACTCCGGCCCTGTATAGACTACAGCCCTCTGAACGCAATCACCATCAAAAACAGGTACCCTCTCCCACTCATCTCCTCCGCCTTTGAATTTTTGCAAGACGCCAACATTTTCACCAAACTGGATTTAAGGAATGCTTATCATTTGGTGAGAATCAGGGAGGGGGACGAATGGAAGACTGGATTTAACACACCTAGTGGACACTATGAGTACCTAGTGATGCCTTTTGGCTTGACAAACGCACCGGCAGTATTTCAGGCCCTCATAAATGAGGTGTTGTGGGACTTCCTGAATAAGTTTGTGTTTATATCTTGATGACATTTTGATTTTTTCTCCTGACAACATAACCCACCAGCAGCATGTACGTCAAGTCCTCGACCGCCTGCTACAGAACCAACTTTATGTTAAAGCAGAGAAGTGCGAGTTCCATGTCCAAACCACATCGTTCCTGGGTTTCATCATTGCCCCCGGTCAACTAAAGATGGACCCTGCCAAGGTCAGTGCCGTGGCCGAGTGGCCAGTTCCTGTCAACAGGAAAAAACTACAGCAGTTTCTGGGGTTTGCACATTTTTATAGACGTTTCATCAGAAATTTCAGTTCTATTGCTTCCCCGCTACATGTACTTACCTCTCCTCATGTCCCGTTTGAATGGAACTCCAAAGCTGCTAATGCTTTTCAAGCTCTAAAGGAGATGTTCACCTCTGCTCCCATCCTCACCATCCCAGATCCACTTCGACAGTTCGTGGTAGAGGTGGATGCCTCTAACCTCGGTGTGGGGGCAGTTCTCTCTCAGCGGGCTGCAAAGGATAATAAGCTCCATCCCTGTGCTTTTCTCTCCCGTAAGTTGTCCTCAGCGGAAAGGAACTACGACGTGGGAAATCGTGAACTACTGGCAGTGAAACAAGCCTTGGAGGAGTGGAGACATTGGCTAGAGGGGGCCGCTCAGCCGTTCCTGGTATGGACAGACCATAAGAACCTCGAATACATGAAAAAGGCTAAGAGACTGAATTCACGCCAGGCTAGATGGACACTTTTTTCAGTCGTTTTGATTTTACCTTGTCATTTAGACCTGGCTCCCAGAACACCAAGCCAGATGCCTTGTCCCGTCTGTTTGACCCTGAGCCTGCTGCCAAGGAACCAGAACCCATCCTACCACTGAACCGTGTGGTAGGAGCGGTAACTTGGCAGATAGAAAAAGAGGTGCAGCAAGCAAATGTTGAGAGTCCAGCACCTAGTGAGTGTCCGCCTAATAGGCTGTTTGTTACAGTGCCCTTACGCTCCAAGATCATTCACTGGGCTCACACGTCCTTGCTCACTTGTCATCCTGGGATTAGAGGAACCATGTTCGCACTTAAGCAGCGTTTCTGGTGGCCGTCCATGGCTAAAGATGTTGGTGAATATGTGAATGCCTGTCCTGTTTGTGCTTGCAGCAAAACCTCTTCCATGCCTCGGGCTGGGTTGCTGCAGCCGTTGCCCATTCCCCAACGGCCCTGGTCTGACATATCCATGGACTTTGTTACTGGACTCCCGGTGTCTCAAGGTAAGACCACTGTACTAACAGTGGTAGATCGTTTTTCGAAAATGACTCATTTTATTCCATTGACCAAGCTACCCTCGGCCAAGGAAACGGCGGAAATTATGATGGTCAATGTGTTCCGGATACATGGATTTCCCAGGGATATTGTGTCAGACCGGGGCCCACAGTTTGTTTCCAAGTTCTGGAAGGAGTTCTGCAGTCTCATTGGAGCCACCGCTAGCCTCTCCTCTGGGTATCACCCCCAGTCCAACGGACAAACGGAGAGATTAAATCAAGTGTTGGAGACATGTCTGAGGTGCTTGGTGGCTCAGAATCCCTCATCATGGAGCAAGCATCTAACCTGGGTGGAATACGCCCACAATTCTCTTCCTACCTCTGCCACTGGTATGACTCCCTTCCAGTGCGTCTTTGGCTACCAACCACCCGTGTTTGCTGAGACTGAAAAGGAGGTCTTGGTCCCGTCTGCACATGCCCTGGTCAGACGTTGCCATCGCATCTGGGCGGCTGCCCGTCGAACCCTTCTAAGGAGTTCTTCTTCAATGAAAAGGGGGGCTGACCGACACCGCCGGCCAGCTCCAGTGTACCAGCCTGGGCAGAAGGTGTGGTTGTCCACGAAAGATCTACCCCTCCATGTCGCTTCAAGAAAATTAGCCCCCAGGTTTGTTGGTCCCTTTCCAATAACGAAGATCGTGAACCCTGTGTCTGTGCGCCTGCGACTCCCCAGATCCCTGCGGGTCCACCCTACATTCCACGTTGGGAAGATCAAGCCTGTCAAGGAAAGCAGTTTGGTGCCCGCAACTAAACCTCCGCCACCCCCCAGAATGGTTGATGGTGGCCTTGTTTATACAGTAAAGATACTGCTGGCAGTCCGGAGAAGGGGACGTGGCAGTCAGTTCCTCGTTGACTGGAAAGGCTATGGAGCAGAGAATAGGATGTGGATCCCGTCTCGCTACGTTGTGGATCAGGAGTTGATCAGGGATTTCGACAGGCAACATCCTAATCTGCCTGGGCCGTCAGGAGACGTCCCTAGAGGGGGGGGGTAATGTTGTGACTCGACAGATATGTTAGGTTTAGTTATGTATTTATTTTGAAAGTAATCTTTCCTGTCATTTCAGATCCCACAGTTCCTGTATTTGTGTGTTTCCCGCCAGTGAGATTGCTTGGCCCTGCCCTGATTGTTTTCACCTGTGCCCATCCGCCTCACCTATATATAGCCCTGATACCTACCTTGGGATTTAGACCTTTTGTCAAGTGAGTTTTTGTGTTGCTGTACAACTTTGTTTTAGCTTTTTATCTACTTTCTATTTTTTGTGAAAGTACGATTTAATTTGTGATTAAAGAACATTCTATTTTTGGACATCTGTCTCCGAATCCTGCTTTTGGGTCCTGCGTCCTGTATCTCGGTTCATAACACTAGGTACATTACAGGAGTGTTAAACCACCCAAACATGCACACGTATCTTATTTTAGTAGAGAGGACAAGGTCTAATGTTGTGAACGAAATGATCAAGTCAAAGCTTCAGTATTTGATCTTATGTAGCACTTTTAATTCAATAATTAATCTTGAATTACTAATAACTCTAAAGAAGGCAAAAAGTGGATAAGGCAAATACTCATCCAAAGTGTGTGTGTGGTTGGTTGGGGGTAGCCTGCTTCCCCTCCAGAGGTCACACCTGTCTCTGACCTTGGGTGCTGCGGTCTCTATCCAACTCTGCAGCACCTTAGGAGCAGAGAAAGGGGGAGATTCCGTCCAAAAATGCAAACCTCTCCACGGGCAAAACAGCACCTTATATAACTGTCCCTGACCTGTCCCCAAAACGTTCCCCAAGGCCCGAATTGAGTCTTCTGTTATGTAGTGGAAAATCCCATTTAAAAAAAAAAAAAAAGAGCAAAATAGTTGAAAAAAAAAAATTCTTTGTCTGTTCGGATTTGGAAATCTCATGATTTATTGTGTGGGCTCGTGAACGAGAGAAGGAGAAAACAACATCTATCTTTGAACTGCAATTGCTTATCTTAAAAAGATTGCAACATTATACTATAAAAATTGCTCAATTCATTTAAACATTTATTATGTACACAATAAAACCTCAACAAGTATATTGATCCTGGCTTAACCAGCGACCTTTACTCTATTGTTCATAAGCTCAGTATTTGACAATTATCAGAATTGTAGTAATGTCTGTAGACCAATTGTACTAGAAATAATTTGAAACAGTTTAATAAAGAATGTTAAACTGTAATTGAACTTCAAAGTATATCAATTATCTGATTCCAGTGGCCAGTTGGAACAGACAATCAACAACGTTTTCATTTTGCAGCAACAGCGCAAAAGGTTTCAATCACAATGAGTATCATCTGAGTCTGTCTTATCTGCTTTGTTTCGGAATGTGTTCAATACATTACGTTTTTTTATTCATTATTACCATACAATACATAGATTTAAGAATAAATGAAACAAATAATACAGCATTGCCCTATGTGAGCTTTACATCTTTCCATTATTTATGTTTTTCTCAAGTCATTTACTTTTGGTGAGATAACTAAAGTTTAGTTCATTTTACCCTGGCTGTGGACTGATTCATTATTAGTTGTTACAAAGCATACACAAGACGGCGGGTAGACAAACAAATACGAAAAAGTATACAAACAAACATGAACTCGCAATAAATACCAGCGTGACAGAAAACTTCATTTAGCTCAATTTAGTCCGAATTAGGGAGAGTCTCAGAGGGGGTAGGGAAATATCCGTTTAATTATGAGTGCCTTCTTACTCATAATCCTTGTACAAGTGCTAAGAACGGAATCTGTTGAAGAGCAATAACAAATGTATTCTCAAATCAACAACCACTATGCTAATTTAGTGGTGCTTTGCTCGTCCCGTCCGGAGAGCAGAGTCTTTTATTTATCCAGTACCCTGTCTTCCAACAACAGCCAAATTCAACAACTAATCAGTTATGAAACACAGCGCGATGGCACATTCCCGCATACCACGCCTAATCGTTCTGTTTAGTTCCAAATCGATAAATAGTGTGAGGAAAAGAATATGTAGCACTTTGTGCTCCTTCTTCTCTGCCTGCTGTTCCCCGCAGGGGGGGGGGGGGATTCACACACACCCTTACTGCCGCAGCAGGCAGATTTGAGCCGATTCCTGCTGTTAATTTAACCAGTTGACCACTGAGACCTCCAGAATTCGGCGATTTGTTTCAATACAAATCTATCACATTGCTTCTAATGCAGAAGCTCCACTTTACTGATGCTCTCTTATAAGGTCTCTCCGAATATTTGCTGTGTGTAATTGTCCGGTAATTTAATTCCGAGAATCACACACAGAGGAAATCAATGAAAGTCGATATTCCTAGGTTATTTATTAGCCCCAACTATTCTCATTGTTTTACATGAGCTGTGCTTGTTCTGTAGGCACATGCCCCAGCAACAATCACAGGGCACATCGGCCTGGACAACGTCCCCGAGACACCGAATCGCCAGGTTATGAATTAAACCTCTAAATGTAAACGAGTAGAGAAACCAACAAAAATGCAGCTCAGTTTCACAGGTAATTTTATGATACCGTCAATCACAGATTCTGGTAAGGCAATCTCCAAATAGAAATGTACACTTACCAGTCTCTGAAGATCTTTTGGTATCCTGCCGACAACGCCAATTTGTAAGGGAAACTTCTGTTGCAATGGAAAGTCAGGACTCAGAGAGACACGGGATGAGCAGGAGTTCTGAATGTCAAACACTGGGATTTATTGAGAGACCAAACGGCCGGAGGGTTCACAAGGCATATTCACATCTCTACAGATGACCTGCCCCGCGAACTCTGAAGACAAAAGGGCCCAGCGCAGAACTATACATTAAGAAAGGAGTGGCCTATATTCCCGCCTCTGGTAATCAATTCCAGACCCTGGAACAAAAAACTGTTTGTATGGCAACTTCTCATGTGCCCATACCCCTCCCCCACAGAAAAGGCAAAATACCTTTTGACCTGTGTCTTCCTGAGAAATTACTTGCAGGAACATGAAAGAAAGACTGAGAATCTTAAAACACAAAGAGATATCCTTAAAATATTCTCTGACACTATCTGTACAGTCTTCATGCACTCAGTTCGCCCCAGGGCAAACAGAGTGTGGTTGAAGCTCAACCCTGCCTTTATCTTAATGCGGTTGGTTCAGGTACCACATTTAACATTGAGGCATCCTCCCCGCCACTGTATTCTTCCGGGGAACAGCGGCCGGATTTTCCGTGTCTAGCCCGTGCTTTACGCACGTACAGGGACAGATCAAGGGTGCTTCGTCATAATGACCAACCCCTTGTGTCCTGGGTTAACCCTTATAAGGGCAAGCCTGTTACTAAGCAACGGCTCTCCCACTGGTTTGTGCAAGCAATTGCTTTGGGGCCCATACGAGTCAGAGTTCGCAGGCACCCTCGGGTCCGCGAGCTCTTTCGACTCAGGGTCTGGCTGCATCCTGGGCTCTGTCCAGGATGTCTCCCATCCAAGACATCCTCGCCGCTCACTTTTGTCCACTTCTTAACAGGCTGGACGTTCTGCTCCCAGTGTGACTCAAGCAGTGCTGGGCACCTGGTTGAGTCAGAGCTCTACCTGTTCTGGTTGGTTTGGTGATTTTCGAGATAAGCTCGTCTGACAATACGGGAGATACAATTTCCCATAGTGAGACATCGAACGGAGTGTTATGAATGAGAACTATAGGTTACTTACGTAACCCCAGGGCTAAGAGTAACATGAAGTGAGATGTCTCACCAGACGGCCCTCCTTGCTATAGTGAAGCGAGAAGAGGTGCTTATTTTGAATGACGCATGCGTCGTGGCGCAAGATACTTATAGGGGGTGAACTCCCTGATGCTGACGTCAAGATCACCAGCCAATCAGGATTGGCGTAATGAGATTGATGCTTCTGTTTGCTCCGCGATGAGGCGCATCCCATAGTGAGACATCTCACTTCATGTTACCCTGAGAACTGGGGTTACGTAAGTAACCTATAGTTTTCCCGGCACTTGACTGATTTTGTATCGCTGTGCATTCTGGGTTAACAGACTGGAAAGCGATAGGTCGCTTTTTCTGTCAATCAAGTAAACTCCTGAATTAAGTGGCAGGGAGGCCAACAGAGGAGGGATCAAAACCTGTTTTGTCTATTTTAACGGAGCTGGATTTTTTTTCGCGATCTACCAGCATTGCCCCCGCGGTCGACCGGTCGACGTACTGGGCACCACTGGCCTACACCATTAAAAATAAGAGATGTTATGCTTTCCAAATATGTCTTTGTTATTTTTTTCTCCAAATATCCAGCAAAGTATGACTGTTAGCAAGATACAATTCTGAGTAAAAGGTCTTCAAAGTTTGCAGACAAGTTTTCAGCCAATGTTATTTTAAGATCTTTGTTTGTCTATAACAAAGCTTGTTATCAGGCTGTCCCTCTCAACAGTCAACAGCTAATTGTTCACAGGGATTCATCTATCATATTGATTTGGCTAACTCCTTTTTAAGCCAGTAGCATTGAAGACATGGATGATTATTTACTTAGATGGGGGAAAGTAAGAAAAAGTTTAGAAGTGTGAGTGTGTTGTGTGTATATATATATGCTGTGTGTTTCTTCTGAAAGACACACACAACACACTGCCTGTTGTAATGCCTCTGCCGTGTAGTTCTCCATTAGCCACTCGACATTATATCTTTATAATATTCTGAAAGCCAAGACTTGTTTGTTTAAAAGCTACCGAAACCCGAACAATTTTCAAAACACATTTTCTTTTACATATACAGTACCTATATCGGAGTGAGCTGTTGCGACATCCAACTTATTTTGAAAAAGGCAAGTTACATATGTATTTATCTTATTATGCTAGATTTCTTTAGTTTTTTATTTGAGATCATTTGAAAACCACCTGCAGTTTTACTTTAAGCGGTTTATTCATTATTTCAGGTATGTAGGGAGGAAAGGGAAGCATTGATCACTGAAGTTCTCACCCTGTCTTTACAAGCTTTAACAATGTATTTGTTTTCTGAATATGGCGATAAAAGTTTCATATTCTGAAAAGCTATATGTTTGTGTTTTTATGACGGAATTACATATTATATATGTCACATATTCGTGTAAGAGTACAATATGCAACCTTGAGGTTCGTTCCTCTGGGTTTGACCCACACATTGTTTTCACTATCTCCTTGCTTTGGCTGCTGAGCCTCAAAGACACAATTCAACGGGCTGATTCTGTTTGAGCATGAGCACTGAACAGTGATGGCCATGCTTGAAATTCTTATTAACAACAGCAATGCACTATATTCAGCAAACCACTCACTCACTCACTCATTCATTCTTGACAAAGCACATTGTTATTGCAATGTGGAAATGTGACCACCAGAGCCATTCTTTCACTAACACTTTAAATACTGTACATGAGCCATCTTCCTCTGACTGAGGGCATTGATATATTCTGTAGAAAATTCATTCAGCTACTACTGAAGAAGAACTTTTTCAGGGCAATTCAGTCTTAAGAAATGTCTCCATATAATGTCTTTAAAGAAGGAGTTAAGTTGAATGGAATTTAAAAATATCTTGAAATCCGATTTGGAAGAACACACTGGATATTAAATTACACAAATAACCATGTTAATCCATTATTTGGCTTCCCCGATTTATCTTCCTTGGAGTGCAACATCAACAGTCTTAGAGCCTTGAGCTAGCCATGGCCCTTTAGCCTTAGGAGCTCAAAGTGAGAAGGAAATATGAATGAAAGACACTATATTTTGAAAAAAGAACTAGATTTGAAAAAAGAACCTAACAGAAAAAGTTGATATTGCAATTACAGCTCAATAAATCAAAAGTTATTGCGTAGTGGTGTAGTAGGACAAAAGCTGTATGGCTTTTAACACAGCTCTTCACTTGTGGCAATTACCAGAGGTGGGGACTCGAGTCACATGACTTGACTCGAGTCAGACTCGAGTCGCATATTTTTGGACTTGAGACTTGCTTGACTAACATTGATAAAATACTTGACTTTGACTTGGTATTCATGACTTGAGACTTGACTTAAGCTTGAGACAGATGATTTGAAAGGACTTGACTTTTTAAATTAAATATTTGCGTTTGTTTTTGTGTTGAGATATTACGTTTAGTTTTTCTAAACGTGATTGGGTGATTATAGCGCCGTGTGCGCAAACCTGGCAACCCACTAGACGGCAGGAGTGTCAGTTAACATGGCAGCGGCTAGCTTTACTCCAAAAATAGTCAAGTTTTGATTCAAGGATTATGATGTCGATGACGCTAATAAGAAAATAACAGCGGTATGCAGGGTCTGCAGCATAAAGATCAGTGACAGGACCACCACAATATCCAACTTCATTCGTCACTACAAAAAAAAACACAGAGAAAGGTGCGTGCATGTGTTGTGTTAGCTAGAAAGCTAACGTTAAGTTAAGCTACGTTAGATTTTATATACTATTTTTTTTATGTCAATATTTTTAACTATTTATTCCCCCGTATGATTGTATGTCCTATTGCTGTGTTTTTTGGTGTTATGTATTTGTTTGTATATTTTTTGCACACCGGGACAGAGTTGCACTCTGCATCTCGTTATACTTTGTGTATAGTGACAATAAAAGGCTTTAACTTTAACTTGGTTTCAAATCGATTAAGCATTGCAAAAAGAAGACAAAACGGTAAATGAACACTAGAACCGCCAAGGGATTCATTTTGACTAACCCCGATACTGACAGGCTGTCAGGAGAGAGAGAGAGAGAGAGAGAGAGAGAGAGAGAGAGAGAGAGAGAGAGAGAGAGAGAGAGAGAGAGAGAGAGAGAGAGAGAGAGAGAGAGAGAGAGAGAGAGAGAGAGGAAAAGAGATGCCTCGTTTATTTTCGCTGTGTTATTATCAGAAGTTACTGTAAACTTTTGAATAACGTAGTTCATCTACTTTTAGTAGTTTGTTTGAATGAAATCTGAACTTTTTGATCTGTTATGATGATAAACTGAAGCAATTTCAAAATTAACCCAATTAAGTGAGTTTTAAATCGTCCTACTTAGTTTATAAGGAAATTATGAAGAGGAACAAATTAAATGATTTGAAAATTATATCTATGGTGCTGACGCTGTTGGCGGTTCTGGTGTTAACAGACATTTAAATTGTGTATATATATGTGTAATGGCAAATGCCATATGTGATTTTCTTACCTGGAAGTCTGCCTTTTTTAACAGACTTTTTGATTGAGTCCTATTGTCTGCAGTTCTAGGGTTAATCTGAATCTAATATGATTGTCATCGGTCTAAATTAGATTTTAAATGATTAACTGTGTATGTAATGAAGATCAAAGTGTGGGTTGAATCCATGTTCATAACCACTGTCTTTTAACTGATTTAAATGCGGAAACTGGGCTTATTCATCATAATTTCGTATGACTTGACTTGCTTGAGCTGAGCAATGACTTGACTTGCTTGACCTGAGCAATGACTTGACTTGCTTGACCTGAGCTATGACTTGACTTGACTTGCTTGACTTGAGCAATGACTTGACTTGACTTGCTTGACTCTCACCACAGTGACTTGGGACTTGCTTGATACTTGTAGGTCAAGACTTGAGACTTGCTCATGACTTGTATATGTAGGACTTACTTCCACCTCTGGCAATTAGATTCACCATTTAAAAATCATAAGAAAGGTCTTAGTTTGTCTTGCAGAACTGAAGTGTATCCTAAACCTTTAACCCCATCCCTGTTTTTCAGGTCTCAGGCTCGAAAATGACAGTTCCAGAACAAATTACCATAACTACACTTCTAAAAAGGGGAAAATTAATAATCTTTTTTCTCAAAGTAATGATAAACCTGTGAGTTGAATATAGAAGAGTCAGAATCAATATAGATTTTTTTTATTTTAAAGAACATTCAGATTGAACATAGTAGAAAACTGTAAATTATAGTGTCCGTCCAGAAATAATGTTTTACCTATAGTGAAAACTACCCTTGGATGATGGGTTAGTAGACTAAAAGCTTTAGGAATTCAAAGTACGACATATAATAAGTAATCTGTATCAAGATTGATGCAAAACAAGTGATATTTGACCTTTTTAGAAAGGTTTAGCAAGAAAAATGGACGTTTTTGCCGTTTCTCTGGAACCCATTGGTCGATTTTGGTGATTGACATCTCTTTTTAACCGTTAGAGCCAATAGAATCGAAGGGGAATTTCCACATACACACCAACGTTACCAAAAAAAAGTGGGGGCTTTGCGCATGCAGTTTTGCCCAGAGCGAACCTATCTCACGCTCTGACATCTGAAAACGGAAAAGTAGGTTTATTGCTTATGGATTATCAGAAATCATTTCAAAGTGACACATTGGAATAACCTATGGATTAACCTTCAGCAGCTTTTTATCGTTTTAATGCCATTGAAGACCACTTTTGATCAGACAACAACGAAGGTAAGACATAATGCCATTTTTGCTACCTAGCGCCACGTGTTATGATGTCTGTTTTTGTTTATTATGTCGCGAGTTCGATGGGTTGGATTTGAAGTTACAATAAATAATAAGGGTGTTATACCGTGTTTTCTGTGCATCCACCGTTAGCATTTTTTCGCTCGTGGCTAATTCAGAGGCTCAGCGTTAGCTTTGTGCGTTTTTTTTGCAACACAATAAAATAATGATCAGTTAGCTGAAAATAAAATAAAATATTCATAGTTTATTAAATATTAAGAAGCTCTCAGACACTGTTTCCTCAGATGATACGTTTTTCCGCCCGGGGGCGGGTCGATGGGGTTCAACAGGTTAAATATTGCAGACAAAATTCAACTAAAATCTCGTGTTGGATTTTTGTTGAGAAAACCTAACCCTAACCCTTCATGACACATGACGCATCAATATAAAGACATGTCAAAGTAATTTTTGATCATTGTAGACCTCTTTAACTTTTCTCCATTCCCATTCACCAAGTAGATGGCTATTCAAGGGACAAGTTTGAGCACCTCCTTAAGATCGTTCAGAACTCCCCAACATACCTCCCAGTAACTAGTAATTTCTTCCCGATGGGCCTCAACAACGCGAACCCGGACCCAAAGTAAACTATACAAGACCACGCAGCAACAATCTGCCAAAAGGGCATTGTCAACCGTCGAAGCAACATCACCACAATTGACAACACATGTTCGAACACTT
This sequence comes from Pseudochaenichthys georgianus, assembly GCF_902827115.2. NCBI lineage: Eukaryota > Metazoa > Chordata > Actinopteri > Perciformes > Channichthyidae > Pseudochaenichthys > Pseudochaenichthys georgianus. The sequence goes on along the minus strand of NC_047517.1, from coordinate 11,576,127 downwards.
CCCAGTCTTTAAAGAACTCCCACAGCACACATCTGTAACAGCCTGACACATATTCAGACACTGGTTCAGTCACCGTTGCATACAACGTCGTTTAAACCCACCCACAGATCTTTAGGCCAATGCAAAGAAGTGACAACCCTGAACCTCCAAACCCAACCTCCGCCCTAACCCATACACAAACACATCATCCATGCAGTACTAAGAAGAAGATGAAGATGGTTCTTTATTAATCCCCAGAGGGGGAAATTCCATTTCCACTCTGTCGTACACACGCGTTTTTATACAGATACATACAGTACACACAGTACACACTTTTTACATCATGCATATACATATACAAATACACACACAGTTATATGCACACATGCACATGCAGTTGAGAGGTCAGAGCAGAGGCAGCCAGTATGTTTCTGACTCATGACAAAACAATTAGGACTGGGTTTTAGACTAAACTCACATCTACCTCTTCCCTCAGATTCTCAGTTCGAGTAGCAGCCAGCAACATGTCCGCCTTCAAAGCGGAAGAGAAAGTGAATTCCAGAGGCAAACAGAAAGATGTTGCAAACGGCCTTTTCACAGTTGAAAGTGCCTTGGTCAAACCCCCAGAGGCTGACATGTTATTCCCCTGTATGAGCCAATAACTCGCCCCTTTTTCCACCCAACTGTATGTGATTGTGTGGATATTATGTCTCTTTGAAGTAATATAAAAAGCTAGAGAACCCATTCCTTTCCCGATAGAACCTCACGTGTGTGTTTGCATATGAGTGGATATCTCTCTGCCGCTCATAGCCAGCATGTTCCCAGAGAAAGGGAAACAAGGAGGTTAACAATAGATAATCGGACACAGGGTGGTTGTCTTCATTACAAAAGGCCGTCGCCGGCACTCACAGCTTGTTACCGTATGCTCCTCAATAATTAATATGCTCCTCCCTGGCTGCTCCTCTTCATGCCAAGCTTTGATATAAGGTTACTGTGCTTAGAGTTCCGCCACAGGAGAGGGGCTGCTCTAACACTGTTTCATGTCTTTTTTTAAATGGCCATGCAGGACCTTCTCCAGTTTAGCTTTTTCTAGTTAGTCAGCATTTCTTGTAATTTGTTTTATCCCAGATATAATTTTAGTGGTATTCAATGTTTATTGGGGTGTAGTTTTTGAGGATGTAATCTGAGTTTACTGCGGCTAGAAAGCAAAACAAAGTGACTAAATAGCTAGAAATGTAATCGCTAAAGTTGGTTGCAGCTTTTAAGAAAGCCCATGAAACAGATTATTTAAAAACAATTGCTGAATGAAATACTTTACCATAGTCTATTTATTACGTAGAAAATCATCAAATTGATTTGCTTAAAAACACTTTGGACAAGTTGTCAGGTCAGACAAATAAAGGTATGTTATTTTCTATAAAGAAGGTTAAATATTTAACGAGAAACGACAGTGTTTCAGATCTTTACAAATATCAATATCCAAGAATTATGAAAGTCCAATGCCATTGCGTAGATAAGAAGATGTAAGAAGATTGGAACAATACAACTAATATTACTATATTGCAAGAAACTTGAAGTCAATTTAACTAATGTTTTATTTGGTCAATATTGTAATTACCAATACGTATCATTTGAGAAGTTTTTTTGGGGGGAGGTTTCTGCAGTGTCTGATCTCTCGATCGCACGACTGTTGTTAAATACGTTTAAATGTTTTCCTATATTCAGCAGGTGTAGAAATAACATGAACCATTATGTAAAGTGAGAACCAGGGCAATCGCTAACAGGCTAAGCTGCTGCATTACTGCTTAGCTTAAATCAGTAATGCTTGAAGTTATATTTTGTTATAGTTTTTTTGCAAACGTTATGAGAAATCTACAGTAGAAGGAAAACTGAACATAAAGGAGAGAAAGAGGGATGCAACATAGGACCCTGGTCCCATTCAAATCTCGAAACTGCAGTCCATGATTAGTGGAATGATCAATAAGCCACAAGGGCAGGGAAATCTTAGAGTTGAAAGGGGGAGACAGAGGGGAACATTGCCTGAAATGATCGGCTCAATCTTCTGTAAATAGAAAACGTAAAAAAACACTTGTATTTATGCTTATAGTGTACAGAGGTCGACAATCTTCAATCAGCGCATTTTACTTTATTATCTTCTGGCAGGAAATAACTTTTACATAACTGTACTCTCATTAGACCATCTTCCCAGATAACCTGCGCCCCCCTTTTTGTGGGGTGAAAAATATTTGCGACAATGCTGCTCCCCGGGGAGAAAGTTAAAGATCGACTGCTATCTAAAGTGTGAAAACAGGAAGTTGGCAGGCCCCTCACTGTTCTGACATATGCACAAACCCCCCCTACGCACAGGGATCTGTCAGTCAGTTTCAGGGGCACAGCTGCAGCAGGGCATGGGGAGAATTAGCCCCCTACTGTGCCCCCAACACCCCACCCGTCCATCTCCACCCACCAACCGTCCCTCCCTCCACCGCTTATTCTTTCACCCATTCGCCTTCTTTTTCTTTGACCCTAGTCATGGATTCTCTCCAAATAATGAGTTTATTTTAGTAAGGGGGTCAAGATCATCAGGGCCTTCCAATACTGCCATTTTTCATTCTTCTTATATGAGCTGTAAATGCTGAAAATATGTCTCTGATGGCATTTGAAAAGCAGAACAAGTGCAGAAAAACTTGTCTCTTCAGAGTCATTTGCATAGTTCCTCTGTTCTGTTGGCCCAAAGTCTTGCAGTTTTTCATTCTTTCTCATCCCATATCGAGACACATTAGTGGGATGATGGACAGCAGATGGACGGATGAATGACAACCGAATGAAAAAGAGTGGAGCGTGATACATATGGAAAAACTGGAAGGCAGCAGTCATTTTTGATCTTATTGCAGTCCTAAGAGTTAGGGAATGAGTGAACGTGTCTGTACTCCAGGGATTATGTCGGTCAACTTTTGTGTGCAGAAAGGTTTAGGGGTTCACACCAGATTAGGGAATGGAGGATTAAATTAGGAGGCTTCAAGAAAATCCCTCCCAGACTCCGCTCTGTTTATCCCTGCGTAAGCAAACACCAGTTTTAGTTAACCATACATACTAGTGTGTGTATGAGTGGTCAAAAACATTAAGTAGTTACGCATCTTCAATTACCAGGAAGGGTATTTTGATGAAATGAAAATATAAAAGGAAAAACTGAATTCATGTGTCTTGATTCCTGGAACAGTATATACAATTTGTTGCCAAAAATGGCATTGTTCCGTCATCTTTCAATGAGAAAGAACGCATGATGGTTATATCAGATCTTTAGAAATAGCAGTGTCTCAGGTTTATGGAAGTCCAATGTCGCTGTGAAGACGAATAAACAAAAATGTTGCAAGGTGAGAAGTTAGGAATGAGAAAATGAACCTAACCTAAAAGTTATCACTAAATAATACTTCTTCCATCATGTCTGGTTACTAATTCCAGTGTATTCATACTTCAATTAGTAGATGTAAGAACTTGTCCTAAATCTAGCAAGTACAATTATAGTAGAAATGTATAGGTTTCCATGAAATTGCAATAACTTAATTTGGATTGCTTACACAAGGGCCTTATCCACTGTTAGACTAACATGCATGAGTGTTGGGCATTTCCATGCACTTTGCTATTCAAGCATGATCACAGAACCACACCATCATGATTTTTTATTTTTATTTATCCTTTATTTATCCAGGAATGTCCCATTGAGATACAAGATCTCTTCTTCCAGGGAGTCCTGACCAACACGGCACACAACAAGTTTCAACATAAAACAAAGGCATTAAACAAAAAAACATACAATTCAAATATAAATACAGAAGGCCATTTGTGCAGTGGCAAGAAGCATAATCACATCAGCAATAGCATCAGGTAAAACAGTTACATGTTTCATGAAGGGCTAATCGTAGCATACCTTTAAAAGCATTTACAGTAGGAAGTGCCTCGAGACAAAGTTTTACTTGCAGCGTATTCCATAAAAAGGGAGCATAGTGGGAGAATGCAGCTTTACCAAGCTCTGACTGCATCAAAGGAACATTTAAAAGCATCCCATTTGCTGCGCGTCTGGTATTAAAAAAGCAAGTATAAAAGGACAGAAGTCTGGAGATATATAAGGGCAGCTTACCTAGCAATGACTTAAGGATACAAATCAACATGTGTGATTGTCTTCTTTGGTACAGAGAGGACCATCCTAAGGACTGATACAAAGTGCAGTGGTGGGTGCGAGAGCCTGCACCCGTTACAAAACGTATAGCAGTATCGCAGAATCCAGCTTTTTAAGCAGGGAGGAAGAAGCATGCATATAGATCACATCGCCATGTCTAATACAGACAGAAAGGAACTCTGCACAATTCTCTTCCTGGCTTCAGACGGGAAACATTTCCTTAAACGAAAGAAAAAGCCCAGTTTAGGTCTAAGTTTTCTCAGTAGGTTCCCAATATGAATATCAAAGGCCATCTTTTCATCAATCCATATGCCCAGATATTTGTAGGATGCTACTTTGTCAAGGCATGTCCCTTCCAGTGTCAGAATCGGAGGGACAGCTGTATTAGCTCGAGAGCGAGAGAAGGTCATGTACTTGGTCTTTTTTGCATTAAGGACCAGTCTTAGCCTTAGCAAGGAGTGTTGCAGTGTATCAAAAGCATCCTGTAGAAGCTCTATGGCCTGATTCATAGCGAAGTTTCTCTTAACTCTTTGCATGTGACTGAGTTTGCATGCATCTACTGGGAGAGCTTGTGTGCGACATGCCTCTTAGTACTGCTTCATTCAAATCAAACATTTCCTTCATGCATGGCCTTGCACCACATGGCTGACCACAAACCAGCCTCCAAGGAAATCTCTAAAATAAACATCTACCCTCTCTTTTAGAACATCTCAAGGTCCCGTATTTCTTACTTAAAGGTCCGGTCCTTTAATGACCCTGTCGTCTTGTGTTCAAGCAAAAAGGATTAAACCACGTTTCATACCTTCATTTTTTAAATAAAGGCACCCATCTACTAAATCAGAGGGTGAACGCTTGCAAACCCAAACACTGGACCGCATAATGACAGCCAAGGCTTCTGGCAAAGAGGCCACAGAAGTTGTCAAATAATGTGGGGCGGGAGGGAGTGGGGAATGACCAGTGCTTAAGTATGGGTTTCCTATGAGTTATACACGTCTTCATGTGTTAGCGGGGCCTTGTGATCAGCGAGGCCCAGATTGGAATGATCGCCTCAAATAGAGTGCGACAAGCAGCTTCATAAGTCAAAGCCTGAGAACTGTGTGACAATCTGCTGCAGTGAAGGAAGGGGGGGGGGGGTGATACCAAACCGGTGTCAGAGAGGAAACTGCACTCCTCTTCTGTATTCTTAAACCACACCAACATGTTCAGGACAAATTGTACAGCAGGTCAAAGCAAATTGCAAGCTCTTCGTCCCACTGCGGTAAACATTCGCTCACTGACATTCACGTTATTTTAAGAGGGTTTTTTGATAGACTTCCAAGAGTCCCAGGGTATGGGAATTTGTGATTAGTCTCTGTGGTCAGAGTTAAGACCATCCTGTGTGGCATTCCATGACATTTACTAACCAGATTCCTCCAGATGTCCGTTACAGAAGAGGAAAAATACTGTGTGGGTTGATTTACTGAGATCAGTTATGCGTACATAATAGCACACACGCAGCATGTGTAGGATACATACTCGATTCTAAGAAGGTACAATAAGGAAGAGAATAAATAAAACGACATCAAAGCAAACAACCCACTAATTTTAACACTAGAACCGCCAGAGGTTTTTGTATACCTAAAACCGCCACCGGTTTTTGTATACCTAAAACCGCCACCGGCTTCGCGTCGGGCCGAACCACGCCCCTTAGCTGTGATATAATGAACATATACCATGGCCTGTCGTGAGCTATTGCTTAAATCTATAACTAGCCTATATATCTATCTATAACTATCTATCTATCTCTCTCTCTCTCTACAACTATCTATCAATCTATCTATAACTATCTCTCTATCTATCTATAACTATCTATCAATATATCTATCTCTCTCAATCTATCTCTCAATCTATAAGGAACCGCAGTAGACAAAAGGCGTTGCTATAGCAACACGTCATCTTTACGCGGAAAATCAATAGCGCGAAAAGGGGTGGGGTCAATGACCCACTGGCAGAAATAGATATAAATGCCTATTTTTGGGCGATTTCTTCAATCTGACTTCATATTGACCATTTTTAACAACAGAGGGTGCTACATAACACACTTTCAGGAAAAGTCACGTACTGGAACACTTTAATATTATTTTGAAAAAAGGTTACATACAATAAAAAAAAACAGCTGTGGGTCAAATTGACCCGATGGCGGTTATATTAGGTAAGACACGTATAAATATAAATCCAATATAATTATAAAAAATACAATTAATAAACATATACATTTCCTTTAAATAAAAATAAACGCCAAAGAAGCTAATTAAGAGCAAATTAAAAGTTAAAGAAAAAGTGTTTTCAATTGTCGTTTAAATATCTCCTCTGAGTTTGCAGCTAATATTTCTTGCTAGGGTGCCTCACATGGCATAGTGAATGAAAGCTGCTTCCCCTATTTTATTATGGGGGATTTTTGAAAATGTAAAAAGCCTGATGTTCAGGACCTTAGGGCTCATCCAGGGACATACAAAGACAAAGAATCAGTGATATAAGAGGGGGCCATTCTAGAAGATACTAGGAGCCAATGCAGTGCAGCTCAAACAGGAGGAATACACTCTCTTTTTATAGTTGTTGTTAAAAGGCCTGGCAGCAAAGTCCTATAATAGCTATTTCTCAAATAGATTTTTTGGAGGACCATTAAAAAGAGAATTATAGTAAAACCTGCTTGGGAGCAATGCTTTTTTAGCTTCTTGTTTATTTAAAAATGGGCCACTTTGGGGGACATATATTACTAAGTGTCTTTGTGACAGTTCACTCATTAGCTGATTATATTAATGCAGATTGACATTCTGAACTTAAACTTTAACTGGAAATGTTCAACCATTAGTAAAGCACGATGTCCTACTGAACTTGATTGTACAGTAAATTATATGGAACTTTTAAATTCATATTGCTATATACATATATATATATATATATATATATGTATATAGCAATATGAATTTAAAAGTTAATATATATATATATATATATATATATATGTATTAAGCTGGTATATATATATATATATATATATATATATATATTTATATGTGGGTTGCAGAAATATCTTTGGAGAGATAATGTCCTCTATTAATATTCACATATGGTTTCTGAAAGAATAACCAGATTAGTCATAAGTATAAGTGATAACGATTTATCCTGCATGTGTAAGAGCACTTTCTTGACCCACAACACTCAAAATGTCAATATAACTTTTTTGATTTTTTGATTCAGTCATTAAGTTGTGCTGGCATAACACAAATCTTTTAAAGTATTGGCATTGTAATGTGTTCTCCTTGTCTCATTTCTGAACTGTTATGTAGTTATTTAATGTACTTAAGTGTTCATTTTGTTATGTATGCCTTTTAACCAAATCATTTCTGAGAATGCAAATAAAAATCATAAAATACAATTTTGCCGAAAAAAACCACAGGAAAATAAAATATCTAAACATAAGTAACAGGTGATTTTAGTCAACCATCATTTATATCCAAAAAGTTATAAGATATTTTAAAAGTATATCATTTATAATTTTTTCTTACAGCGCAATGTTTTTATTTTCTTGAGATCTTTTGTGATCGTTTAAGAATGAACGTATGTGCACAATGTTTGCTATAAACATCTACGTTATGCAAATGGTTAAATGAAGAAAACCTTCAATGTGCCTTCTGTTCCGAGCTCACTTAACCACAAAAGCTCCTTGAGAGGCAAACGAAGGACAGATTGCGCCAAAACCAATTATTACGCCTTTGTTTTAGCGGTTGTTAAGTCCACAGATCTCCTAAGAGCCACAGTGCCGGTTTGATGTCTTTGAGTCGGGGTTGTTGGTGGATGGCATTAGCTGCAGCCACGGCTCCAAAGAGCCAGGCGGTGATGGCAAGCCCCGGTCCAGATGGCACGCTGCCACGGCGACCTTGTCAGCACCTGCTCCCCAGGCACTTTGTCCGGGCATCGCCGGCGGGAACTGAGACGGGCACATCACCCCACCCCATCGCCATGGCAGCTAATGAGTCCCGTGCCCGCTTAATTAAGGAAACCAGCTTAATGCAAGAAAGAGGGGAGGCGTGGGGTGGGGTGACATGAAAAAAACAGCATATGCTGGACCGCAACCAAAACAACAGAAATAAATAATTAGCCCCCGAAAAAAGGGAGTGATCGCTAGAGCCAAAATATCATTAAAATTTGAAATGTAAATCTTCTTATCTGCGTCCCAATGTCACGAATTAGCACTACAGCTCAGCGCATTAAATCAAGGCTAAAAATATTCAATTAATAAATGAGTGAGTGGTGATGAACTTTTGATTATTTTGGGCTGCAGTCCAAGTGTACCTTATCAGGCAATGTCACCTTGGACTAGGCCTCGTTGGTCTGTTAAATAGTGTCAGAGCATCCTTCTTTATCTGTTTATTTATTTCTCGTTCTGAAAGAGCACTCCATATTGTGGAGCCTCTCTGCTGAGACGAGGGGGTGGTGGGTGGGGGGCTGTCCATGTTTATGCCTGATTAGCCAAAGCACCACAACATGCACTTGCTTTTGCTCCAGCAAAAAAAGGCAATACATCATTTAGATTTTTTTAAACTCAAATTAAAGCTGTGTGCGTGTGATGGAATTACGCCGTTTAAAATGTTACATGTTAGCCCCGCCCATGCCTACGCATGCACGCACATGCGCGCGCACGCACACACACACACACACACACACACACACACACACACACACACACACACACACACACACACACACACACACACACACACACACACACACACACACACACACACACACACACACACTACACCCTTATTATGGAGGACAAACATGTCCCTTTAAGAATGTCAGCCAGTTCCAAAAAGAAGAAGAGATACTGTGCCCCTCCACATCTGAAGGCCCAGGGAGCGAGGGAGAAAAAGGGGAAGGAGAGGGGTGTTTGTGTGGGGGGGGGGGGGGGGGGGCTAATGTGCAAACTTGTTTCCGTCCTCTACGGCTCGCCCATCATTTATTCAGCAGCTCGGCGCTCGAGACGGGCCACTCGCATTTGCTTGATACTCAATTATACATTAGTGTACATCACTTGGCAATCTGTTCATATCAATTTAATTGGATTTTAATATTGCCTCTGATCGTGTTGTCCAATTAACAGTGCTGGCTGGCAATAAAGCAGAACCACACACTATGTGACACCTTTGATCCCCGCCATATGGAGCCCTTCCATTGATTACCGCCACCGCCACTGAATTTCACTCCCTCAATATGGCCTGTGATGAATGGAGGTGGAGGGTACATGCGGCGAGGGGTGGGGGGGGTGTTTGAAAGGGGGTGTGAGGTATGTGTGGAGGCATCATCATCATGCCCCCCCCTTCAAACCCACACCCACCCAACCACCACTGATGTGATAAAAATGTCACTTCGCCGTGCAACTTCATTTATTCTGTTGACATTCGCCTCTGATTAAAAACAATAAAAAAAAAAAAAAGGGAGAGGGATGGTTTGGCCATTACCCTGAATAGCATATGCAAATGGAACCCAGGGCATCTATCTTGTTGAAGCCAGAGGGACTGAATGACTGACTGACTGCCTGGCACACTGGCACTGCCTTGACAATGACAACACGCTTCAAGGCGACACCCTTTTTCGTGCTAAATCTGGCTTCTGTGTTTTCTCCTTTTGTCCTTTGTTTCTTTCCTCCTGTGCACTTGTACCACCTCTTCCCACTCTGGGCCTCCTGCTGATTTTCCTCTCTTTACCATTCCCTGTTCACGGACTCTGTTATGGGTACTGGATGTGTACAACGCATCCAATAATCAAACTCATCTTCTATTGAACTTTTGACAAAGCATTTCTGAAACGTTTGTCAAAGTTGGATACAAAAAAATCTAGAAATATTATGATGTATACATTGATCTAGGGGAGAGGATTAGCCTACGGCAGTAAGTGAAAGTTCTGAAACGCAAGTCAAAATTCTGAGGTTAGAATCAGAACTCTTAGAAAAGAGCTTTTGTAAAAAGTAGGGTAAAAAAGGCCAGGAATATTGTAAAATATACTGTACATTGATACAGAAAAGTTTTTGTTTTTTTGGTTGCTCGATTAAAGTCATAATTATGAGATGATTTGAATTCTGACTTTAACCTCAGAATTCTTAGAAGAAAAAAAAATATTTTATTTTGGTCCTACTGAAACCAAACAATATTTAAGAAAGAAAATGTCTTTTGTTGGGGGGGGAGAGCTACTTCTAAAAAAACTCTTCGATTTGACACTTCTGATCTCAGTAGAAAGGAGCGGACATGTTTGATACAATAGACAGAGAGTTTTGGCTCTTGTAGCAAGAGTCAGCAAGGAAGATGAATAACGAGAAGAAAGATATACAATTGAAGAAATGCAGATTATTCTCTCTTTTCATAAAAATGAAGCAGTGGGATAAGTGAGTAGGAGATGGGAGAACGATGGGGAGAGGGGAACATCCATTTTTCATAGGGCCTTATACGAGTTTCAAAGTGGCGAACAATAAAAGCAGCCTGGGAAAGGATAAGGAGGAAACGGGAGTGGAAGGGCTCAGATAAGAGCTGCTGGCTGTACAAACTACCTCCACACAACTACCTGTACACAAGTCTTGTTCACATGGAGCTGGAGGGCAAGCTGAGATGTGGGGGGGTGTTGGGGAGGGTGGGGTTGTAGCGGGCAAATTCTTGAGTAGCAGAGAAACAGAAGCCAAATTATGGCAAGCCATTTGAGCATGTATTCCATATCCTTGATATCAGACGGCAGCTGCCTACACTAGTTGGTTCTTTGATTGCACTTGTTAGATATATGGTCACACTAGTTTGGCACTCTGCTTTACTAGTATATAAATATAAATAAAACATTATACTAATCGCTCTTTTTCAGCAACTAGTGGCACTTTTGTCCGACTAGTTACCACATAAGCCTTACTAGTGACGCCAGGAGCAGCACTAGTAGCACCACAGTCCCAACTTGTAAGCTTTTAATGAACTAGTGGCCCTCTGACCGTACTAGTGACCCTAAAAGTCTTACAAGTTAACTAGTGCACTGCAAAATCTCTGACATGTTAACTAGTCACACAAAATAAGCACAACTAGTGGCAAACATTTGTCTGCACTAGTTAACTAGTCACACCCAGAATAACTCACTAGTTAACTAGTAAAGGCAAACCGTTCACTAGTTAACTAGTTGACGCCTCTTTTGACCTTACCAGTTAACTAGTGGGGCTCAAAATGTCTACACGTTAACTAGTGAACCCTTTGCCCTTTACTAGTTAACTAGTGAGATACATTTAAATTCCACCAGTGAACTAGTGAGGCTTAAAATGTTCACTAGTAGTACCAGTGGGTCCAAATGTGCACTAGTCACACTAGTTGCACAGAATGCTAATGAGGAGGAGGGGAAAGAATGCATCAAGGTCTCCTATTGGCCCTAAGCTAGAGCGCCACCCAGCCCAAATAGTTTATTTAAGAGCATAGAAAGATGGAATAACCCTCTTCGGATCACAGCTTTCCTGAGAGGCTGAGAGATCGCCGTGACCTCCGTAAATATTAGTCTAAGGCAAACATGGAGAGGTTGTTTATCTTCATACAGATCTATCGTTACCCTGATTTTAAAGAGCCTGTGACAGCCTCCCAACAACTGTTGTGCAATGACATATTGGGCTACTAGTAACCTCGAACCGTCAGCTTAAAAAAGAAGGTGCGATACCGTTCCGATAAATATCAATAATTTCGAACATCGCGGGAAAATTCTTTCGACTCATTTTGAAGTTTTGGGGGAAGCCGGAAGTGACGTCAATGCGGGAACACTTCACTGTGCGGCGAGAGAGCCAAACACAGACAAAGTGTGTTGTCATGCGTAGAAATGGTGAATTACTGAGATTAGGCACGTTAATAACGTTTTAATCAAGTTGACTACAGTATATTCATATGTGTCAGTGCTTTCATGTCAATTCGGCGACATAAACATAAACGATCGTGGTGAAGATGATGATTACATTAGGATTTAAAATCGGTAGTGAGAGCTGCTGAATTTCCTCCCGTCAGATGTGATAGAAAAATAAACCGATTATTTTTGTAGTTGTAAACTCAAGTGGATTAAACTAGATTTATTAGTGCTTTCATGTCAATTCGACGAACATATGATACATTAAATGATGAGTGAGGATGATGATTAAAAATTGTTTGTTTGAGCCGGTCTGAATTTCCTGATGAAAAACAAACCGATGCTTTTTGTAGTTGTAGTACACCAACGTGGATTAAACGTGTGTTTTTTTTAACACAATGTTGGGAAAATTAATGGATAAAATGCACGGATTATGATTATTATTATTATTATTATTATTCCCACTCCGATCGGGACACTAGGTCCACCGTTTCCCCGCAGCAAGGCTCCCCCCGTTGACAGTTTACGTGGGCTGGGCTGGGTGCAGTGGTGGACTGGCCATCAGGACGAATCCCGATGGGCCGGTACCGAAGTGGGCCGGTCGGATAAGTCACTAGCACATCCCCCACTCCCCCCGTTGACAATTTACTAGCGGTACCGAAGTGGGCCGATCGAGAGTCCCGGCTGATTTTTAGTCCCAGTCCGCCACTGGCTACATGACCGTATTATCGCCCATATTGACGCACCTAATTCCTAAACTTCTAACAGATAAAACATAAACTGATTAGTGTCCACTGCCATTATTTTAAAATAGAATCGTTATTTAGTCAAACTCCGTAAGTAAAATAATTTACAAACCATTGTTCAAGCGTTGTAGATCGAGAGGTATCTCACGATCGTCGGGCGGGTTGTCGTCTCCACTGTCCGACTCGGAGTTCGTTTCATCCGATTCCGACTCAGAGGCATATGGTTCGAATCTGTAGGGCATATAGCCAATATCTTCTACGATGTCATGACTATCACTTTCCGATCCTTCAGCCTCATATTAGCTCTCAGACACGTTCAACATTGAACTGTCATCGCTGTCATCGCTTGCAGCTGTGTGCGCCATTGTGCGTTTGCATGCAGATGCTGGGATCCGGAATGGTGCAGCTGGAGCTCTTGGCCCGCAATTACGTCACACATAATTTGGCGGGATTTGAAGAATCCCCGAGAAGATCCAGAATATGGTCAACATTGAAGGGGAGATTAATGGTTATCAAAGTACAAATATCCCAAATCAGTTCAGTAACGGTTTCAAGGGGACAATATTTACTAAAATAGATGGGCTTGGATGATGGGGGAAACCTGTGTCACAGGCTCTTTATGATCTGTCCAGTGTTTCAGCTTTATTCATTTCATGAGCACCGCTGATAAAATGTCCCACGATCATATCCGCTACTTTTGTGTCTCGAGTGCCGGTGTTCTCACACATAAGCATACGCACACTCGCACCAACAAAAACACACACACAAAGCGGAGCAAAGCAGAAACAGAAACATGTATTTTTCTAGGCAAAACACACACTGACTGACTTCCAAGGAACAATATTTTAACAGTAGGCACTAAATACCCGACTGATGCACCTCACCTCTTCTAGACGTTGCTAAAAACATTGCTAAGGCTCTCCCTCACATAGCTGAACTGACCATATGAACTGGCCATATGAACCATATGGCCATATGAACTGCAACTAGTTAACTAGTGGATACATATTAAAGCTTAGTCAAGGCAACATTTTAATGCTAACTAGTTGCCGCCTCTTTTTACCTTACTAGTTCACTAGTGAGGCTCAAAATGTCTACACGTTAACTAGTGAGGTCCAAAGTGTCCATTAGATACACTAGTACACTTGTTTTTACCTTACTAGTTAACTAGTTACAGACACTTTATCTCAGCAGTTAACTAGTGGAGCCTTAGTGGAGTCACTAGTAAACTAGTGACACAGGTGTTTTTCTTACTAGTTAACTAGTGGAGGGCATTTTTTCTCACTAGTGAGGTTCTGTTATTTATTTGTTTTAGCCTTTATTGTACTGTATTTGTACAGGTGTACAATCTCATTGAGACACAAGGTCTCATTTTCAAGAGAGACATGTTCAGTGGTAACACTACCACACAAAGTTACAGACAGACAGGACACTAAACACAGAGGCAAACAAATGTGTTAGACTTTGACCTTACATGTTACACATTTTTTTTTACATGTAAGGCCTTTCCTTCAACTAGTTTGGCTTTTTTTGCATTAGTGAGCAACTGTATGCAACTAGTTAGCTATTGATTTACCATGTATGGCTTTTTATTAAACTAGTGGATATTTTCAGGCCATTAGTTGTTGATTTCTCTCGCTAGTTCAACAAAATTCCTCACTAGTTCACTAGTGGAATGTAAAGGTATCTCACTAGTTAACTAGTAAAGGGCAAAGGGTTCAATAGTTAACGTCTAGTAAAGCAGAGTGCCAAACTAGTTTGACCATAAATCTAACAAGTGCAATCAAAGAGCCAAATAGTGTAGGCAGCTGCCATCTGATATCAAGGATATGGAATAAATACTCAAATGGCTTGCCATAGGTTGGGAGTACTAAATGCCCCAAAAAGAAGACATCAGAAAGGGCTTTGAAGGAGTGTGCGTAGGTGTGTGTGTGTGTGTGTGTGTGTGTGTGTGTGTGTGTGTGTGTGTGTGTGTGTGTGTGTGTGTGTGTGTGTGTGTGTGTGTGTGTGTGTGTGTGTGTGTGTGTGTGTGTGTGTGTGTGTGTGTGTGTGTGTGTGTGTGTGTGTGTGGGTATGTGTGTGTGTGCGTGCGTGCGTGCGTGCGTGAGTGCGTGCGTGCGTGCGTGCGTGCGTTTAGGGCTTTGGGGCAGCATAGAAGACAAATAAATGATGTCTGGTCAAGTGGTCAAGGCTTGATGCTCGGGCTTTTGACTGGCTAACATCCATCCATCCATCCATCCATCCATCTATATATATAATCAAAATGAAATGTGTCACTCCTTATACCAGTTTTAGTATCTGTGCCATCCTCGTCTCACTCTTTCTCCGTGTATAGAATAATAATTAATTGTTCAACCAAGTGGCGTATTCAGAGAAAGCCACTCAGGCAAAAGCAACAAGACAGCAGTTAAGATGAGGAGGAAAAGGAGGAGGGGCAGGGGGAATAGGGTGAAATTGAGCGTGATGCTACAAAACATAAACAGGTTATCCTGTTATGCATCTGAGCACGCAAAAAAAAAAGCAAGGAAAATAAATAAAAAGGAAAAAATACAGATATGTACTGAATGTGTAAAGTAAAAAAAAAAAAATCAAACTCATCTTTTGACATTTTGAACTGCCACAGTGAAACTGCATGGAGAAAGCATTTCTGAAATTCATTGACAAAACACGTATTGTGCATAAACAATGGGAAAGCAAATTCTTTAAAAAAAATAGACGTACGTCTTTCTTCTACAGACCTGAGTAGAACATACAATTACTGATATTGATATAGGTTCAACAATATAACATATATAACACTTTTAGCTTTTTTAGGATAAAGTTAGCTTGGTCCTAGTTTGATGACTATTTGAATAGTTGCATCACCTACTGTGTTGAGAAGCAAAAAAATGTCTCTGAAGTTAAAACGAGGGTTCAGCTATCCAAGTTATCATCATCATTCCACTGGGTCAGGACTAGGAAACATGTATACGGTTCATTGCAGAAGTGAAAATGTGTCTTTGTAAGAATCTAATTGATTTGACTTTGTGCACACTGGTGAAGGTGCATGTTACATTAAGGGTTAGGGTGAGGTAGTGTTGTAGTTAAGACCACCTTAACCCAGACTAAGTCATGAGCATCCCCAGCCGCTTCCGTGGTCTTGACCGGTCTTTACATAGAACTAGTACAAATGCAGTCAGTTCTGAGACAAGACCAAGACCATTAAAAAGTCTCAAGACCGGTCTCAAGTACTACAACATTAGGACTACGGCTATCACGTACACTGAAGCACAATAGGAGGCAATATCTTTACTGCACAATGTCAATGAGACAAGTGATTAAAACAGTTTAAATGTTCATATGGGAACCAATATACATAGTATTGTGTTTTGAGACAGACAAATTCAAATCACATGCTTTGTTCACCCAAGTATATTTAATGTATGTATCAGTTGCCTTTTTTGCCACTTTGGGGCAGCGCAATAAACTTTAAACACAACAGCGACATATTAAAAAGTTGTTATTATTGTGATAGCATCAGGAGACATTGTTATTACTACCAAAGCATATTAATCCACTCTCCATAAGCTCTGTTTTTGTTAGTTTATATCTGTCTTTTTAACACTTTGCAATGTTCACCAGCAAGTGTCAAACTTGGTCTGTCTTGTTATTTAAAAGCTTTTAAAAGGTCTCCTATCATGCAAAATGCACTGTTCAATGTGTTTTATACATAAATATGTGTCCCCGGTGTGCCAGGGAAAAATAAAACCCTCTCTCTTTTCCTCCATACCCAAATCTCTAAAAACGGGGGTACAACGGAGCTGATCCAGATTTGCTGCCGATATTACGTCATATCGGAAATGTGGGCTGGATTTACACCCACGGTCCTATCAGAAACGTCGCTATCAGAAACAATGCCCGACTGTTTTGGACGTAATATGGTCTTTGTTTACATTAGCAAACATCGCTAACACTCAGAGCTAACCTGTACTGGACAGAGTATATGTAAAAAAATCGGAAATAAAAAAAGGAACTCACCTTGTAGTAAACCCGCAAGAAAAAAAGCATTTGAGCTCCATACTGTTTCAGAAATAATCCTTGAAGTGGTTTGGAACATGATATGGTGTTTAATCACGGCAGCTGAGAATCAGCAGCCAGAGAGGAGACCTCACTGCTTGCCTTGCCGTTCCCAAAAGGGGGCGGGGCCAGCAGCTACTGACCCAGCACTTCTCTAATAGGGCTGAAATAGAGGGATATGAGGCAGAGATGGGGACTCGAGTTTGTGACTCGGACTCGAGTCGCACTTAAGTCGCACACACAGAGACTTCAGACTTGACTTGGACTCCTGCTCAAAAGACTTCGGACTCGACTTGGACTCGTGTTTTGAGACTCGTGAACAATCATTGTGTTTTCTATTTTTGGCGTATTAAAGGTGGGGTAGGTAAGTTTGAGAAACCGGCTCGAGATCGCTAGAATTTGAAAATACACAACCGGAGAAAATCTGCCACTTCCTTACAGAGCCCCTCCTCCAACACACACGAACGCGCACATGACCAATGACGGCACGAGATAAGTTTGTGGCCCGATGGGAGGCTGACAGGCACCAACAAAGGAGCACACACTGCAAAGTCTGCAATATTAAAATCAAGGATGCTGGTGCAACAACGTCAAATTTCATCAGGCACTTCAAAACTCACCCGGAGAGGTCAGTCACATTAACGCATATGGACGGTTAGCTAACATGTTTAGCTCAGCATCAGCTATGTAATGTTAACTTAGCTTGCTACTAGCTTTGTAACTGAATATTTGAAAAGATGAGTGAATGTTTGCTTGTCACACTTGTTTGTGTTGAGTGGCGTTGACATCCAACTCTTGACATGACATAAAAAAGGTCGGTAATGTTAATCATTACGTTCCGCTGCCACCATCTACTGGCTAACGTTAAACGTAGAAAAATACATAGTTACATACATAAATACATCTGTCGGTTTATAGGCAGGTTACTAGGGGTGTAACGGTACACGTACCTGTACCGAAATTATTCGGTACGGGCCCTTCGGTTCGGTACACATGTGTACCGAACGAATATAACATTAAACGTAAAAAATTGAGAATGTGAACAACTTCTTGGAAGTAATCTCAGGTGCTGCGTCGCAGCATTCAGAGTAATTTGTTCCCATTGTGTTCAACGCGTCATAGAGCGAGCAAGTCATTTCATTGGACGAGCTGGTCAGAGGGATGCGTTCAAATGTAGTCAGTAATTTGAGGAACTGTCGAAATGGCGAACGCAGATAAAGTTGAGCTCGAAAATCCTCCAGCATCACTGAAGTCTCCGGTTTGGGAACATTTTGGTTTCGCAGTTACGAACAAGGATGACGGACAAAGACAGGTGGACCGAACCAAAGCTGTTTGTCGGCATTGTTCAACTAAAATTGGTTACGCGGCTGGCAATACATCAAACTTGCACACTCATTTGAAAAGGCATCACCGAACGTGAATATCACCGGTACCAAAAGACTGAAGTGCAAACCCAACTCCCGCTAGCATGTAAGCCTCCACCACTCGCAAAAACTTCAGACCGAGCCAAAGCTATTACAAACGGCAAATATCCTTATGTTGCCATGTTAGCAAAGCGCTACCTGGCTGTATCTGCTACCTCTGTCCCTAGCGAGAGGGTGTTCTCCACAGCAGGAGACATTGCTAGTGCCAGCTGATCTGCCCTTTCGGCAAGCAATGTGGACAAGTTCATCTTTCTTTAAAAAAACATGAAAATACAATGACAAGCAAGTCATAATGTCAAGCTTGCTCCAGGTACTAGTACAGTAAAGTTCAAATACAGATTATTTCAGTTCATCGAAAAGCTGCACCTTAATGTTTATTTTATTATATTTTATATTTATTTGAGTGAATATTCATAGTTTAATAATAATTAAAAACCCAAAACTAATAGTTTATGTTTTGTGAGTACTAGTACAGTAAAGTTCAAATACAGATTATTTCAGTTCATTGAAATGCTGCACCTTAATGTTTATTTTATTATATTTTGCATTTATTTGAGTGAATACATTATTCACAGTTTAATAATAATTAAAAAAACATATGTTATGTTTTGTGATAATTTTTTCTGCTGTACCGAAAATGTACCGAACCGAACCGTGACCTAAAAACCGAGGTACGTACCGAACCGAAATGTTTGTGAACCGTTACACCCCTACAGGTTACAGGTTTATTGTTGACCACGTAACGTTAATGTTACAGGTTTATTAGGTTACCATTACACTGGGTTTGAGTGAGAGGATAGAGGAATATGTTTATTTATAGTAGACTTAAATGATGTAATTAGACCCAGTGTAATTAAACAATACGGTTGCAGAGGTCAAATTTTAACATTTTTGTCCACTGGCTAGCCTAGTGAATGTTGACATTTTACCAGCCACTCAATAGATTGCCATTGTTATTTTTGTGCAACATACAGTACCAACCACTTGCATGATTTACCAGCATTTGGCTGGTAAATGGTGTTAATGGTAGATATCTCTTTTGGAACAGGTCATGTTTTAATATCACCAGTTCAGTATATTTCAGATAATATTGCAGCAATAGTTTTTAGTTGCAAATGGCACAGAAGTACTTTTAACACAGTTTCCCTGTGGGGGATTAATACAGTATTTGTGATACTGATTTCTGATTCTGAAGTGTTTTGCTTATAAATTGTTTGCATTTAGCTAAAGTGTGATGTTTTTCCTCATATTGCATTGCAATAGCCTGTTTAAAGTGATCATATAACAAACAACTAATCAGTACTGATACTGTATGCTAATAGATATAGGAGTGATAATAACACAGTAAATGCTTTGAATGTCTTAGATATAGCTGTGCAGTATTCTCAACAGACTGGATAGCAGCAGACAATAGAAGGCTTATTACAACCAGAAGAGACATGAGACTTTTATTTTTTAGAGACTTGAGACTTGACTTGGACTCGTGACCAAAGACTTGAGACTTGATCAAGTCTCACCCCACAAAGACTTGAGACTTGACTTGGACTCGTGACCAAAGACTCGAGACTTGACTTGGACTCGTGACCAAAGACTTGAGACTTGATCAAGTCTCACCCCACAAAGACTTGAGACTTGACTTGGACTCGTGACCAAAGACTCGAGACTTGACTTGGACTCGTGACCAAAGACTTGAGACTTGACTTGGACTTGCAAAAAAAGACTTGTGAACATATCTGATATGAGGGATGTCTAAAATGCATGATATGGTATTTTGAGCATAACACATCAAAGACATGTTTTTTATATATTTGTATATATCTGACACCCACAATATAGGCCTAAAAATAGCATGATAGGAGATCTTTAAGTTGAAAACGAATGCCTATTTCACAGGCCAGAAAAAGAAAATAGCCAAGGTATACTAAAAAACTCCCAAGTAGAACTACAATACATATCATTTTTTGCGCTATTGATGCTTACGGTGATGCTTAAAGAATTAATCAAGTTCTATCCGTGCCATGAGTGGTTCAGACCTAAAGTAGAATTCATGTAAATGCTACTAATTTTTTAGTCATATGGTCTAAAATAAAACACCTTTTGACAGATTCTGCACTACATGGCCTGAACATCAACTTGTAATCTGAATCCGAGCCCTCCCCAAACGCTATGACAAATTGTCCATTCTTACCCGTGCACTTTTACGATTCACATTCATTCCCACAGGCCACTGCTGCCAATCTATAGTTCCCTTTTTTCTAGTGATTTGCTCTTCAAACCTTCCATTCACGACTTGAAATTACCTCTAACTGGAAAGTCTGTCAATCTCCAGGGTTGCTTTGGCAATGCTCCAACCAGTGCTCTGCCTTTTCTCTCTGTACACCCCATCTGCCCTGTGTGTTCACACTGTAATGTAGGCTTCCCTATCAGCCCCACAATATTAGAAATGCTGATATTTATAACAAAGTTCACAGTACTTGTAAGACACATTTGGAAACTATAACTTACCAACATTGCACTATTGTAACAAAATCAGAATACACTGGTCTGAGTGTGAGACATTTGCTGGTACTGTGTGAAAGTGTTGCTAATATCATTCCTTTTCATATTCTACTTGTAAAGTCAATCTGTACTCTGTATATTGGTCAGGTTGGAAACTGACATCATCAGAAACTAATGTTACATAGTGTACTGAATACAAAATAATGTGGAACTGTGTCTGTCAGTGGTTTGGTGTAAATAAGTAATTTTCTTTTTTAAAGAAAGCTGCATGTGGAAATGGGGTTGATGAAAGAAGTGAGACTGAACCAAAAAAGTCTGGTTGCGGACCTGAAAACTGGCAGGCTACTTGGAGAGGCCAGTGATCCACAAGGGCAATCACAAGGTAAACCAAGTGACCAAGTGATGATGGGAAAACTTGGCAAAGCCAAAAAGTGCAATATGTGGCTCTTGATACAGACACAATAAAGGTCTTATCTTGGAAACTAAGGACTCTCTTGATATACCACGCAACAACACAAACTGTCACAGGACAAAGGGAGACGAGGATTATTTGTATAAGAGGTAATGGGAAACAGGTGGCACCAATCAAGGGGGGGGGGGGGACACAACCACAGTGGCAGGAAGGAAACGAGATGGAAAGGTAGGTACAAAATAAAACTAAAAGTGCAATGACAGACAGTGCATGACAAGACTGGACATAAGTGACTGTAACTTAACATATTAACAACAAGACATGACTAAACATGGACTATAAATTAACATGAAACATATAACATAGACTTGACTACTAACAAACTAAACATGACATGTGAAAACTACTTGGCATGATGTTACAAAGGGTTATACAATTATGTTTAAGCAATTAGGCAAGTGTAATTGTTTACTGTGTAATATCTGATATTGGGACACATTAATGCTTCACATCGGATTAAGCCATACATGTATAATTTTGAAGCTGTATTAATAAGTGGCTTCCAGTTTTACATTTCCATATATTTAGCAAGAAAGAGTTTACTGCTTATACAAGTATTGGTGGTGTAGAAAAGCATAATACAATTAGGACAGAGTACAAAACACTTTCCAACATTATCTGCCCCAAATGAGTTACAAATACAACATATGCTGTTGTTTAGAAAATGAGGTTGGACTGATGTAAACAGGTTACAGTAAAGGGCTTTAAATCACCCCATCTGTATCACACAGAGCAGGGTGAGGAGAGGTAGTGGGGGTGGAGAGATATGTGGATGATGGTTGGGGGTTGGTGGGAGGGGGCACTCATCCTTTCTTATCTACCATGTCGCCCAATCGATAACTAGGACATCAAGATAAGGCCGTGCAAGCCTTGTGCACACACAGTTATCCCGGTGAAGGACACACGAAAACACACAGGGCTTCATAGACTGCAAAGTATACACATTAGGAGTATACACACACTGCTTCATAAAAACACTCAATGCACACTCCTACACACTTGTGTATATTCACGCTACACCTTTTCCCTCTAATGTGTGGCCTCCTACATCCACCTCCCAGCAGTCCACAGGTCTAGATCCACATGTGTGATAAATCTGAGAAGTGACTGCTGCATCACTCCCACCCATGGCCATCATTTTGCTGTGGAATGTGTTGGTAAACTGTGCTGAAGCATGCTTGGGGAGTAACAGATGTAAACAGATTACATCAACAAAAAAAAAGGTAACTGTATTCCCTTAAGCCCATGTCACACTTTCCCGAAATTGACACAAGATGGACACACGATAAAGGAAATGTTCAAATTCGGCTCTGATCATAAAAACATTGGGCCATTCGTGAGGGCATCTTAAGCCATCGTATGACCGCCGGTCGAGTCTCAGGCTCCGGCAGCAACTTCGTGAGTGGTGGCAAAATCTTTGGCATGCCAAAAAATTGCCGTAGGACCAGGCGAAGGTTCATTTTCGGGTTGAATTTTGTGTGTCCATTTTGCCCTTCGTAAGGCCAGCGTGAGGGCATCTTGTCAAATCGTGTCATCTTCGTCTTTACTTCATGTGATCATCGGTGCCATCGGGTATTTTTCGCCTCACGAAGACAATACGAAGGAAACAAGAAGCTGCCCGATTGTCTTAGGAAGGCAACACGACTACGTGAAGCCCTCGCAATGCCGTCGTGTAGCCATCGTATTGTAGTACGATGACATCGAGATTGCATTTATTGCAAAACAAAATCATGTAAACATATTATGTAAATAACCCAATTTGTGTTCTGTGAAACTGAAAAGGATATTACAATGTTTGTGTTACTTCAGTTACAGTTGTATGTCTTAAATGTAATTTAGGTTAACTTCCTGTTTTTGTCACGATCACAGGTACAGATCAGAACCCAATAGCACGACACAGATACAACCAGTGTTTTGCAATGTTCAGTTTATTCAGGTCGGGGACAGGCAGGGTCAAAACCAGGAAATCCGTCAGATAGGCAACCAAAACCAAACAGGGAACTCAAGATCTGAATACAGGCAGGCAGGGGTCAAAAACCGGGCAGGACAAAACTCTAGGCTAGAGAATAACACACACTGGAGAGCTCGGCGGAAACGACAAGACAATCTGGCAAAGGACAAGTGATAGTGAGGTGGTATAAATACTGTGGGGTGATGAGGGAATGAGTAACAGGTGAGGGGAAGGGCTGGGGAGACCAGGTGAGGGAAGTGAGCTGATTACAAGGGCCTGGAGGAAGGACAGGAGAGTTAAGATGAGCCAAACCAAACAAACAACAATAGATGTGTCTAACTTGTGACAGTTTTATTTAGATGCTTTTATTTTGAAGGCGAGTTAACGCTGTTGACGGGAAGTTGTTGTTGCTATGGAAACAACATGACATAGATAAGTAATATCTTCTAATCTACATATAAAGACGGAGAAAGTAAAGAATGAAGTGTATGTTTAAATGTTAGCACCCCCCGAAGAGGCACAAGCTCTTACGTTGAGTCTGGATATATTCTAAATCATCAGTAAAGTCTACGACCATATTTTCGTGTGTGGTTCGGGTGCCATCGTGTGGCCTTCTGTAGGCATCGTACTTGCTGTTGCTTGGCTGTTGACCAAGTTCGGGGCCATCTTCGCTCAAAATTCACAATTCCATATTCGTGTGTCCATCTGGTGTCAATTTCGGGACAGTGTGACAGGGGCTTTCCAGACCTAATCAGATTACGCAAATATCTTGGTTCCTTTTATTTCTAATGCATTGCATTTGATATTGAGGCTTTCAACATCAAAAAGTAACAGAAAGTAATCAGATGACATTACTTCTATATGATACTTAGATTAAGTTACGGATTACATTTTCAACAGGTAATTAGTAATTGAAACAGATTACATTAACCCTTCCAATCCTGGGCTGAAGGGACTATTTCCTTTGGTGGAAGGCACATCTGCGTTCTCCAGCCGTTGGATCACAGAAGGCTGTGTTCATTTAGGGGACACTGAAGCTTTACGCAACGTTACGAACGGGAGTAATCTGGTTCTGACATGACCCTGAGACCCTGTAAAGAAAGAGAGGGGAGGGTTGGAATACGAATGACTGCGTGTATATTCATTTCTGTTTGTAGGAGGGAGAATATTGACTATATTCCACTCGCATACTGTACATTGAACTCACTTGACGTATTAATCTCATTTTGACGGTGCTAAGGCCATATCTCACAGGAGTTCTTTTTGATCTTATTCTGAAGTTCAGAGCAGCTCTTACTCTTCCCACTTCCTACATTCTCTCAGCGCTCTTTCTTTCTGTCTTCATGTTATCTTGTGTGCGAGCTTACGAGCGAGTGTGTACATGTGTGTGCAGCTGGATGACTGGCCGAGGTCTTTGAACACTAAGACCTGGATGAAGGATTGAAAGGCCCCTTGAAGCCCTCTGGAAGCCCCTTTAGCCAACGCTGACACCCTCCAGGGGCTGAGGAGCTAGGGAAGGGAGATGAAAACCAGAGAGACGGGGCCAAGAGGTCGACGTGAAGCAAAAGATCCGGGGAGCATCTATAGTCCAAGGAAGTATCCGTGGTCTCTGCAGAATTTCAAAAAGGGTCAGCGCAGCGAGCAAAGAAAGGCATCAAAACCAGGAAGAGCATGCTGCTGTGAAATGCCGGCTACTAGAAGAAGAATGGGCTGAAACATTGCCCTGAGGGGAAATGCCAGGCCCAATGGCACCTCACTCCTGTGATGCTCTGAAATACATCATGCTCGATATGTGTTCAGACGCCTGTTGAATTCCAGAATTCTGAACTTTTAGGTCTTTTTGAGAGGGTTTGTTTGTGTTTAAAAAGAGCACGTTTTGTCCCATTAATCATTCAGGCGTTCAATGCAAGGTGCCGAGATGGGAAAGTACTCAGATTTTGTACTAAAGTAAAAGTAGAAGTTCAAGAGTGTAGGAATACTATGTAAAAGTCCTGCACTGAAAATGTTCAAATCAAAATATACTTAAAGTACCAACAGTAAAAGTACTCATTATGCAGATCAGCACATTTCAGAATAATATATATTATATGTTTTGATTATAATTATCAAGCATTAAAGTGTTATCAAAGCTGGTAAAGGTGCAGCTAGTTTGAATGACTTTGTATACTGCAGGGTAGCTTGAGAATTGACTGCATGTGTACCTAGAGTCTTATTTAAGTTTAAATATTATACTTAACATAATTAATCAAGCATTAAAGTGTTATCAAAGCTGGTAAAGGTGCAGCTAGTTTGAATGACTTTGTATACTGCAGGGTAGCTTGAGAATTGACTGCATGTGTACCTAGAGTCTTATTTAAGTTTAAATATTATACTTAACATAATTAATCAAGCATTAAAGTGTTATCAAAGCTGGTAAAGGTGCAGCTAGTTTGAATGACTTTGTATACTGCAGGGTAGCTTGAGAATTGTACTTCAGTACACTTGAGTAAATGTACTTAGTTACCAATGGCAAGGCGTGACAATTAAGTGAATGAAAAAGTTATATTTTGTCCCCTTCCTTGCCTTGGCCTCTCCTTGAAGTATTGTGTTCAGTTGTTTAAAGTCTCTTTTCAATTGCCTCCCACTCACTACTTTACAATTCAACAAGAAACAATTAAACAGGCGAGTAGCCATGACACAGAGACAATGAAGCAGTGTGATGGCGATCAATAGCTAGTCTGAGATTCACCACTCGGGGTCAGTGAACTTAGCAGCATACTATGTAGGCTAATGGTCATTGGATGGTAGTCTGAATGAATCCCTTGCTAAATCCTCTGGTAATAATCTTTAATTTCTACACTAACAATTCCAACAATTATTCTGCCCTCGCCCCATCCATCACTGGCCAAAAAAAGGCACCTGGGGCAGACCGAAATGAAAAACAAAAACGAGTCAAGAGAGCACTTCTCATTTAATTATTCATCCATTATTTTGGTAAACAGTTTGATGAATATTTTGTGTGTAATCAGTGGACTCTATCTTAGAAGAGGGAGAGAGAGAGACAGATGAGCAATAATTCAAAGACTCTAACCCTCATCAGTACAGGGTAGAGCAGCTGAAGACACATATGGGCATTGATTTTTGCCCAGAGCCATGTGGGCTGAACTCAAAGAGAGCTTGTCAGAAGAGTCAGCAAGAGGGAAGAGAAAAAGAAAGTGAAAAAAGAAAAGCAGAAGGGAGGACAGAAACCTCCCCAAACGCGCATCTGACAAAAAGAAGGTGCCGGCCTGAACCTTAACACCTTCGACATGTGGAAACTCTTAGAGGGAAAACAAAGATGCTGAAACAACAGCCAAACACGAAAAGGGAGGCAAGGACTAACAAAAGAAAAAAATAACCTGCTTTCATTTCCCTACTTTGCGGTCGCATTTTCTACATTTTCAACAAAGAAATTAATGCCCACTTCGAGTGTGTCCGTTGGGCCACAATCTGTCGGCATGCTTTGATGTGCTCAATGCAGCCTCCTCTGAAGTCCTGTACGCCAACTTCCTAACAAAGGGAATAAAATAGGAGGATAAAGAAAGACGAGAGAGGTATTTGGCAAGGCACTGCTTGTATTCCTAGCGGACATTCTGCCTTCAGCTCTCATTCCTTGCGCTCTTGTTCCCCTCTTTATCTCTCTTTCCTCCTCTCCAGCACTGGTCCTTGTTGGAAAGTAAGGCGAAAGTTAATGATCAAACAGTTCAAAATCTAATTTCCGTTTGATGTTTATTTATGTCTTTTCTCTTTCCCCGCAGCAATCCACCCAAGACCCCACACAGGTTTGTTCTTTCTCCTGTTTTAAGTGCCAAACTGTAACACTGTCAAGCTTCTTAACAGGTGTGAATACTGATACATCGACAATAAGCCTGAAATATGTCAAGGACAAACATTTTTAAGACTGCATGAATAGATATTTTGGTCAAAAAATTGCAAACCGTTGCCTATTCACAAAGCCAGCAAATGCAGAGCAACACCAGCATATCTTTGGAAATAAGCTTCTGGCCTGTCAGTCGTGATTATTCTCATGACTCAAAGTAACATTTCCTTTTAACTGAAAAGTCTTTGCATCTTTTGAGCAGTCTGCTTTGAAATACTCATATATAGGTATGGGTATCGAGAACTGGTACTAAGTCAATACCGGTACCTGATCAGTGATTGGACGGTATCGGTATACCGTTAAGCCGCTGGACAAACGGTGCTGCTATCGGTATATCTGTTACGTCTACTTCCTTAGTTTAACTTTAAACCATTGTGGTTGATTGGGAAATGGCCCTAGAGAGGAAAGAGGTTCCCCATCCCTGGTTTAAGGTGATGCAGGCAGGCTGGACCAGAGAGTGAGAGACAGAACTGGACTCCTCACAGTAGTGAATTCAGCACAGGTACAAAGACTCTTTTGTTCATACTGTACAAAGAATCAAGAAGGATATTGGTTTAAATGAATGAAGTATTGACTTTAATACACTGATATACATTCCATTAAACAATACTAAATACTAGATCACCTACACGTCAGTTAAGTTGAGGGTTTTTTCCATGCAAAAAGTTACATTTAGATGTTAACAAGCAATATGATTTTGTCAGCTTTCTAATTTAATGTATTGAAGGCAATATATTTAACACATAGTGAGAACTGCTACCATTTATCTCTCAATATTGTCGTGGTAAAAGTTATTCTTTCAGTGAGACAACAGAGCAAGCTTCTACAGTTGCACTACGTTTAATTACAGTTAAATATTATTTTGATAATAACATATATTTCAATGTTGATGAACTTCATACTGTTCATTCATAATCTGATTGTCTGTAAAAAAACATTACAATTACAAAATAATTATATCTACAGCCCCTAAACACACAAACACACCGCTTTCATAAATAACACACTTGTTCTGCAATAATAGACACAACATTTTCTCCTTCTCTGAGGGTCAAGAAGAACATTAAAAGCTGATGATATGAGATTTTAAGACCAGTCCAGGACATTCACTAAGAAACTACTTTTATTGTAAAAACAGTCAGCTGATCGAATGCAGCTATTTCTACATCAACACTCCATCAGCTGATTATTTCTATTTGCCTCGCTTTATGAGCTTCACATCACTTGTGCCTTGTACCGCAGAGTTTGCAACGTCACAAATAAATGGGGCCAATCTTCAGTCAGATGTGAATGTGTAATCTAACATTTTCAGTAAGAATAATGGACGAAAGGAGTGCAAATACAAATACAATTTATTGAAATGTGAACCAAAAGTAAATCAAATGTTTTAAATAAAAAGCACATATGGACAGAAGGTGTAAACCTATTAAATGTATAAGTAAACACATTTAGTCAAATAAAGTGACAGACTAGGCCTGTGCAGTTGGTATCAGCTTTGCCCAGCATGGGCTCCTCCATCAGGCCTGGTCCTCCTCGCTGAGGAAAGACCCTCAGTCCTCTCCTCCAAACCAACATCCGTCCATCACACGGAGGTTTCTCCCTGAAGTCTCTGCAGCTCTCTGGACACCACGCTGTCTCAATCCATCCACACTGAATATGAGAGGGGGAAAATGAAAATAAGAAATGATTTAGACAATAAGAAATATAAAGTTGACTGTTGAGTTGCTCAGTTTTTTTAGATTGTCACAGAGATGGAGCACTCGAGTCCTGGACTCGGACTCGAGTGCCGATTTTCGCGACTCGTGACTCGACTCGGACTTGGACTCGTGAATTCTCGCGTATGCTGACTTGGACTCGGACTCGTGAATTTTTCCCCCCACGATGACTCGGACTCGACTTATACATTGGCGCTCTGACTTGGACTCGGACTCGAGCAAGTTTTCTCTGGAGTCTGATGTCCTCTATCCTGGCATGTGCACCGGTGAGGCGAGTTCACGGACTGGGCCCCGCTATTCCAGCCTAGAGATGTCTAGAGACACACCCCGCATTCTGCTTCCACATTGGAAAAGAGCAGCGCAAAATGCTCGTTATGTGGAAACAATATTGAAGAGAAGGCTCCGTAACACATTACTCTAAGGATCGAGTTCAGACATATAGGCTGTCTTGAACACTATCATCAGAGTAACGTAATCTAATCAATAAATAAAGATTCAGCCATAACACGAAAGCACATGGCTACTTAACATGCAAAATGATGTCATTTTGCATGCTAAGTAGCCATGTGCTTTCTGGGGCTAAATCTTTATCAGTAAACCGATTTAACCAGTAAAAGTTCCTTCAAAATAAGAGTCCCGATCTTATTACTATCAAAATTTACCATAGGAAAATATTGGCATACAAATATAATCACTTCTCTAAAAGGTAACTCATTTTAAATATAGTTAGACATATTAAAACAATTAAATTAAATTATTATTATTATTGTAAATGTACAAGATGGGTCCGTCTGCATCGCGTCACGGCTGTGCTGCGGTTTTGGTCCGGCATTGTAAGGGAAACTTCTGCAGCAATGGAGAGTCAGGACTCAGAGAGACACGGGACGAGCAGGAGTTCTGATGTCAAACACTGGTAGTTTATTACAAGCATCGGCCGGAGAATTCATATCACAAGTCACAGCAGCAAAAGGTTCTGACAGCACGGGTGGGTTGTCATGTCAATTATGATCAGCCTATCTCTTGATAGACCTTTTAAACTAGTTTACAGAGAGCTAATCAGCATATTGGGGGAAATACCTTCCCCCAATATGCTGATTAGCTCTCTGTAAACTAGTCAGGGATCACCAACTACATTTGTCCATGGGCCGAAATGTAACCAATAGACACTATCGCGGGCCAGCGATTTTTATATAGCCCAGACTTTTATAAATAGTATTCAGATTACTTTTGGAATACTTTCTTTTTCCATAACAGATGGGTATGTTTTGGTGAACAGGAGACACTTCTTTTACTGTTTTCATGGCTTATCAAGAACTCAAACACAACATCTTGGTGTCATTCTGGACAGCTCTCTCATCTGCACCACACATAACAAACATCACCCGGACTGCATTCTTTGTACTGTCTTAAAACCTTTCCTTGGAATATGTTATGCATTGTAAGGTGTCCTTGGGTGCTTTGAAAGGCGCCCCTAAATAGAATGAATTATCATTATTATGTATTATCTGAAACAATGTAATAACTTTTAAAACTTGTTCCAGTCACTTGCCCCATGCATTCAGCAGCAGCAGGCCATTCACTTTGATTTCATCCCGTTATGAAATGTCATAATTTCGACGATAAAGAAATGATACATAAACGTTATCTTGCACATTTTATCCAACCATCTCCGTTTCTAACTTTCAATATATTTTGAAAGAGATCTCTCTCTCTCTCATCTGCGTGCGGGGGCGGGGCCTCACAGACACGCTGCATCTCTCTCTCGCTCACAGACAAGCTGCAGCGCTGTGCAGTGTGCACACAGTTCTGCCGGTAATGAATTAAAAATGTTTGTGAGGAAACCTTTCCACTAATAATTCCAATAAGTATTCCAAAATGTATTCACTTCAGGTTTACGAAAGTAACTGTAATCAGATTACTCGTTTTTTAAATGTAACGCCAGCTGAATACAGTTAGCCTACTTGATTTTTGTATTCTGATTACGTAACGCTGTTATGTATTCCGTTACAACCCAACCCTGCTTCTAGGCTACTGTCCCGCAGCTCCAGCCTCTCTGTTGGACTCTGTCGCAGCGAGGCTACTGCTGTGGTGCGGAGCGCATTAACCAGACTCTTCACAACGAAAGATCACTTGTTCTTCAGGGGAGGGAAGGTTTCACAGTACGCAGTCTACTGTCCCGCAGCTGCTGCCTCTCTGTTGGACTCCGGTACTGCACCTTACTCATGAGACGTTGTAAACAAAGAAATGGGTGGGGGGCGAACGCAGTAAACACTCCGCCAACGCCACAGTCACCCCCGTCGTGCGGGCCGGATGAGAATGTCTGGCGGGCCGGATGTGGCCCGCGGGCCGCCAGTTGGTGGTCACTGGTATACGTGAACACCTGGAGACACTGATTCACTTATCTGACTCTATGGCTCTTGTGACCGAGAGTTGACCGGTCATAAAACTGATAATGTCAGCAATAGCTGAGACTTCCCATTCCTTAAGACAGATAACAGACTTAGGCTTCGTCGTAAATGTCAACAGGCCGAAAGGTCAAATATCTTAAGTAAAGACAAAATTATTCCCTAACAGGCATCATACCCTACCGGGCGCGTTTCAGAAGCAGAGCGTCTTGCCTGCCGGCTCGCAGTTTTTGTTGATTTGGGCATATTTCCTGGACAGGCTACTTTGTACAGACAAAGTTAATAATAATTGTAATATCCCAGTTATAAATGACATGAATCAAAGATGTGTTGCTGTATTTTAGTGGTAAAAAAATGAAAACATCATCATAATTATTCTATATATATAATTTACACAGTGCCTGTAAACCGGAGGAGAACGTTGGCATTTCTCCTACTTGAAAGACTACGGAGGGATAGGGTCTGCAAATTAGTTTATTTTGGGGATGAGCCGAATGCTCTGACCGGTCCACTTCCTGCCCGGCGCCTCTGCAACGCCTCACGTCGAAAAATAGACTTGAATCCTATTTTGAGCAGAGCCCAGTGCCGAGGCGCTTCTGGGACGCTTCTGAGCCGTAACGCGGCGCGTCTGGTGGAATAGCACCCTTAGCCTATAACGTGCAATGTGTTGGAATGCTAGCCAATATAACTTTTAATGCATGTCCCAGTCATTCTCAAGAGAGTTGAAACTGCACTGAAGATCTGTCAAACATATTGTGGATGTGTTCTCAAATCAGTCTAATTTTCTTCACATAAATCGTAATTTCTAGAATTAATTAATTTTAGAAATGTAGGAAATTAAAACATACACGATTGTCTAGATTAGGGATTTTGCTATAGACTGTTCTATGGAAGTACGTTTGTCTTTTCCTCGTTTTACTTTTAGTACTTTCTCAATAACTTCATACAGTACTTATTCAAACAAAACTAAAACATGTAAACCCTGGAGGTGGATACAACTCTGGTTCTTGTTCAACATCTCTACATAAAAGTTATTGCTACTGAAATGCTATACTGCAGGTCCACTTCTGCACAGCTAGATTTCAGTTGTCTGAAATCAATCACCGCCCTCAATCTCAGAGACACACACACACACACACACACACACACACACACACACACACACACACACACACACACACACACACACACACACACACACACACACACACACACACACACACACACACACACACACACACACACACACACACACACACACACACACACACACACACACACGCATGCACGCACACACACACACACACACACACACACACACACACACATGCACGCACACACACACACACACATCCCTTGTTTCACATCAAAGGTGTGTCTGTGTTTTCTGCGTTGTGTAAGCCTGTTCTTATTCTGTACACTTGACCTTCTGGCACCCAAGGCCCAGTTATGGCTGATAGAGACAACAAACAAAGAGCGATCTCTATCTCCCAGATCATTACGCAACCGACATCGGGGAAGGCACGGTACAGAAATAGCCAAAGGGCAAGGTGGATGGTCCGTCGTCAGGTCTCATCTTTCACACAGCCTGTACACCTGCATGCTGACAAACACACATGCACAAACAAGCACCATGCACTGGCTTGTAATCCCTCACAGGGATATATACTCACATGCACATACAACAATAGCTGTTGTCCTGTGTCAAAATCTTATGGACAATTCTAACAAATAAAAGGGTATGGGCTATGAGAAATCCATGTCCCTTGAGGCTTACAAAAATCTTTAAAACTACATTGGATATGATCAAAAATACACAGAGGTCGAGCTTAAAATATGTTTTTGTACATCGTGAAATGCTGACCTTTTGGAGGTTTTTCGCGAGTAACTAGTGTTATAGATTTACACACATTGATACTTGCTTGCATGACCAGCAGAAGCATCATCCCTTTTGAAATAAAGCTAATGGCCAATATGCTGTAGAATATACAAGGCCACAGTCCATATGAATTCATAGTACTGCACCCAATATGTTGCAGAAAGAAGCACTCTTACTAGCACAACATTCATTCTGTCCATGTGAAGTTCCTTTTTTAAACCAAGATTTGTTATCTTGTTCTTATCTACTTCAACACTTCTTTATAAAGGGTGTGTGTTTACAGGGTACCAGACCCTTTTAGAAAATGACTTTTGGCCCAATGGGACATTTTTAGGACCAAGAGGCATTCAGAACAATCATCAAAGCGTCTCAATCCAGAGGAGTAATGACATCTGCCCCATCCTTATGCTTAAAGCCATCTTTACAACTTCAGTCTGATTTAGTGATGGGTGAATACATTCTGTGTACCAAACAGCAGTTGGGCTGGTCTGATGTGCTTTAATTTCCTCTATTGGTTGAAAGCGATGAAGTACATTATGTATTTTTATGAAGAGTTAATTATGAATATTCCTTAATAAATTCAAATGTTGACAAACCCCTTGTGGCAAACATTGTACCTACTCAGGCCGCAGGATTGCTCAGTGGTTCGAGCTGACGGCCCATATGTGGAAACCGCTGCCTGGTAAGCAGTTTTGAGTCCCGAGCCGGCAGAACATTCAGGCAATATCCTCCCCTCTGTCTCCCTTTCAACTAAAATAATCTCTCTAGCCCAAAAAATACGAAACATAAATAAACTTTGTACCACCTATGTATCATGCACATGGATCTCGTGACCTGACTATTTTCCGGGGTTGGGGTTAAGGCTTATGGTTTAGGTTCCACTTGGCCTGTCCTAGTATTTCTTATTTCCTTGCTGGATTCATCTTGTTCCATCCAACTGTGTTTTAGATGTCAATTTCGCCATGGTACCAAACCTAAGATATTCCTTTTTTGTGGTCAGAACCAAAAGAAAAAAGGTCAAAAGTAAGACCCAAGTTGTAAAAAAAGTATAATTATTCTTTCATTTTCTGTCCATGCAGACATCAGCCAGTTTGTTCATTCTGTTAGGGGTATTCATTTGTTTATTAGGCAGTGCCCATGGCTGGCCAGTTACCAGCCATCAAAGGCTTTGCCCCAGTACCACTGAGCCATCACTAAAATAAAGCCGAGTTTCTTATTTCTCCATCCCTCTCACACTGCCATCTCAAATTCCTCCCCTTAGGGTTTGTCTATGAAATTAAAATAAAGTGAATGAAGTTCCCCTTTGAAGAATGGACAGATAGAGAGAAAAGGGCTAAACCGACAGAATGAGAAATAGACAAGGGGGGTGACTGAGCAGTTGGGGGCCTTGTGTAGAAAGGGTGAATGAGGGGCAGTATGTGTTGGAGAGAGAGCGAGACTTTAGGGGCTGGGGGGCAAGCGATGGGAGTGCAATTAAAAGTGCACACACTGGCAAAAATCTGGGTGCTTTCAAGGCAGAGTGGTAGCAGACCTCCTCAGCGCAGTCATCACACTAAGACAGTTTGTTTGAAGATGTGGTGGGCTTTGCTAACCCACGGTTTATAAGTCTTCTATTATACTTCTTTGAACCCCTCACTCTCCCTATTTGCTCTTTTATTCTATTTGATAACTATCTTACCAAGTGAACAGAGGATTATGACAGCCCTCCAATGTTTGCAGGGCCAGGCACCTTATTTGTTTGTTGTCGTTGTAATAAATGTGTACTTTTTGGTTACCGTACCGTTCATTGTTGTGGCTCGTGAACAGGGTCATGACAAATTGGGGGACTCGTCCGGGATTTCAATTTAGACCAAGTTGGTGCTTGCAAGTATTAATAGGGGATGTATTGACCTGTGGTTTCTTCAATACTTAAAGTACTGACGGGTACACAGATTTATATTAAAGTTATATGCCATCAAAATACCACTACAGTGTTAAACTGGCACCAGCATGAAATGGACTCTAAAGCACGACCACAGACAAAAAAGGATTAAGTGACTGTTGAAAAAGTGGAAGTCAGAGGGTCATTGACAAACCGAGGGGGTCTAGAGGCAAGTACTGTAGAAGAAAACCCTCCCTGACAAGCTATGCCACATGGAAAGTGGGATGTACCCTCATAGACCTTGAGAAGCTTGGGACTGTTGGTACGGGTCCAGAAGGGCCAATTCAGAAGCCGTGAAGAAAAGACTCTTGAGTCAAAGGTCAGGCTGAAGGGTCCACTGGAACTTGTCATAAAAGGAGGTAGCAGGGGGGCATCAACGGTACTAAAGTTCCTTACGAAACATCTATAAAAGTTAGCAAACACTAGCCCTCACCCAAAATCCGCTGCAAGTTCTTGGTCATCCCCTTAGTCACAATGAAACCCTAAAATGACACACTGTAGACATAAAACTCACCATTTTCGGCCTCGGCTGGTGGTCTAGGAGTCGCTGGAGGACATGCAAAACATATTTGTCTTTTTGTGGGGAATTAGAGTCATGGTTGGATGTGGTAAACATATAAAAGCTGAGACCTTTCATGACCCTAAGAATGGTAACAACTAATATACAATATTGAGAAGGAAATAATAGGCTAAACCAGTTCCAAAACTACATTTCGATTAATTGTTTAACTTTTTTAAAGTCAGTTTGGACATATGGCCTCTCAGCCTAAGTGATGCTTATTCTCAATAGCAGTGTTTGATTTATCATGCAACAAAGTAGCTTAAGCAGGAAAAATCATAAATAAGCTAGTTGTAACCAAATAATGTAAATATTTCTCCAGTCATGGTGAGTACAAGTGAACTTGCTTACTTGTTTACGCATGTGTTTTATTTTTGGACGCAATGCTGTCGACCTAAGTGGCCCACTTACGTATGTGTGTGTGTGTTTGTGTTCCTTGCAGTATGTACGGGCCATTGTCTCCTTTCCTCACCTTGTGGAAGCCATAATAGCCAGTGATGGATCTCAGAGCTGACGTGTCTAATTGCATTCCTTTCTACTCTGTGCTGTAATGACAGCTGTTTTAAGGGCAAACCTTACACTGTGAGTGTCAAACACTGTATGGCATACAAGATGCATTCAGACACTAATATCATACACACACACAGACGTCTGTTAACCCACATACAGTATACTGTATATAGCTACTTTGTAAAAATCTTAAAACAAGAAACATGCTTATCTACAGCACCCTGCAGTAGCATGAGATGCATTCTAACGCTGTAGGAACAGCTCCCCAAGGTCTTTGTAATCTATTGTATCCAAAAAGAAAAATGAAACCTAAATAAAAAATCTAAACTATGACAAGAGAGGAGAAAAAAAGGAGAGATGAATGAATGGTACATGAAAAAGTGTTTCACAGGAAAGGAGTTAGGATGGGGAAGTGATGCAAAAGCAAAGGAACAATGAGAAGTTATAGGACGATGAATACATAAGGGGACTGTAAAGAGGAAAAGGAAAGTAATTTGGAAATGTAAAGCAGGGAGAATAGAGGAAAGGAGAAAGTGGAGGGGATGGGAGGAGAGCTGGCATTCTTTCATGTCAGTTAGCACTCGCGCCGCGGAGGTAACGCATAAAAGATGACCAGGCTCGGGCTGTAGATGAGCGAGAGCCCGCGTTACGGAGCGAGATCTGAGAGGACAACTCAACAGGCCATTAGTGCTACATAAATGATAATTTATGCGTCCATGTTGAAATCCGGCCACGGGAGCTTCATCACCGGCTCCTTCAGAGTGTATTCTGCCACTAATTACCGGGTCAAAAAAGCAATTTGTACCATCCGAGAACAGCCTCCGTTCTTTCCCACATTCTCTCTCTGTG
Organism: Pseudochaenichthys georgianus; assembly: GCF_902827115.2. Lineage (NCBI taxonomy): Eukaryota > Metazoa > Chordata > Actinopteri > Perciformes > Channichthyidae > Pseudochaenichthys > Pseudochaenichthys georgianus. The sequence continues at coordinate 11,539,197 of NC_047517.1, read as the reverse complement.
TCTGACACACACACACACACACACACACACACACACACACACACACACACACACACACACACACACACACACACACACACACACACACACACACACACACACACACACACACACACACACACACACACACACACACACACACACACACACACACACACACACACACACACACACACACACACACACACACACACACAGGCATTGAAGAAAGCACATAAACACCTTGCACATTATGCAAAGGCACCAGCTGCTGGTAACACCTCCCCAACAGGCTGGCAAGAGGGCGAGGAGAGAAATAGTGTTGGAGCGGGTGGTGGTGGTTGTGAGGGGGGAGGATCATGGTGGGGTTGGTGGGGGTGGGGGGGGGGGTGATAAAAAGTGAGAAGCATAGACGGTGGGGAGAGCAGGCGTAATGAGAGCTGTTATCAGCTTTGTTTACAGGCCTTCGTGAAAAGGGGTTGAACAGTTTTTCTTAACCCTCCTGTCGTGTTCGTCCCCCCCCCTTACTTTGATGTTACCTGGAACATTTTACCGGTCTGTGTTAACATCAACACAAAAAACATGTATCATCACTACATTTTATTTAAAACCATTTTAAGCTGTACACAATGTCTCAGACTACTGGTTTACATTAATAACTACAGTAATATACAACGAATAGACACTGAAAATGTATTCCAAATGTAACATTTTGTTGAGGTGGGAGTGTACTATTTCATGGATGAATATAATCTAAGGCAGTGATTTTCAACCATTGTGCAATGACACACTAGTGTGCCATTGAGAGATCGTCAGGTGTGCCATGGGATATTGTCCAAATGCACGTAATAGGTAAACAAAAAAAGGATTTGGTTGCTGCAAATAAAATCCAACAGTGCCATGGTCCCAAGCAAAGCTTAAACGTCATGTCACCAACCGCCAATGACATAACAGGTAACTTTTTAAACACAAAGAGAGAGCTCTCAAAACTAGAGACGTCATTAAATTACCATTATAGTGTATATAGAGTATGTGCCGTGGGCTTTTTTTTAACGTTGCTCAAGGGTTACCCATCAATTCCTTATTGCGGTCACTTTTGACCGAGAGCATCATCGTTGTTACAAAGTTGACTAAACCACAAAAAATGAAATGTAAGTGCTGATCAGCAATTGTATGTTCAAATGCCTACTACATAAGGTCTTGACGCAATCAAATGTAAAGCACAATATATTTGATTGATGGCCCGAACACGACAGGAGGGTTAATGACTTACAAAGAATACAAGTTGAGCAATATGTCACTTCCAAAACTGTAGTTAGTATTGCTCCTTGCCTGAGGTTGCAAGTCACATTTGTGCACATGATGTGGCTCGGGAAGAGGTTCAGTGAGTACGCAGACCCACACACACACACACACACACACACACACACACACACACACACACACACACACACACACACACACACACGCGCACGCTCACAAGTTTTGTGTTTGTGTGCTCTCCCCAGCCCTGCACGCGGTGTAAGGGACAGGCCAGTGCTTTCAGAGGCATGTCAACTGGACACATTAACTCATAAAATACCCCCCTCTCCATGAAATATGCAGCGCCGGGCCACGAGGATGGAAGTTGACTATCCATAATTGATGTAAATGAGGAGCTCTCCCACGGCAACCACTGTGCAAATCTGTCCGTGTGTGTGGGTGTGTGTGTGTGTGTGTGTGTGTGTGTGTGTGTGTGTGTGTGTGTGTGTGTGTGTGTGTGTGTGTGTGTGTGTGTGTGTGTGTGTGTGTGTGTGTGTGTGTGTGTGTGTTGCAGGGCAAATAGACCAATGGGCTGAATTGAAAGTTGCCAGAGTTAAGGTCATAGCTTGTACCATCAAGCTTCAGAAGACTTGCAAATAACAAAACTCAGACGATGTAACAACGATTGTGAGGTATAAATGTGTGTGTTCCTCAATGTGACAAGGTAGAAGGGATTCAAAGAAACAAACACAAATCTTTGTCTTGACATGAGCACACATTGAAATCTTCTATATTTACCTTGTATGAATTGATAACATCCTGGCACTTCAATAATGGATGCACCCTCCCTCACTCCCACCCTTTTTTTCTTGGGTTCCCATGTCTGCCAAGTAGCTGGATGTTTCACTTGGCTGGCCTGCAAGCACAATGAATATTTTACTGAGCATAACCACCATCTCTTTCTCCATCAGCATCTCTGACATGCAAACGAACAAGACGATCGTGTTCACACAGGATAAGTGAGGTGAGGGTGATAGCACGCTTTACAGATGAGCTCAGGCTCCCTCCCTTCTTTGATTCCTCACTTATTCTCTCTGCCAGTGGTAATCAAGCTTTACTTCTCTTGCTGGGAGGAAGCCCTGCTGCTTATTGACTGTTCTGTATATCTTCCCTAATCATGTTGGGCCGGTCATTCCAAAAATGCAACGAATTACTCATTAAGTATTAATCATTGAACAATTAAATACACTAGCTGTTTAACGGAGACAGACATAGGAACGTGGGAATTCATTTTTTATCTTGGAAAAAAAAGAAGTGCAACTCATAATCAAATAAAATCAAAACAAAGCCAAGGGATGGATCACAAAAGACACACCCCCTTATGACGTGACTATAGTTCAACACTTGGATCATGTGATAAAGTCAACAAGCAGTCAGCCAACAGTTTGCAGTCCTTTACTGACCAGCAACAGCTATCTAATCCCAGTGTCCTAAACTCAAGAGTCAGCCTCTCACAGGTAGCTGGATAGCTAGCCTTATAAGAGGAACCATTGTTTAAGGGCCCGTATCCAGAGGTGGAAGAAGTACTCATATTGTACTTGAGTAAAAATAGAAGTAGCAGAGTGTAGGAATACTTTATTGCAAGTAAAAGTCCTGGATACAAAAGTATTAGCATCAACACATACTAAAGTAAAAGTAGTCATTCAGCAGAATGGCCCATTTCAGAATAATACATGAAGTGTTTTGATTATAATGATTGATTATTAAAGTGTTCTCAAAGCTGTTAAAGGTGCAGCTAGTTTGAATGACTTTGTAGACTGCAGGGTAGCTTGTGGATTTACTCCAGGTGGAACTAAAGTCTGATTCAACACTTGATTATATTTCACATCATTCATCCACATCTGTAAAGTAAATAAAGGTATTAAATAATTGTAGTGGAGTAAAAGTACAACATTTACCTCTGAATTGTAGGAGTAGAAGTACAAAGTAGTACAAATTGAAATACTCAAGTAAAGACCAAGTACCTCCAAATTATACTTAAGTACAGTATTTGAGTAAATCGACTTAGTTACTTTACACCACTGCCCGTGTCCACATAGCAACATCTAATTTTCGGTCTTAATTATGATCTTCTGACAGACACATGGCCAAAAACAAGCCCCTGATCCAATGTCTGTGTGCTCTGTTCTCATTGGAATCCATTTGAAAGAGACTCAGGTGCAACACAACCAAATCTTACTTACCTACTAGCAAAACAAATCGTTCTACTAATACTAAAAATTCCAGCGGTATCTTTAGTCTGCAGATGCAATATATATCTGAATAATACAGTCACAGGGAAATACCGTACTTCTTCACAGAAAGCGCTCAACAAGCAGGCCCAACTGCAAGTATGCCTCCATCCACTCTGATGATTCTATCACGGAGTGACTCTTAACACCATTTAGTGACTCTTAAGACCATTTAGGGAAATGTTGTGTTGAGTTCCAGCACTTGGCAACAACAAAGTGTGGCTGCTGATCACAGCTCTTTGCATCATGTGGTAGAGTGTGTGTTAAAGTGTGTGAAGAAGGCCCAATTCTTGTTACAAACACACTCAAATAGCATATGAGTCTAACTGATGACAACTTTGTGTGCATATAGCAGCAGCCACTTCGTGACATTGTGATGAAGATGTGCATGGTGAAAACAATTGAAAAAACAGCTTGTTACGAAATGATTATCCAATGTCATAGGAAAACTGGAGTGTGTGTAATGACTTAGCTAAATTGGTCTCCACTGTGCACTCTTAACCCTTGTGATGTCTTCCTATCAACTGTGCAACAGCCCAGTGAGATGATAGTGAACTGTTCATGAACTTGTCATGAAAAGTTCATGGAATATCAGTGAACCATATTCATGAACAGCTCATAAACAGCTCATAACAAAGTTGATGAACTGTTCATGAAAGTGACATGAACATTAAATGGCACTAGGGCAGTTCATGAACTACTCATGAAACTCCTGTGCTGGAATGGTTCATGAACAATTCATGGAATATGGTTTTAGGCAGGTTCATGAACAATTCATGAAATGGAGTTTTCAGTGATTGTGTAGGGATATTCAACCAAGAACATATCAAGAACTGTTCATAACAACTTCATGAACTGTTCATGAACAGGTCATACCCAGTCACTGAATATAATTCAATGGCTGGCTATGAACTGTTCATGAACTGTTCATGTACATGAACTGTTCATGAACCATTGACTGTGGGTCAATTGGCAACCATAGAAAACAACAATTATGTTAATCACAATGGAACTTTACTCAAATTAACAAACAAATAAACATACATGTATACAGGTGGAGCACTACAATTAATCCTATCACTATTTGAAGCAGTTCTTGACACTCAGCTGCACAAAAGCTTGGGTACCACAGCAACAATAAATGATTTCTGTAGAAAACAGAAAAGTGCAGCAGCAATAATTATACACAGGATCCGGTTGATCGTCTGGAATGCTTCTTATTCAAAATTCAAAGTACACAGTTACATTCAAATAGCTGAACTTTACAAACATCACATTTCTCCATTTAAGTTATCTGTCTGTCACAGTCAATTACTGTATCTCAAGGAGAAATTCAACATAGTCAATATAAATTATTACATTACATTGCATTTAGCTGACGCTTTTATCCAAAGCGACTTACAATAAGTGCGTTCGACCAACAAAATACAAACTTGAAGAAAACAGAATCATATAAGTACATCAGGTTTCATAGAGCAAAAACATTTCAAGTGCTACTCAACTGGCTTTAGGTAAGCCAGTCCATAAGTGCTTTGTTAATAGTTATATCGCTCGAAGTGGAGTCGAAAGAGATGAGTTTTCAGTCTGCGCCGGAAGGTGTGTAAGCTATCTGCTGTCCTGATGTCAATGGGGAGCTCATTCCACCATCTTGGAGCCAGGATAGCAAACCCACGTGTTTTTGCTGATGGGAACTTGGGTCCCCTTCGCAGCGAGGGTGCAGCGAGTCGTTTGGCTGATGCGGAGCGGAGTGCACGTGCTGGGGTGTACGATTAACCATGTCCTGGATGTAGGAAGGGCCAGATCCATTCGCAGCATGGTACGCAAGTACCATTGTCTTGAAGTGGATTCTAGCAGTTACCGGAAGCCAGTGGAGGGAGCGGAGGAGCGGCGTGGTGTGGGAACATTTAGGAAGGTTGAAGACCAGACGAGCCGCTGCATTCTGGATGAGCTGCAGAGGTCGGATGGCACATGCAGGTAGACCAGCCAGGAGGGAGTTGCAGTACTTTAGGCGTGAGATGATGAGAGCCTGCACCAGAACCTGCGTCGCTTTCTGGGTCAGCTGGGGACGCATCCTCCTGATGTTGTAAAGCGTGTATCTGCAGCAGCGGGTTGTAGCAGCTATGTTTGCAGTGAAGGACAGGTTGTTATCTATAAACACATAACGCTATCAAATAATACTTTCTATCAATATATCTATCTTTACCAAATATAACATATTATGGAGATCACAAAAATACACTGTCAATGTTAATAAACAAAAAACAAGACAATGTGCCTGCAAGACTGCACTCAGGTAAACAAAACATATTACCCGTGCACAGCAGCTAACCTGCCTGCGAGCCTTCGCTCAGGTCACATTTACCCAGGCGCGGCTGAAGCCCGCGAAAATGGCATCTATTGTTGCCGACAGTTTAGTATTTTTAAAATACCGTTACTATGTCAAACATGCTCAAAAGCTTCTGACACACTCTCCTAAACATCTCCAACATCATATCTAATTCACACAAGTTAACATCGATCATTTTCATTATGTACTGACCTGTAGAAAACAGAAAAGTGGAGCAGCAATAATTATACACAGGATCCGGTTGATCGTCTGGATTGCTTCTGAGGAGGGGGCGGAAGTGTCCCCCCTAAAATAACCCAGATGTCACCGCTCACCTGCCAAAGGTTCCACCTTGGCGCTACTTACTCGTACTGCTTCTCAAACAGTACAGATAAACCATAAAATGATATGAATGTCACCAAAATAAATACAGATAATGTTCAGTTTCAAATTCACTATTGTTTTGTTTTAAGATTAAAAGTTTTAAAAAATAAAGAAATGTTCAAATAGTAGATGAATATTCAAGAGGTCTTTAAAAACATCACACTGATCATCAAAAGTTCATAAAATGCTCATGAATATTCCAAAATATTCTGAACTTGCCACAATCATCCAAAATTCATGAAATGCTCATAGTCATGAAAAGTTCATGAAATACTCATGCAAACTTTTTGGGGTTTTAATTATAATGTTGTGATTGGCTGGATCATGAAAAGTTCATAAATTGCTCATAAAAGTCTGTCATGAGCAAAACAGGAACTTTATATGAATGAACAATGTTCATAAAAATGTCATGAACTGCTCTTTAAAATGGTTCATGAGCATTTTAAGAATGTTGGTTCATGAACATGACAAGTGAACATATAATGAGTTGTTCATGAATGTTTCATGAGTGCTCATGAACAGCTCATAAAGTCATGAACTCCATCTCGCAGGGGCGAGTTGTCCTACATAGTATATAGTATACAGTATAAATAATCCCCCAAATCTGTGTTTCACCTTTTAAGCCAAATTGATTCTGACTTATTACCACATGTGTTACTCTCTATGGTCAATACACCTCATCTACACAAAATTAAACCTAATTTCTGAGTTAAAAAAGGCAGAAATGTTGAATGACTTAACAATATTGACCCTAGAAGACCGCAAAGTAATCAAAGTGATCATAATTATTTTCTTACAAAAACGTAGTTTACACTCACATGTATTATTTTTGTTGTCACTAACATAGAACAAACCTTTATCCCGACATAAAAACATTTGGAAATGGGTCAAATTTGCTTTAAACACATAATGCAAAAAATAAAGCAGCTGAATGTTCTTGAAACCACCTATTAAAATATCACCACCACCTCAGATAGGGAATTAGACTCCAAGCTCAATTAATGAAATGTTACTTTCTGAAATTGACTCTTCACCATGACTTTTCTCTGATTCCATCCAAATTCATGAGAAAGCATGCTGAAAAAAGAAATTACATGCAGATAACCACTTACAATCAAGGTGAAAAGTACCCCCCCCAGCAATAATCTGTATTTTTCCGGAATGTTTCTCCTGAACCGAGCGGCTAGCCTTTCAGTCTTATAAAATATGTTTTTGTTTCGAACAGAGTCTAAAAATATAATTAATTAGACTGTAAAAAGCTTCCAAAAACCACTCAAACAAACCTTGAGCCTTTAAAAGCATTCTTTCTTTACACAGCGGATGTGTTTTTTTTAAGAGTGTAATGTGACAATCACCTTTGCCTTTCTCTCTACCTTTTCAGGGCCAAATCAATGGCCATTGTTTCCCTCCTCTGACCTTGTGAATAAACCAGGGGACAGAGCTTGGGTGTAGTTACCGCTGCCTTTCTCTTGCAAAGACTTCAAGGTTATTATTTGAGGGAGGCTGTGGCTCAGTGGGTAGTGTGCTGGACTTCAAATCTCGGGGTAGCAAGTTCGAGTCCCACTGCAGTCAGCATGTAGTTGTGTCCCTGGGCAAGACACTTCACCCCAAATTGCTCCTGTGGGGATTGGCCACAGTACTGAATGTATGTAAGTCGCTTTGGATAAAAGCATCTAACAAATGACATGTAATAGTAATATGATTTATGCCGCGCAGAAGGAACACATAGCCTCTGGATTTCCCTTTCTTCCGACTAACCTGTTCCCTTTTCTCTACTTCCCTCTCATTCTTTCTCTGCCATGCTTTTCGTTGAATGGTAACCCTTAATCAAGCCTTGACTGGAGTCTTGATTTTAATCACCCTCACACACCCTTGCCAAAATTCCTACAGGCAAATAGCCATGAAAAATTTACCAGTAATTCCTCACCTTGTGCTGTGCAGCTATTTTTTGTCCGGCTTTAAACTGTGTAAAATAATATATTATTGAATTCCGGGGGAGGAGAGTAGAGGGGAAGCAGGCGGAGGGAGGGCAAGGCACAGAGGGAGACCAAGGTCGGCTCGTTTTGCTCGAGGAGCTGTCGATCAATATCATTTGGTCAATAGCTTCTATATTACTACCACTATCACTCGGAGCAATATCATTTTACAGTTAAAAACTTTTTTTTCTGTTCAAATATTGAACGGTGTGCCAACTGCAATGCAAGGCCCCATCCCATGAAAGCCAAATGGATACTTTGCTATTCTAATATTTGCTATTTAAACGAAGAGATTAAATGTGCTCCATCTCCACATTATAATTTGTCCTTATTTCATATTTCACATATTGATTAGGACTGTGTTTGCATAATTATCGATTGAGGGCATGACTTACCAATGTGTGATGATGATTATTTTATGGAATGCGTGAAGGTGGCAGCTTTCGAAGAACTTTGCTCACAACCCCTTGTGGCTTGGAGAAAAAGACGTTCACAGCCAAAGGGAATCTCACACATGACCCCACACACAGTCAAGAAAACATCTGCCTTTACTTCACAACAAAACAAGAAAAGGGCCAAGAAGATCACAGAATTGTTTTTTTTTATTGCATATTTGTTCTAAATGGTTTATGATAATTAGTGTTGAGTCATATTCCATCTCAGTAGGTCTCTTTTATTAGTATTAGTACCTCTCTTTTGGCAGTTTTGAGCATTACATAATTGTCCTCTAAGCAATACCAACACTTCCCAAATGTGTATGAACAAGTGTACAAGCATTAACTTAGAGCTCCTTAAAGAGGACATATTCTGCTTATTTTCACATTTCATATTTGTATTTAGTGTCTCTACTGTGACATGTCTCTATGCTCTAATTTTCAAAAAGCTCTTTCTTTTTCTCATACTGCCTGTGCTGCAGCACCTCTTTTCAACCTCTGTCTGAAACCAGAGCCCAGTCTGCTCTGATTGGTTAGCTGGCCGACTGTTGTGATTGGGCAACCTCTAAGTGTGTGCAAGTCTTACATAGGGATGTCACTATTGGAAGTGAACAAAGGAGTCCAATGGAGGGAGTGTGTGGGAGAGACACTCCCTCTGGAGGGACCTTTGAGATATTAACCTTTGCAGACCATTTACAAGCACAATAACCTATACAACCACACATCAGGTGGAAACCCCAAAAAGCATTATAGGGCCTCTTTAAAGTTGTGCTTGCCAATACACTTGAACGCAATTTAACATATTTTATTGCCTGTAAGCTGTTCTATGTATTGTAATAAAAAAAAAATACATAACATCAAATAAGTGTTTAAAACAACACAAATAAATGAAATAATAATGATAGATCTAGATGCTCTTAGCCTCCTACTGTGGGTATGAGGCACTCATTAATCAAAAATAATTTCTAATGGCATCTACTCACCATGCCATTAGTACGTTACACAAGTGATCAGTGACGGGAGGTTACAAACAAGACATTGCACTGTGTCCTTTCTATAAGGAAATCTCAACATTGGGAAATAATTTAAACGAGTAAAACTTAACTCACATTACCATCCATCGTCAACCGAGTATCGGAATCAGTTTCAGTAGAGGGCCCCAAACGTCCCTTTTCCCTGGCCACAACAACCAGCTCTGAATGGGGGATTCCAAGATGCTCTCAGGCCATTGTGGAGATATAAACCCTCTTTACATTCTGTCATATGTATATCATATTCTATTTAAGTGTATAGACTTCTTGCAATATTTTTAAATTTAATTTTTAAATTGTATTATACATGTTGCATCATTGGAGGAGCTTGGGTCATACAATGTTCATTGCCATTTCTACACTGTAGCTTATGTGCATATGACATTAAAACCTTTGCATCTTTGAATTGAACAATTAATCTTCCTGGGTCTGACCCTTGGTCTCCTCCCAGTGCCTGGAACACCTCAACACGCCCAGTTGGCAACCTTACCAGATCCCCAAACAACCTCAACTGGCAAACTTCTATGCAAAGACTCAGTGGCTCTACTCAGAGTCACTCCTGGATGACTGAACTTCTCAACTTATCCCTGAAGGAGATGCCAGTCACCCTTCAGAGAAAACCCATTTTGGCCGCTTGTATCCCTTTCAGTCATGACCCATCCTTCATGACCCATCCTTCATGACCAAAGATGAGGATAGGAGCAAAGGTGGACTGGTATATTGAGGGTTTTGCCTTCTGGCTCAGCTTTCTCTTCGTCATCTCATGCTCCATTCCCCCCCCCACTGGTGAACAAGACCCCGATATAGTTGAACTCCAACACTTGGGTAAGGTCACATTTCCTACTCCAAGTGGACAGTCCATTGGTTTCCTGCTGAGAACCATGGCCTGATCCTCATCCCAGCCACTTAACACTTATCAACGGGATCCAATGTATGCTGGAGGTGGCAGACAAATGACGCCAATAGAACCACATCATCTGCAAAAAGCTAAAATATTATATTGCATTAACTCTTACAGTATGACACAAAGTTCAATACAAAAGTATCCATTGGTGCAGTTTTAAAGTTCTATATTTACTTGAGTTAACCTGTTAAGCCCCAAGCTTTTTTTCCACGAAACTGTGTCTCAGGGCCTCTTAACATTTAACAACCTATTAATGTGTCATACCCACTGAACGGGAAGAAACTCAGCTAACTGACGGTATGAACCATTTTTACCAAAACAAAACACAAGTCTAACGCCGAGTTTCTGGATTAGCACTAAGCGAAAAAATGCTAACGCACTTAGCACATAACTCACGTTAGCGATCTTTTATACTTCATCGGATCTGCACAAACGAGATATCACCACAAAGCTGAGATTCCACAGATTCCAATGGTATAAGTATCACCACTGAGCGATCAAAACTCGTGGCTGCGAAGGCTGGCAAAGACAACACACAACTTCACTTTACTGGGCCAAAACGGAAAATATGTCTCATCTTCACCATAAGTAATGGGTTTGTTTTGGACGGAAACTATTTTCAATCAGAATTTACTTTAAAATAAAAAAGTTCTATATTGATTCTGACTCATCTACATCCAACTCACAGGTTTATCATTGCTTTGAGAAAAAACATTATTAATTTGTTCTGGGCATGTCATTTTCGAGCCTGAGACCTGAAAAACAGACTTGGGGCTTAACAGGTTAAAGTAGGACTGTAGATAAATGAACAGCTGGGTAAAGATGGCCTCTACTGTTTTAGTTATTTTTAAAAGTGGTGAATGAGCTCAGGGCATGACATTTTAACCATCGTTGACATCATACTTCCCTGTCTCTGCCCATCAATGTAGCAGAATCTTTTTTTGTCACCGGCTCATGTGGGATACATTCCAAATCATTGGACATCCCTTGTCACGTTTATTTAGGATTTTAGACTAAGTACTTTAATAAACTTGTTATAGCATTTTTTTGGCAATACTGGTCTTTAAATCATGCATCAACATTTTTAAAGGCTTTGAAAATAAAACATGAATATTTTAAGAAAGAAAGTGCAAAAGAAAGGGGAAGTTATCTGAGAGCACAGGGAGTCTTTGTATTCCTTCTCCACTGTGACAGTCATCATGCGCTGAGAGAAGGAAGTCACTCCCCAGAGCCTAACAGTCAATGTATTTTCCAACTCAATCTCAATGCTGATGGCTGTGCCGTTCTTATCCCCCTCCCCAGCCTCGTCCCGCCACACATGCTGAAGGACAAAAAAAGACACAACAATAAATACAAATGTAAAAAAAAAAGTATAATAATGCATACAAGTGCTAGCACGTTGCTATACACTTGAAAAGGGAAGGGCGTCTTGACAGCAATGTGTAACACAGGTTTACAGTCATTTTGAACTCAGAGAAGAACAGTGTGGTATTTTTTGTTTACATGCTGGGTGTGGGGGGGGGGGGTCATAGCTTATACACTTCTTACATGCATATCATTATGATGTTTTGAAGAGTTGAACTCAAATAGAGTACAAAGAGAACTTTAGTGGATTTGTCCTCGTGATGTTCCAGGGTTTGTCATTATAAATACACATGTTTCCTAACATGATTATTGGGATCTGTTCTAATGGTATAAATAATGAGAAGCTTTGAAAAACAAAAGTGTTTCTCTTATTCCTTCATAAAGGGATGCAAATGAGGATTTTTATTTTCATCACCCCATGCTCCCAACAGACCAGAACTTCACAGGACAACTTTGAATTTGTATTGAGTTAATACAAATACAGTAACTGTTAAAATAAATAAATCTACTCATTCATCATGTTTTTGAAAGTATGCACATTTTCCTTTTTTAATTTATATATTTTTAATAAGAGTTTTAAATGTGCCATCATACATAGTTTGACTGTAATAACAAAGCATTGCTTTAACTAAATGAAGGGTGGTAAAAAGGATGCAGGAAAATAAACTGAATAAACTGTGGTTAGACTTTTTCAGCACCTTTTTGTTTTTACTCAAATCTATATTAATATACAGTTAAGTTAAAGGAAACAAAGTAAACTGAAGTGGAGGGCATAACATCTGGACAGTTGAACGATGAGCTTAAACTTAATTTAAAAAAGTCAAGTAAAGACAAGCATTGCTGCAGATTTGGAATTTGAAATCTGTCAGAACATTCTTTTTGCACAGTTAGTGTACAACAGAAAATGATGCAGCACAAAGAGTATCTACTAGACACTCTGCTTTCTAAGAGAATTAGAGGAAAGGAAAACACATCGAGGAGAAGCAACAGCTGACATCGGTTACAACATATTAACGCCGGTGTTTTCTCTGCAGTTATTTCCTTCCTGTCTTCTCATCCCGCCTAATCCATGCTACAGTCCAAACATTAACAAAGACTGAATGGGGGAGGCAGGAGAAGGAAATAAGAAACAAGAGTTGGATATCACTTTGTACCTGCTGCCTCTTGTCTTCATTCACTGGCAAATAAAGTTCACATTGTATATGAAAACACTCATGCAGAGAAGGTAAAGTTATAACACATGCATTTCAATTCACAAACACTGACACTGCAACACACGTAATAATGTACACATGCATACACATACATGCATTGGAATTGCAGTGAGGAAACACACACTGAATGCATACGATACACACACAAAAAAGCACAGAGCATACACACACATGCCCTCTTTTCAGAACCTCTGGGGGACTGCAGGCCTTGACCTCAAAACCCTAACTCAACGCAGAGCAAAATGCTTCCACATTTCCTAAATATCCACAAAGGATCATGTATGTTTTCATAGCAGGCTTATCAAGACAGAAAGAGCCACTGACCCCGATGTCTGTTTTCATCTGACTTAATCTGTAACACACCTCTCCTGGCCTCACGTAGTGTGCTTCAGTTTCATGTGCATTTATTTTGGGAAATATTATTAGGATTACTTTCGTAAAGTGTTGGTAGTCTGCAAGTGGTTATGTGTTGCCATACCGTAGTCCTATCTTTATAAAAAACAATGTGATTCTGATTTGTAACAATTTTTTAAAAGCACGGATAAATGAAGGGACATTCATCAGAAAAGGCTTTATTTGTTGTTTCGAGGCCATGGACAATATATTTGGTCTGTTAACTTGATGTGTTCAGTGGCTTTATCAGAGCAGTGTGGTAAAAAACAGCTGTCCGCCTTGGCAAGCCAATGAGCTTAAATAGGTCCGTAGAGCCAAAGGGAACTGCAGGGTTTCATTATAATTACCTCTGACAAGGAGGTTACATTTTTTGTTTGTCCATTTTTCAATTGTTGGTATCTTGTCTGTTTTTCAGAAGGATTATGTGACAATTATTCGCCTGATTTTCATGAAACTAAAAGGAAGGTGTAGCATGAGCCAAGAAAGTACCCATTAAGTTTGAATTAATAAGTTAAACTACCTTTTGAAAAAGGACTTTATCATCGAATTATATGATAGCCATTATAATACTTTATTAGTTGTTGCTCTAATATTTTTAACACTGTTTTGGTGCTAAATCTAACCTTTTCGACCATACGAGAATAGATAGAAAATTGTTACAAACAAAACTCAAATACAGGACACAAAAAACAAAATCATTCATCATTTTTAGAATTACATTTTTTTCATTAGATGTCTCTTTCATTCATAACATGAGCATGCCACAGGGTATAATTTAATATGTCAAGCACCGGGAGGGGACCTAGGAACTTTATTTGGCTAACGTTTTCTAACCCTAATATTCCCTATGTGTTTGCCAGGTAATATTTGTGACTGTCCCTACATGTAGATTTAATCGTGCTGCAACTTTCACTGAAATCTAAAATAAAACATGTTTTACAATATGCTCAGTAGCTCAGCTGACAAAACAAAAATCATCTGTTTTTATATTTTCCAACAGTCGCTAACACTAAATGTGATGAAATGAAAATATGACAGCATAAATGGAATTCATAGCTGCAGGACTCTGTCAGTTCTGATAATTCTGTGTATGTGTGAATCAACAGTGTCCTATGATGGAAATGTAAAGTCTTCTCCACACTTGTAAGCATTTTCAGGCTCCAGGTATATAATTCATCCTCCAATAATGTTCGGTGTAAGTTTGACACATTCCCGATGCATTGCCTCCTATTTATATCCTAAGCTTGTATTCATACTGTATCACTAATGTCCAATGTTGCCACAGTCATACTAATCCCTCTCTGACAGGGATAAAGATGCCAATTTCCATGTAAAAAGGCCTTCATTACAACATTAGGTCTGTGGCCGTGTGGTTGTGACGTTCCACATGGCTAATAACAGCCTGAATCTCCTCAGGACTCTGATCTTTTATTCAAGTCAGCCCCTTGTGCAGTCCAACAAACTTCATTTATATTGCATGTCCTAGTCAGCAGTATGGAGGGATAAATTAGCATACAGAGTCGCGGACACAGTGATTACAGGCTGACAGGCGACTTACACGCCCCCCTGCAAAGAGCCGAACATGTCTTCATTTTATTTTTTTCCCTCTTTCCTCTGTCTTTCTATGGCCCGGAGCAGCTGATACAAGGTTTCTAATAGAGCAGAGCACAGGAGAGACGAGGCGAGGGGAGCTTTAATAATGAATGGATGACATTGGTGATGGAAGAAAGAGAGGCAAAAAAGAGAGAGCTGGAGAGAGAAGGAGAGCTGTGATTAAAGGAGCCTTATGGACTATTTGAACGTCAATACAAATCTGTGTTATTGTGAACAGACCATCAGCAGGCAGGATGGCAGCCTAAATGCATTCTGTGTGATGGACTACAAGGTCAGCAGGAAATATGCTGGAATTCTTACACTGCAGGAAGGAAGTTCACTTTATTTACAGAAAGTTTTCCGGTACACAGACATTTAGTAGTTTCTAGCAATAGGTGGTGTTGTGAGAGGATAACGGATGATACATGGTTAGCATTCCTCTGTTGCTGATACACAAGAGGATGGCGGGCACAACAAGGCAATCACATTGGAGATACATTAGTGTTAGGGTTAGGGTTAGGGTTAAGGCCTCAGATAAGACTAGGGTTTTTCCATAGGGTCAGCATGCTTTGGCTGATAAGCATTTGGTGCAGGAGCTTTTGTCTTTTTTCAGTTTCAACTGCAGACAATACCCGTTTCAATTTTGTCAGTATTCTAAGTTACATTCAATGACATGTTTTAGCTTTCCAGGAGCCAATTTCAGTAAAGGTGTTAATAAGCACTGCTTACACACAGGTAGCAGTGTCATGTTCCAGGTAAGATTCTTACTTTTCAAATTAAACTAATTACACTGTGTTTTTTAATTGTTAATTATTGGCTAATTGAATGAGAAAGAGAATTATTTAATGTTGCCACTTGGCTCAAATTTGCTTAATGGTGCATTTACACCAGACGCAAAGCAAGTTCGCCTGTACACCACATGTCTTATAATTTGTACCTCCATCGATTACTGACCAATATTTAAAACCTACCTTTCTTTTTTTTAACTTTTATGATTAGTGAGAAGCAATACACATAAAAAAGAGCAAAAAATAAGACAAAGCTGAAGAGGAAAACATAGAGATTAGCAGATTTGGTTAGAAAATAGTGTGTGTGAATATGAGGGTGAGAATCAAGGAACAGTGTGTGTGTGTGTGTGTGTGTGTGTGTGTGTGTGTGTGTGTGTGTGTGTGTGTGTGTGCGTGTGTGCGTGTGTGTGTGTGTGTGTGTGTGTGTGTGTGTGTGTGTGTGTGTGCGTGTGTGTGTGTGCGTATCTGTGTGTGTGTGTGCGTGTATGTGTGTGTGTGTGTGTGTGTGTGTGTGTGTGTGTGTGTGTGTGTGTGTGTGTGTGTGTGTGTGTGTGTGTGTGTGTGTGTGTGTGTGTGTGTGTGTGTTGTGTGGAGTGGGGTTGTGTGTGGAGTGGGGTTGTAATGTATTCGGGACAGGCCTGGCCTACCGCTGCTATCAAAGGGACCTGCCTGGCGAACTGTAATAACTGGAAAATTATTTTAATAGCCTGAAACAATCTTGGATATCACAGAACTTTATTAAAATAATATCAAATCAAATTAGCCTGTATCCCCATAATGAATTAAGTAACAGGTTACGCCGATATTAATCTCCTGGCTGGCTCGCAGGCATGACGGCTCCAGCATTTAATCAGGGCTACCTCTCTCTCCCTCTCTCCACGGGAGGGTCTTTTTACACACACACATCCAGGAGAAATCCTCGACAAGTCGACAGCCCTGTAGCTGTGTGGCGGTTAAGCGAGGAAGGCTTCAAAAGACACACACCCTCTATATAAGGAGGAAGATTTGTCCCCCCATCTCCCTCCCACCCCTTCGTCACTCGCCCCCGGTGAGGTTATTCAAGAGCAGAAGAATCAGTGTCTGAAATGAGTGTGTGAGTGGGGGTTTAGGGGGGCTTTCGGGTGGGGAAGTTGGGTCTTTGGGGGGTTGTGATTAGTAGCTGACCCACAGGGAGATAGTAATAAGAAGAACGCTTCCTCACATCTTCTCTTCCTTTTCCAACCCAACATCCCTGTCTTTATGCCAGACTAATGTTAATGTAA
Source organism: Pseudochaenichthys georgianus (assembly GCF_902827115.2). Classification (NCBI taxonomy): domain Eukaryota; kingdom Metazoa; phylum Chordata; class Actinopteri; order Perciformes; family Channichthyidae; genus Pseudochaenichthys; species Pseudochaenichthys georgianus. The sequence goes on along the minus strand of NC_047517.1, from coordinate 11,522,015 downwards.
AGGGTAAATCACATTATCTGCACCAATACTGACATATTGGATGGAAGCATACTTAAGGTTTGTGCAAACTCCCCAAGTTACCCCACTGGAATGGCCAAAGTCATAAAGAAATGAAACAGAAAATGAAGTCAAATATACAACTGCTGCTCAGGCAGTAGATAGCGAATCGTACACAGGATTGTACAAAATGTTTCCAATATATACACAATCACCCAGTGCCCAAAACTGCTTTCAAAATAAAAGCATAAAACGACTACCTATTAACTGAAATTAGACTAAAATAAAAGGTACATTCACAATATTGAAAAACAGCAAGAAAATAAATGTTCAACTATTAACGTTACACGCATGTGCATTTACAATGATAACATTGTTTGCCTATTCAACATTGAGTCCTTGTCTCGCATTCTAGGTCTCCATGATTTGGGAAAAACAACTAATTACGATTATTTTTACCGATATGCAATGCAGGGATTGATCATTTTGTATCATTAATCTCAAAAAATGTCTTGAATAATTACAGTGTGATTCATTTTTTAGATGATCTGTAGCAAAATGTAAAGTTTACAATCAGTCACATAGGCCAAAATTCAAACATGCACAAAGAAGACCTATAGACATTCACTAATGGAGAGGTGTCAGAGCAAGGAGGCTGCCCATGTTCCATTTGGTGCCTTGCTCAATGAAATCCAGGCAGTGCATCGGCATGGACAGATGATGTACTTGGTGAGCCTACAATCCACGCGGTCACACATTTTGGGGACATTTGAACCCTGACAGTATGAATTGGCCTTTGGCTAGAGCCATGCAATTGAACAGAGGGTTGAACAGGAACATGTTAAATCTCTTCAGCCTGTACGCATTATCCTACTCTCTTCGGCTTCTATGTATATGCTAACCCTGATTCAAGCATTCATCACATCACAACTCGACTACTGCAATAGCATCCTCTACGGCATACCATCCAACCTCCTCAATAAACTCCAACATATCCAGAACTCTGCTGCCCGCCTCCTCACCCACACCCGCTCCCGAGACCATATCACTCCCGTCCTCCCGAACCTCCACTGGCTCCCCGTCTGTCAAAGAGTCAACTTCAAAGTCCTCCTGATTACTCACAAAGCCCTCAACAATCAGGCCCCCCCCCCCTACCTCACAGACCTGCTGCACCACCACACTCCTTCCCGCTGCCTCCGCTCATCAGAAGCCAACATCCTATCCATCCCCACCCGCATCAAGCACCGAACCTGGGGGGACAGAGCCTTCTCCGTCGCTGCCCCCTCCCTCTGGAACTCACTCCCACAACCCATCATAGACTGCACTGACCTCACCACCTTCAAAAAACTTACAAAAACTCACCTCTTCAATCTGGCTTTTAATGTGTGATTGTTTTTGTATTATTTGACTTTAACTTTAACTATATATTTATTTGTTGTTCCTTTCTTTTCTTTTCACTATATCTGTAAAGCGTCTTTGAGCACCTGTAAAAGTGCTAACAAAATACATCTATTATTATTATTATTATTATTATTATTATAATTATTATTATATATTTTAAGTATTTTTTCTTCAATTCTATCTTTGTATTTTTTACAACTTCCCTTAACACCGAAGCAATTTCCCTATATGTTCAAACTGATTCTGATTCGTCTTTTGTACACTCATGAATAGGCCCTCCGCTGAGGTCATTGCATAATAATCTGCCTTGGCCTCTTTTTCATCTTCATTAACACATAACATTAACATAATGTCTCTTATCGGAATTATGATAATGTGTAAACTAGCTAAATCACAACTGAAAATATACTGTCTCTTAACCGTTTTTTCAATATTCTTACCTTCATATTTCGTAATGAATTTTGGACCACTTCCTCATAGTGACTTGCAAATATGTAATGCTTTTTAGGTGTACATATATCTTGATTTTATTTTTACCCAGGGTCAAAAACTACTCTGGCAATAGACATGTTTTCTTAGCAGCACTAACCCTTTTTAAGTGCAGCTCATGAAGAGGTGAAAAAGAAGATCCACTGTGCCTCTTCTTTCCTCCTTCTTATTCTTACCCCCACCCCTCCCTTCCGCCTTGTCCTCCACCTCAAACCCCCCCTGGCTCATATTGCTGTCGCTTCCCTCTTATCTGTCCCCCGCCTGCCGTCTTTCTTCAACACCTCCCCCCTCCTCCTTGTTGTGTTGCCCGGCGGACTGCGCCACACGGCCCACCTCGGGGTGGAATGGGGTGGGGGGGGGACATTAAATCTTTTGATGCAGCCGTTTGTGGCGATATCATCTGAACTCGCCGCGCCTTTGCCAGGCAGCGCTGACAGATGTAGCAGGACCCTTCCACAGCTCGCAGCTATTGGATATCTATTACTGCTGGCACTCCGTTTGTGTGTGTGTGTGTGTGTGTGTGTGTGTGTGTGTGTGTGTGTGTGTGTGTGTGTGTGTGTGTGTGTGTGTGTGTGTGTGTGTGTGTGTGTGTGTGTGTGTGTGTGTGTGTGTGTGTGTGTGTGCTGTCCAAATAAAGGTAGCGCACACATCTCCTAGAACAAATCTGTCACATGGCACACACATCTACAGTTACACAAGTTCATACCTACACGAATTGAAAGTCGTGTCGCTCATATTCTCATATTCATATCATATAAACACATCTTTCCTATTAGAGTCCCAGCACTTAGAGAAGCAATCGTGAAATATGACGCTTTTTTTATCTTTCCATCCAGGTAGCCTACATTCATTTCTTCTTGTCGGGGCGTGTACGTCCTTGAACTTGTTTACTTGGTACACACACACAACCCAAACGTCGGTTTTATGCTTCTCAAAGAGTGACACATTTGCTCTGGAAATAGACACAAAAACGTGACAAAGTGATGCATTTCCCGAGTGTCCCCCGCTCCCATATGGTGACACGTTTCAATGACAGCATGACGCCCGCTGATATCGGGGACGGAGCTCTTTATGGCGGGATGACTTCCGTAATGGAGAAGGTTCTGTTTTAGATGCAGGAGCTGGTTGAGAGTGAATTCAAACGCCTCTCCCTCTGAATATGTTTTTGGAGTGTTTGTGCACGTGTGTTTGTGGCTGACAATGCTTGTGTTCAAATATGCATAAGTGCGTGTGTGCTGTTTCGCCCCACTGGGGGTTTGAGTGTGTGCCATCTGGCAGCTCAGGAGGATGAGGAGGCTGGGGGGGTGCTTCCCGTTATGATGGCTCCTCCGCCCCCTGTGCCTTCCCCTCGGTGGCCCCAACAGACCCCTGAATCCCTCGCTATAAGCCCACATACAGACAAAAAGGCACACAGACACACACGTCTCTGTTCCTTCCAGTCCATCACCAATTCAACCTTTGTTGTTGTCTTCGGGAGTGTGAACTTCTGTTGAATTATTTCTGAGCCTCACTGAAAACTTTGCCATTGAAAACAGACAAGAATAATACCTTTTTATAGTTAGAATGACAATTTAATAAAGATGAAATTATGAAATTGGTCAATATATCAGGGCTAATAAAAATGTTCTGAACGGTAACCAGACTATTAAAAGAAGGGACGTTTTGTCTTAACTTTTTCTTCCCTTAGGCTGGTTCCATTTTTTGCATGCAGTGTTTCACAGCAGAAGTCAGTATTTCTCTGCCAGCCTTAACACAGTATTTGGAAAATTACTTGGCATGGCTTTATTTCATTGGTGCTTACTTCACAAATCATTTACTAGAACATTTATTTTGTGAAGGGCTATGTATTCTGACACTTGTCGTAGAGGGAAAAGAGAGACAATGTTCTGAGACTTGAGTACAATTGATTATTTCATTAAATAACAACTAAATACAAAAATCAATAAAATGATTTGGCTAAAACATTGTTAAATGTTCCATTACAAATGAAGTGTTGTCTACCAGTTTGTCCATTTGCTGCAGTGAAAAAGCATTTTTAATTTAATTTTCAAAGAAATCTGAGGGTTACATAATGTCATAGGAAAATATTTATATATTAACCAAGGCTATTTTCATTAATGATTATGTCAAGTCCAAAACGAACAGCAGAGATTATATTGGATTATATTACATATCCTTTATTTATCCCTGTTGGGAATAACAGCAGCATGTTAACAACAGTTAATATAATAACATTAGAAAGATATGTAAGATAAAGATCTATTGAGTATCGAAAAATAACTCAAAATAAAATATACAGAATACGTTAGAATACAATGTGATAGCCCAACGTACTACTAAAAGAAAATATATAAACATAAAATACTCTATACCTATAATATACAAGTGTACAAAAACTGTACAAAAAAACAGTAGCTTTGAAAAGTGATCGATATCAGTAAAAGCATGAACGTATGCCATAGTAACATGCACACACACGCACGCGCGCGCGCACACACACACACACACACACACACACACACACACACACACACACACACACACACACACACAGATAAAAAGACAGAAGTGTCAGGTCCAAATCATCCTCCAGCCCACTTTAGGCAGCATCTCCTGCCCCTCTTCACCCAGCTGCATCACGCGAACAATGGGCTAATGAGATTTAAGGATAGGGGCCTGAGCGGCTGCCAAATTACTGCAAGCCAAGAGGAAATCTTCTCTCGCTCACACACTCTCTCTTCCCCTCCACTTCTTCTTCTTCTTTTTTTTATCATTTTTTTTTTTACACCCACCCATATTTGTCATTCAAACCAGCGTTAATGGAGAAAGATCTATGCATATGTAAGTGACAGAGCTGGAAGCCCATTACCGGCATTCAGTGGAGCACTGTGGAGAGGCCCTCTCCAGGCTTGGATTACTGACCATTAGGGCTTATTTCTGCACCGTCTCCAGGCAATTATTCCCCGACAACCTCACCCCCCCACCCCCAACCCCCTTTCTCACACACTCCACACCTACAACATATCGGCATATGTCCCCTAACCCCTCCTCTATTTCACATCTTGGATACTCTTTCTATCCGTCTGGGTGTTGACTCCTACACGCGTGTTTGTTCAAAGCCCCTCATCTGCGCTCAGCATGGTGGCCTTGTGGGGGTGTATGGCGGTGGCGATAACGAGGATATTGATGGTGATGATGATGATGATGATGATTAGGTCGAGTCAGTAGAAAATAGCTCCCAGTGTGTATGCACACACCTGTAATTAATGCTGTCACCCAGGTTCCGCTTCCTCTCTAATGAAGTCACGGGAAAGAAAAAAGAAAATAATTCCTGGTGAGGTGTGGAGAAGATTTGCATTTTGACAGTGGCAACTTTGAATATGTTTTGGCATGTGTGCCTGACACGTGTGTGTGTGTGTGTGTGTGTGTGTGCGTACGTACGTACGTACGTACGTACGTACGTGCGTGCGTGCGTGTGTGTGTGTGGAGCCAGTTGAAGGCTTTGAGCGAGTGTTGAGCTCTGACCTGGCAGTGTTAGAGGCACAATAACCTAAAGGCTAGTTAAGATCTGCATGATATTGGCCTATCTCCAACAGCTGTGACCTAGATGCCCACACACACACACACACACACACACACACACACACACACACACACACACACACACACACACACACACACACACACACACACACACACACACACACACACACACACACACACACACACACACACACACACACACACACACACACACACACACACACACACACACACACACACACTGCACCGGAAAGCAAACGTTGAATAGTACTGTATGCTTTTTACCCACACATAAAGGCAGGTATTCAACACATAGAGTATATAAAAAGAAGAAAACAATCACGTTAAAACGGGATTATGGCGTAGCCTACAAACATAACTGGCAGATGTAATTTGGTATTGTTGATTTTGTAACAAAGTTTAATGTTCATGTCTTTATTATGGGCTCTTCTAAAATAATCTGCTCCCTCAAGCAGATTATCCTCCAAATATAACTGTGTAACCATTTGCTTTTAAATGGTCAAATTCAAATTAAAATTCAAGTGCAGCTCAGGCTGATGGGAACGTCATTATTCTTGATGGCATTATGTCCTAAACATAAGTTTGAAGAACTAATAAATGTGATATTGGTGACGATTAGTTAGACATAAAGTGAAATGTGTGAAATGTTACCATAAAATGCATCAGTTTTAAAACATTTCACTATTTAGTGGGCATGCACCAACCGTACACACAGCCTGTTATTTTTCTGATAGTAACTTTTATTGGTAGCTGTACCCTAAAGAAACTGTATTTGTTGTTTTGTTTTTTACTGTTGTTGCTGTTGTGCATTCACGCCACTGTTGCAGAGTAACCCCATGGCTGCCTTGTTTACACCAGGGACAGCTGATGGCACCTAAGCTGGCTAGCATGGTGGTGGAAACAATGGCTATCCCCACTGAAATCTGGAGGCGGACACAGAGGATGGAGGGTAAAGTGAAGAGATGAAGGAGGATAGCTGGGAAAATATTTATTGAGAAAAGGAGATATAATCCCCCCCCCCTCTCATCATGGGCAACATAATATCACTGGCTAATGAAGGACAAGCTAATACCGTTAGCTAGGAATCAGACGGAATATCTGGAGTGTTGTTCAATGTGTTTTATGAAAACATAGCTGCACCAGTACATATCTGGTGACAACGTTTCCATCAATGGCTTATGGACTGTTTGATATAGTATTTTTGATTGATTGATATTAAACACGAATGTCCAACGGGAAAGTCAGAGCATACGGACCTTATATCTAGGGCATTTATGTCAGTACAAAATCCCATCACAAACATTCCAGTATTTGTTGAAATATATTTGTCTCGGCCAAAATGTTCTACGCAACACAGTCTCACTCCCTGATAGTCCAATAGCGACGCTTGGTCAGTGTCCTTTGGCGTGCAGTTGTGACGCGCCGAGTCTCCTTCAGCTTCATAAACGGACACAAAGAGCTTTCAACTGATTACAACAACCTGGTCTCACCAGAATACGTGACTCCACCCAACCCAGTCTCATGACATTTCGTGTTCACCAACACGATTTTTAATCTATTGGTTCATGTTCACCAACACGATATTCCCCTTTTTTCGTGTTGCACAGCACGATTTTAAAAGCAATGTATTTCTACTGGTAATGTGTTTCGTGCCTGCAGCACGTCTTTTTCTCCGGTCGGGTCGAGGAAGACCGGAAGCTGTGTGGTTCATAAAAACATGTTCTTACTCAATATCAAGCCACAATTATTGCTTTTATTTTAAATCGTATAATTTCGGACTTTTGTTGCCGTCTGTGAGGAAAATAAATGGGGCTCAGAGCCTCAGGATACTGAAATCTGTATTTTTTAAATCTTTTTTTCCTTCTAATTTGTTATCCTTTTCAAAATAACACACTGTTATTTACTCACGAATAACACACAATTATACTTGCTTTTATTTATTGGTTTAATGCCATAATCTCGGGCTTTGTTGGCATCCGTCAGGAACTGAATTTCAAAATAAAAATAACCGGAAACAGACGTAGGCATTTCGAGCGATTACCCAAGATCCTCAGCTATGGTTTAAGCTCGCTAATTGGATGTTTTAGCCGCAATGCATGCTGGGATTTGGTGTTTATATTATATGAAATCCGGAAAACATTTTAAAATAATTAAATAATACTTAATTCCGAGTGTTCTTGCTTTTCTCTTTGAAAGTGATCACATAACGGCATTGTAATACACGGTTCGGCTGCATTACATATTACAGTTCTGCCGTAGTTCTTTATTTATAGAGCTCTGATGAGAAGACCTTTGGAAAAACTGAAGAAATGCCGCTGAATACTTCACGTGGATCATAAATATATCAACAATTAAACAACATCTTCCATTTCTCTTCACACAATACGTCTCCTTGCAGTATCAACACTAATTTGGCTGACTTTTACATTTGATCTAATTCATAGATAGGTTATATTTACACCATAACGGTGCACAGCTGATATAAAAGGACTGTAGTTTTTAAAGATATTACTGATTTTCTTTGAATGTAAGAATGTAAATACTGAGTCTGAAATAGTATAGCAATATGCTGTAAAATTATGACCCAATGAATATAGTTAGATTCCACCTTCATGATTATGGATCTGTGAGTGAATTGTTTTCTAACACGACCCTTTTATTTATATTAGGTCTTGAAGTTTTTACATAAATTAGGGCGTGGTCACATTGAGTGACAGCTCTGTCAAGTGACTGCTGCTGCTAGCTTCTTGTCTCTCTGCTAGCTGCTCCGTGAAGCTAGCTACAGGGACTCTGCCTGCTCAGCTCATCCAGGAAACACAACTTGACCCCGGCCGTGTTTGTTTGTTCTTCATGCTTATATATCAGACTATTGTGACTCGCTCTGCGATTGAAACAGACGGTGCATGCATGCGGTTTTGCGGTAAGTGAAAATTGAGTACTTATTTATGTGTTAATGATTTGAATCAGCTACATAATGAATGTTAAGGCTTGGGTTAGCGTGTAAGCGAGTGGTAGCTACATCGGTGCTAACGATGCTAATCGTAGCCTCCAAGTTAAAATCATAGACTGTATATATACAGGTTAAAACGAAATAGACAAGTGTTAAGCGTTAAGTGGGATAATACTGTTGAACAAACGGCTTCTGTTTGAGGTTGATAAAATAAGGTCATCCTTGTAACTTAGAGATATTTTATTATGTAGGTAGGAACTGTATGCATTGCTAAGGTTACTTTAAATTGGCTATGCTCAAGTATGTAGACAAGCTAATGTCGAAATAGTGTATGTGAAATCAACCTCACAATAAGATGTGTGTATATTACAATTATATTATATGACAATATTAATTTCATATTTCAAGATGATTACTTAGATATGACAATATGGTTGGTTGAGCTGGAGTTCATTATAGAGCTTACACGTTAACGTCACAGTCATCTGAAGAACGAACCCAAACCTTGTTGTTTTTATTAATTGCATTACCAAATTGGTATACAAAAAACAGTAAGCATTGGTAACACAACTTCCAAAGTTACAGGACTCCCTGTAAGAAGAGATCTTGTATCTCAATGGGACATTCCTGGATAAATAAAGGATAAATAAATACAGTAAAATAAAAAAGGACCCTGACTCAGACAATACACAATCCAACATGTTCAACAGAAGATAATCAGTTATATTGTTTGTACACATGGTACTTTACATATATATCTGTTTGTTTAAGGTGTCCAGGTGATGCAGACAGGCTGGACCAGAGAGTGAGAGACATCACTGGACTCCTCACAGCAGTGAACTTCAGCTCAGGTACAAAGACTCTTTTTTTCATGCTGTACAAAGAATCAAGAAAGATATTGGTTTAAATGAATGAAGTATTGACTTGAATACACTGATATACATTCCATTAAACAATACTAAATACTAGATCACCTACACATCAGTTAAGTTGAGGGTTTTTTCCATGCAAAAAGTTACATTTAGATGTTAACAATCACTATGATTTTGTCAGCTTTCTAATTGAATGTATTGAAGGCAAAGATATTTAACACATAGTGAGAACTGCTACTATTTATCTCTGAATATTGTCTGTAAAAAACGTGGTAAAAGTTATTCTTTCAGTGAGACAACAGAGCAAGCTTCTACAGTTGCACTTCGTTTTGATAACAGTAAAATATTATTTTGATAATAACATATATTTCAATGTTGATGAGCTTCATACTGTTCATTCATAATCTGATTGTGTTTGTAGCTCACTGTTGAAATAAAAAAAAAACCATTACAATTACAAAATAATTATATCTGCAGCCCCTAAACACACAAACACACCGCTTTCATAAATAACACACTTGTTCTGCAATAATATGTTTTATGTTTCCTGTACTTTTTGTTAGGAAAGGACATGCCTGAAAGACACAACATTTTCTCCTTCTCTGAGGGTCAAGAAGAACATCCAAGAGGAACATTACACGCTGATGTTATGAGATTTTAAGACCAGTACAGGACATTCACTAAGAAACTACTTTTATTGTGAAAACACAGTCAGCTGATCGAATGCACCGAAAGACTCTCAGTCCTCTCCAAACCAACAGACAGGACGTCCATCACATGGAGGTTTCTCCCTGAAGTCTCTGCAGCTCTCTGGACACCACGCTGTCTCAATCCGTCCACACTGAATATGAGAGGGGGAAAATGAAAATATTAAATGCTTTAAATTTATGTTTTAACAGAAACTTGGATTGAACAAAATAACAGTGCAGCTGTTCTTATGGAATCAACCCCTCCCAACTTTAGTTTTATGAGTAAGGAAAGAATGCATAAGAAAGGGGGTGGAGTTAATATTCTGTTCAATGATTCCCTTCAATGCAGGAAGACATCGTATGGAAACTTTGATTATTTTTAATATGTGGCCCTTCAGCTGAAATGCTCCTCTCGAGCTCTGTTCCTAAATATCTATAGACCACCCAAATAATGTGCAATGACTTTACCGAACTGCTGTCTATAGTGTGTATTGACTTTGACCGTCTAGTCATTGTTGGTGATTTTAACATCCATGTTGACAACCCCAAGGACAGAGGGGCAAAATAACTGTGTTGTGTTCTTGATAGCTATGGACTGACTCAGCATGTGACGGAGCCCACGCACAATAAGGGGCACACTCTGGACTTAATTATCTCAAAGGGTCTGAATATCTCTAAGGTTGTGGTGACTGATGTTGCACTGTCTGACCATTCCTGTGTTTTCTTTGAGAGCTCTATTTCTGTTCACACAAGTGTTCAAAAAGAGGTAACCACAAAGCGATATTTAACTGAAAATACTAGGGAAATGTTTACTCAGAATTTTTCTTCCACACTTGCCCCTGCTAACATCTCAGTAAATGAGCTAGTAGATCATTTTAATTAAAAAAAAAAAAATGTTATAGATGCCATTGCTTAAACTAAGGTAAAGGAAGTGTCTGGCAAGAAAATATCTCCATGGAGAAAGGCTGTGACCGTGAAAACAGAAAAAAGAGAATGTCGAAAAGCGGAACGCAGGTGGCGAAAAACAAATCTCCAGGTTCACTTTGAAATCTATAAAGAGAGACTTGGCCTTTATAATTTGGAATTGAAAAATGCACGACAATCGTTCTTCTCTGACATCATTACCAAACACAAAAACAACGCACGTGCCTTGTTTGCTACCGTCGACAGACTAACTATAGGTTACTTACGTAACCCCAGTTCTCAGAGTAACATGAAGTGAGATGTCTCACTATGGGATGCGCCTCATCGCGGACAGGGTTGGGAGGGTTACTTTGTAAATGTAATCAGTTACTGATTACTGATTACATGGCTCTGAAAGTAATCCGAATACAGTTACAGTTACGTGTCATAAAAAAGTAGTAGTAAAACGTAATCAGATTACTTTTAGATTACTTTTGGATTACTTTCTTTTTCCATCACGGATGGGTATGTTTTGGTGAACAGGAGACACAAAAAGCAAAAGGAAACTGAACGTGTATTTACCGTTTTAATGGCTTATCAAGAGCACAACTGAAACATCACATCTGAAACGATGTAACAACATAATACACTTTTTGGGGATGCAGCTTGTGAGGAGTGAAGGACACGGCTAGAACGAGCATGTCGCCTTCTGTCCTGCCAGTGTTGGCAGGACATGAATTAAAATGTCGAACTCGGACTTCATTTTAAGGATATTTCGGCCAGGGGTGTAGAGCTATATTTGTTTAAGCACCGGATTGGCAAACAGGAGAGTGTGTGCACCAGTCTGCCTTGATCTATGAATTCATGTCCGTGACACTCACAGTATCTGCTGCCCACAGCTGTTTTATAGAAGGAAAACCTCCTTCACTTCATGAACTCTCTGCAGCACCAGGAGGCAGCGGGAGGGTTAACTCAGCCTCTGAGAATACGAGCGCGCCGCGCAGTGCCTTTCACGCACACGCCTTTCACGCACCGCCTTCACTGTGTATACCTTCAGAAATAATCATTAGTAAGGCTAAAGAGCGACCGCAGGCTTATGTGTTTAACCACACACACCTATATATACACACACACACGCAGACTTTTGTTCCTCCATGTTTCGTTGTTATTGTTTCACTGAGCGAGCGGACCCGCGATTTTTTTTCAAACGCTTTTTTGGTCCATCTGTGGCGGCTCTGATGATTCGAATCGGCTGTACCTATACTAGTAATGTGAATATTACATGTTGTGAGGAAATCTTTCCACCAATAATTCCAATAAGTAATCCAAAATGTATTCACTTCAGGTTTACGAAAGTAACTGTAATCAGATTACTCGTTTTTCAAATGTAACACGAGCTGAATACAGTTACTTGATTTTTGTATTCTGATTACGTAACGCCGTTACATGTATTCCGTTACAACCCAACCCTGATCGCGGAGCAAACAGAAGCATCAATCTCATTACGCCAATCCTGATTGGCTGGTGATCTTGACGTCAGGGGAAATCACCCCCTATAAGTAGCTTGCGCCACAACGCATGCGTCATTTAGTTAAATTGTTTCGTTTATCAACGCTACAACATAGCGTTCCGTGAGTCGGTTGTCGTTGTTGGGTGAAAAGCAAACAGCTGTTTGCTGCGGAGCTCAGCGCGAGCAGGCTCCTGTGAGCGGGAGCGCGCTCCTTCACTACAGACTATCGTGCCACCTAACCATTCGCCAAAATGTTTTTAATACCAGCGGTAGCCGGGCAAAAACAATCTTCAAATAAAAGAAAGTCACCGGAGGAGTTAAAGGACAGTGACAGGGAGCATGAGAAGAAGAGGGAGAGAACGTTTCAGCCAGCTTGATCGATGGAGTTGGCTTCTATAGAGTGGTGCAGTGACGCGTCCTAAAACCATAGAACCCTTTTATAATCTATCGATTAGATTTATGATTATAAAATTATAAAAGTAGGGTAGACATGTGGAGATTATCCGGCTGAACAAAACGTGCATTTATCAAACAGGTTTGTTTTCCACAGACCTTATTTCCAGCTATTTTCCAAAACCCTGTGGAGAAATCCCATTGCTTTTTGTCGAGGGAACCAGCAGCTTACTTCCTAGTTTTAGGACGCGTCACTGGCTGCACCTCTCTATATGATGCCGATATAAACAAGGTCTTCTGTCGGCTTTGTACATCAATGCCGACCTATGCTGACAAGTAAGTGAAGAGTAAAACATATAAAGGTATTGGCGAAATGTCCCAGCAGTTTAGGAGAATGAAGGCTCTAATCAAATCAATTACATAGCCATTACATTTCTAACTCCTAATGACAGGAAGGCAGAAAGCGCATTATACAAATAATAATACTCATAATAATAGCAGACATTTTTTAACAATGACCACAATATCATTATTTTAATAAACCAAATATGAACAATTGAGGAAAATGAGGAAGAACTGATTATTCAAATGTTGTAGTATGTAGTAATGTAGTTAGTGCATAAATGACTATTGCAACAAATGTGTTCATTTTCTTCAATATTAGTCGATTTTTTTTGGACGAATGCTCCGGGCCAGTGGTTACAATGGTGGGGCCAGTGGCATTTTACCCTTAATGTCTACCTCTGCGATAAGTCACTAGCAACGGTCTCAGGCTCGAAAATGACATTCCCAGAACAAATGACCATATCTTAAAAGGGTTCAATTAATAATCTTGGTAACACTTTATTTTGATAGTCCATAGTTAACACTCTATAAGTCATCAGTTGACATTCAACAACACTGTTTCAACGGACAAGTAACATGCATTTAACTAACTGCCAGTAGAATATAATGTACATCTCAAGTGTTGATCTATAGATTTGACAAAAAGTGTCTGTTGACTGTCAACATGTTTTTTGAAACAGGTTATTAACCGATATTCAACCTTACTATCTGTAGATTGTGTCAACATCTTCAATATTGACAATCAACTACTCACATTTTGAAGATGTTGACACAATCTACAGATAGTAAGGTTGAATATTGGTTAATACGCTGTTGACATGCTACTAAATGTCAACTGATTACTTATAGAGTGTTAACTATGGACTATCAAAATAAAGTGTTACCTTTATTTTAAAGAAAATTCAGATTGAACATAGTAAAAAACTGTAAATTATAGTGTCCGTCCAATAATTATTTTTTACTTACAGTGAAAACTACCCTTGGATGATGGTAAGGTAGACTAAAAGCTTTAGGAATCCAAAGTACAACATATAATAAGTACCCTGTATCAAGATTGATGTACAACAAGTGACATTTGACGTTTTTAGAAAGATTTAGCACAAAAAAAACACTTCTGGGGTCATTTGGGTGGATTTTCCATATCTCTGGCCCCCCTTTGTCGAGCCAATGGAATCGAAGGGGAATTTCCCCACACACACACATGGTAAAAAAAAGGTGGGGGCTTTGCGCATGCAGGTTTGCATCAGAGTGAACCTATCTCTCGCTCTGACATCTGGAAACAGAAAAGCAGGTTTATTGGTTATGGATTATCAGAAATCATTTCAAAGGGACACAGACACATTGGATTAACCTATAGATTAACTTCAGCAGCGTTGTTATCGTTTTAATGCCATTGAAGACCACTTTTGACCAGACAACGACACAGGTAAGCCATGTTAACGTTTTTAGCTACCTAGCGCCACATGTTTCGATGTCTGTTTTTGTTTATAAAGTCACAAGTTCTTATCATATAGTGATAATGTATGTACCCATCGATTCTGTGTCATCTCGCGATACAGATCGATGTGTTGGATGTGCAGAAAGGATAAATAATAAGGTGTTATGAGTGAGTTTCGGTGCAGTAATCTGTGAGCATTTTTAGCTCGTTACTAATTCAGAGGCTCAGCGTTAGCATTGTGGGGGTTTTTAACAGCCGCCGACATAAACGGATGCGGTGCTTCCCTGAGCGTCAAATACCGCCGCCGATGGGAATACATTGCAATCAGTTGAAAGCTCTTTGCGTCCGTTTATGAAGCTGAAGGAGACTCGGCGCGTCACAACTGCACGCCAAAGGACCCTGACCAAGCATCGCTATTAGACTATCAGGGAATGAGATTGTGTTGTTATACGATGCTAATATGATAAATACAAAAAATTAGAATGCAATTAAAATTCACTCTCAACATACAAATCAATGCTGGAATTCATTTGTGGATGTACACCGATAGCATACTGAAGCCAGTCTATCTGAGATGAAGTCTGCATGATGAAATTACTCCAGTATTAACACATCAAAAGTTGAGCACCTCAATTATTTAAAAGCACAGCAAGTGCATCGTTAAGGACACAGTAATTATCCTCCATCTTAATGAAGTTTTCATTAGGAAATCTGCATTATGATATCTGTCTCCACAGAGATTTAACATATCCACTGTAGACAGGTAATGCCAACGCTCCCGTCATTCATAATAGAAAAAGCACAGTGAACTTGTGAAAAGGTGTACTTTTAATCAGAGGCTGACAAAGTGGGGCATTGAGACCCAAGGCAAGATTGATTTCACTGCTATTCATTTTTAAGAGCTTCCTTTTGAATGAACATTGTACATTTATATAGTAAGGGATCTTGACCATCATCCAGCAGTAAAAGCTTGGGGTACTAGCTTGAAAACATTCTAAGCTCACTAAAAAATCTATACTATATATTCACACCTAATAGTCAGTTTTGAGGTGCGCACCAGACCACAGTTTGTTACATTGTTTCTTTTTTCAGAAGGTTCGGTTTGCGTTCACACAGGCAAAACTCAAAGGGACTATAAACTTTAAACACAAGTCATGTGCACGGAAATGCTGTTCAACCATTGGTCAGACATTAAGGGGGTAAAACCGGAAATCCTGGCAATTTCTGCAGGAGCCTCCGCCATGGAGCATCTGCACTTTCGGCAGGTTATTTTCATGTTGCTGTCAATCTGGAGATCAACAGACTCTAGCAGCCCACACATATGATTATATAATCAGACAACGTCCGTTAAAAAACATTATAACACATATAATGAGAGACGTTCTGCAGTAAGGAGGGGAGTTTCACCGACGACAGGTGTTCTTAATATTATGTAGTTGACGGAGCATTTTTACTTTACACGACACTGTTCAACACTTAATTCTGCGTTACTCTTTAACTAAACAACCGCGGATGTTTTGAAAGACTTTCGTTAAAGATTTGGAAGATATCCACGTTCTTGTGACTCCTAAATACTACGCTTCCTATGTTTTGGTGCGGACTGACCCAAACGAACCGCACCAAGCGGGTAAACACACCAGGGTTCGATTCAACCGGACTATACAAGGCTGGTGTGAATTAGTGTTAATTTCGTCAGCTATTTTTTTATTTAGTTTTAGTCTTAGTCCTGTGTTAAATTTCCTTTTCAGTTTTAGTCATACTTAGTCAAGATTTAGTCGACTAAAAGTCTGAGCATTTTAGTCTTATTTTAGTCAAAGAAAACAAATTATTTTAGTCTACTTTTTGTCAATGAAAACTGTTGAGTCTTTTTTAGTCATCAGATTATATAGAACATTTCAGTCAAACTAGTCTAGCCAAAACCAATAATTTGTAATTTTAGTCAAACTTATTTCACAATAAGATTATATATTTTCCTTATTTGATGAACACAGGTTGAATGATTAAGAATGCAGCTTTGCAGAGAGTATCAGGTCAGGTTTGTGGTGTTTTTACCAGCTGTGTTATGGCCACATTGCTTCCCTTCTGATAAAACAATGCATTTGCTTTTTTTCTTCCGCCTCATTGTAGCGAAAATGGGCCCAAATATCACATTGTTTCTTTCTCCCAAGCAGTGGTAGCTTTAGACTTTTTCGTTCTCAGTCATTTTGACGGACAGGATCGTAACATTTCCGTCATAATCCATTATTACCCGTCGAGTCTGTACACAACTCGTCACTCACTCGCTCCGACGGCGAGCATGAAGTGGTGGACGCGGCGCGAATCACGCGATTGAAAGGTGCCGCGTCAAACGCGAGACTTACATTTTTTCAACTCGAGCGTCAAATTCACGTGACGCGTTCTCGCGGAAGCCAATCAGTGGTGAGGATCTCAGCCTGCCATCACTGATGTTCAATCAGAAAACATCAGCCGTTAGCTGTTAGCAGTTAGCACACAGAGATCACAGCTCCTCATATCTGTTCAGAAACTGGACAAAAGTTAAACAAGTACAAACCACAGACTGTCTGTGGCGAATACAGTCGCTGGTTTATTTATGTCTGTAGGCCGTTGTTATGAGTGTGGAATGATACAAAGTTAGCTTAGCCTGGTCGGCCCAATCTCCATTCAGAAAACAAGCATTTTAAAAGGTTTTTCGCCTGCCGTCTTGTCTGCAGACTTGTCAAGCATTAATTCATGGTTTTTACTAACCGGTATCAGTATGTTGTTACTTCGGCATAATTTAGAAACGTGTATTACAATTTAATCACGGTAAAATATGTTCATTTTGTTGTAGTTGTAGCTCCCGAGCCAGCGTGTCTTGTTTGAATGATGCAAGTAAACACAGCTGGCAGCCACGGTGAAACTCGAGCGATTAGAGCGAAGTGAATATTCGCATCGCGTCCGGTGTGAACGCAGCATTAGGCCCCATGCCCCCGGTACCGGGGGCACAACACAACATCTTGCAAAAAACAGTGTCCGAGGGCTTCTTAACATTTAACAAACTATGAATGTGTCATACCCACTTAACGGGAAGAAACTCAGCTATCAGACAATATTAACCATTTGTACCGAAACAAAACATAACTCTAACGCCGAGCCTCTGAATTAGCCCGCAGTTACTATATTCCCACATTTTCAACACTAAGGTTGAAGTTATTACACAAACGGTGGTAGCTTTGTTATGTTATGTGGAAACAAACATAGAGAACATGGACATGGGCCTATATGGCAAGCGTCTTTTAACTGCGCCCTCTGTGGATTACCCAGTTTTTTATGTCAAATGTATTCCAGAATAGTAGAGAATAAGTCTGCCTTCCCTCCTAAATTAGTACAAAACTTGTGCTGCGGTCCTGGGAGGCAAACAATGCTTGGAGGAGGAAAAAGAGATGAGAGAAACCCAACGGAAGCCTTTGATCCTTGAAGATGTTAGCAAGAACCAAAGGAAAAAATACATGTTGAATAAATACAACTTAGAATCAAAATGCAAATCACATTGAAAATGCATGAGTGTTCTTTGTGTTTCTTTTGGTACTTTTCTCAATCTCCCACTGTAATTAGCAACACTAGTGATGTTTGTATTGCATGTATTCCCTCTAACCTTAAATAAAAAAAAATTTCTTAGAGCACAGGTAGTTGGATGGAGGTGTCACGGAATAATTAGATCAAGGGAACATGAGAAATGTCTTTTCAAAGTTGATTCAATATATGTATGTCTCAAAATTAATGATAAAAGGAAAAACACGATCAAATGAGGGATGGTACAAGGGCATGGAACAGAGCATGGAGAATAAAAGAGCGAATTAGATTGAAGTGTTTTATGTCTTCTTGTAGAGGATTTTTTTCTTTTATACATTGCTAATTTTTTCATCTTTACACATTATTGAGTTGTTTCCTGAGGGGTGATAGAGAAGTGAGGGTGTCTCTTGCTGGTACCCAGCCCCTCTAATGATGCCTTTGTGGGGACGTCAGCACTGTGTTCAAAGGCAGAACTCCAGCCAGCTGACCCAGCCATTTACAACCTAACAATGAGCAGCTGTAATTGAAAAATGTTGGAGGAAACACACACACACACACACACACACACACACACACACACACACACACACACACACACACACACACACACACACACACACACACACACACACACACACACACACACACACACACACACACACACACACACACACACACACACACACACACACACACACACACACACACACACACACACACACACTCTTTGAGATTATGGTAACTACCTAACACTGTGCGGCACGTTCCAGTGCTCTTAAACAGGCTCTAATGCCACTCACAGCCCCCTACCTGTTTATCATGCCAACAAGCTAACAAAGCCTTTCCATTACTGTAACACGGGCTGCTGCACCGCATACCCCCTTGTCCATCTAATAGGGGGTTATGCTAATAAGCTAACAAGTGTCATTGCGTTGTGGTAATGTAACATGGCCTAATGCCATATAGCTCCCATAGCATAGGGTGACCATATTTTGATTTCCAAAAAAGAGGACATGCTGCCCCCAGCCTCGAGATACTTAATGATACTCAACGTTTACTCAAAGATGCCTTATTGTTTTAAAGTATGCCTCCTCTGTATGGATATACAATTATTATTTATATTATTTTACTGTATATAACACAATAATATCTCTCTATAACCAAAGACACACCAAACCAAGGTTACTCAACAATCAACATGCTTTATTATGCCTAGAATTATCTCTGACAAATCTCAAATGCACAAGAATAACTTACACATCAACCTGTAACAAAATAATAGCTCTCTTTTCAAGTCTTACTGGACAAAAATAAATATCAAAATATATGAAATAGTAGAAAATAGAAAATCCAGCTTTAACAAATAATCTCTTTGTATCTTGTCAATGTAAACAATAAAACAGTAACCTCACAAAGATACTAATCTAATTATTTTAAAAGTGCACTATGCAGTTTTGGATTTCACATTTGCATAATTGCCATTAGTGAACATAACATAACATTTGACTACCTAAATCAAACCAAACACATTTTGAGGCACCATGAACCAAATATAAGCCTACTTTAAATGTTTGTAAACACAATTCCAGGCCCTGTTATTGTAAACAACCACAGTGAAACGACAACTTTTCACATATTTCTAGCTTCAAACAGTTTTCTAGGGTCCCAATTTAAAATTAAAATTGTAAAGTTTCTCTCCCACAGCTACACAGCTTTCTCTCTCTGCATAGCTGCATAATTCAATCTTCTTCATCCTGCTTTTCTTCTTCATCCTCCTTGTCTGCCCATCGATATTTAGCTGTGGAGCTGATCTTTCCCAGCAGTTTTCGGTTGCTCAACAAATAAGCATGAAAGTCTTTGCAAGACATGTCTTTCAAATTGTATTGCACAAATATAATCCCCTTCAGTGACTCAACAGACAGCTGGTTCCTCTCCTTGGTCCACTGGCTCTGCATCAGTGAGAAAACCCTCTCAACATTTGCATTGTGAGAGGAAAGTGCAAAGACAAACTGTGCAATCTTCAGTAGTTCTGAGTAACATGCAATGCTTTTGGCCTTCTCAAAATATTTGGTCCACTTCTGGTGCACCTGCAGGCCACTGAACTCCTCATCACGGTTGCACCTTTCTGTGAATCTCTTCAGATTGGTGACCTGGTCAAAACACTTGACATCATCCATTACCCCCCCCTTCTCTCCTAGGAACTTGATGCAGGCCTCCACATCATTCCACTCTGGTGGCTCACTCAGATCCATCCACGTGAATGTGGAGAACTCTTCCATGGGAGTCATCCACTTCTCCAGATACTCCAGACATGTACTGTACAGGCCTTGCACATCAGCACAGAACTAGTCATATTCCTTACCAAGTCCATCACTACGCTTTTGTGCCAGTAGTCCCTTAACTTTAAGGGACATGAAGTTGTTGCTCTTGCGTTCAAGAAGAATGGTGTGGATGCTGTTCATTATTTTCTTTACCTCCATAATGGAGTTCTTCTCCTTTTCCATGTCTTGAATGTGGGTGTGGAACGCAGACATGAGTGAGTGCATGTGCCAGAGGTAGATCTCACTGAATTCGTTTTCAAAAAACTTCTTGATCACTATGGGTGGTTTTTGCTGAGACAGAAAGAATGCCTTTAAGGCTGGAAACATCTGTATCATCCTCTCAATGCCTGGGAACAATGACAGCCACCTTGTCTTGCTGTGAGAAAGCATCCTTCTGTATTCAATGTCAACAAAATCACAGTACTGCTTCAGGCTCTCAGTGCGCACAGTGTAAATGTTGAAGTACTGGTAGATTTTGAACATGATATTCTCAAGGTCTATTGCTATTGTGTCTGCCCCATGTTGAACACAATTATTCAATATGTGTGCTCGGCAACCCACACCGATCAGAGTGTTCTTCTGCAGCAACCTCTTCAAATTTGCAAACACATTCTTTCCCCCTTCATCACGTCGGATTCCTCCAAAGTTTGTGTTGCAATTGTCGCCAGTAAATGCAATGCATTTTTCAGACAAATTGTTTTTTGCCAATGTTTCAATGAGATATTGTGCAATGGTTTCTGCTGTCTCATTTGATGTCTTTAACCTCGATTAATTTTGTTTGCATGCCACCCCTCTTCCAGTCAAAGTACTGGATTATGATTGGGAATAGTTTCACTGCTCCGTGGTTACTCCCGTCTGTAGAAACACCACAGTACTGGATTTCTTTGAGTGCTTCGAGTGCGACATCAATCGAGTGGGGCGTTATAACACCATTGACAATGGCTTCGGTTTTAGTGCGCGCACTACTGAATTTGTTGGCAGTGTCAGAGTCTGGAAATGCTTTTTTTAGCAAGGCACTTGTGCAATCCATAGATCTGTAGCTGTTGTGATGTTTCACAGTGTGAAATGCAAGTTACGCACCCTCCGCTGCATTTACAGCATCCTCTGTTTTGCCTGGTCTAACAAAGAAGTCTGTCAACTTTGCCGACAAAACTCTCACCTTGCACAGCTTTCCTATGTTTGTCTGTGTCCATGTGCGCTTGAAGATCGCTTGCATCTTTATTGGACACACACGTATGTGCAAGCTTTGCACACGGTGCACTCCGCCTCCCATTTGTTCCGACCGGGTCGGTACATTTGGAATTTCTTCTGCAATTCATCTGTAAAAGTACATTTGCGCATTGGCATTGTGAATGTGAGCTGCGGTTCGCTCTGTCCCCTTCCTCTGTTTGTGTGTCAGCGTAGTTGTAGAGCCGCCCACAAAGCTTCAGACACAGGGATTACGTCACACACGCAACAGAGTACCGTAGTATTCTGTGCAATGCGCCAGTCAATTTAAGTACATGCAACCGATCCGCGAAACCCGGACATTCTCATGAATTTATAAACCCCCCCCCCCGGATGACCCGGACAGGG
Source organism: Pseudochaenichthys georgianus (assembly GCF_902827115.2). Taxonomy (NCBI): domain Eukaryota; kingdom Metazoa; phylum Chordata; class Actinopteri; order Perciformes; family Channichthyidae; genus Pseudochaenichthys; species Pseudochaenichthys georgianus. The sequence continues at coordinate 11,500,016 of NC_047517.1, read as the reverse complement.
CGTGAAAAGTGGACATGTCCGGGCAAAAGAGGACGTTTGGTCACCCTAATGCCATAGCATAAATCCATGCTAACAAGCTAATGAGCCCAATCTGCTGCTGTGATAAAGGCCTAAAGGGGCACATTGCCTCCTATTCAAACACAACGTAAAATGTTAATGAGCTAGCGCTTCAGTCCATTACTGGAACATGAACTGCTGCTAATCAAACCGACCCCATCACTGACATTAACACTGGGTGATAGTAGAGTGAGGCTTTTCAAAGCCATGGTGCTGACATTTTGTGTTTAGAGCCACCAATTTTCAGGGTTTTCATTACACTTACAAATAAAAAGGAAATGGAAATTATTAAATCAACCATAACAATATTCAGACATGGGATATTGAAGCCATTAAATCATGAAAAGCTTTACCATTTAGTTTAGACCTTTAGTTTGCCTCATCAAATATCTATGGTTATGTATTGGTAACTTAGGGTTAGGGTGAGCCTCCAAAGAAAATATATAGCATGATGACCAAAACAGAAACCTTCCTTTATATTTTGTAAGAAAACGTTTTTCTATATTTAATTAGTAATACATAAATTGATAAAAAATGCCCTTGTGATATTTAGACATGCAAACCAGGGCTGTTGTCATTCAGTGCCAGGCTAACTAAACAGTGCATGGAAATAAAGTTTAATAAACGTATTAGCCGAACAACATCAGCTAATAATCTCCACTTCATTTAAATGAAACAAGTACCACTTGAATATTGTTTTAATATCTTTTGATCAGGAGATTTCTATGTCAACAACAGTGCTTTCATTCAACTGTAAATTAAGTGGTTTTTATGTGTTACAATTAGAGATAAAACAATTCAAGTGGAGATCAAATTGATTCTAAATCAATTATATCTTACAAATATGGTTATTAGCCTTAACACAAGCTGCCATGGATAATTGTTTAATAAAACAGATATAAAAAAAACAAATGTATTAAAATAAATTAAAATGTGTCAAACAGTATACTTACAATCAACACTGCTAAGAAATGTCCCCAAATTATCATCCAATTGAATATCTGACATCAGAAAGAAAAACGGATTTAGTTTAGTCTCTATGACAGATGTTTAATTTAATTTCGATCTTTATTTTGAACAGATTTAATAAAACTAAATAAATTAACATAAAAGTATAATAATAGTGACCGAAAAGGAGCAGGAGAAAGCAAATGCTTCTTTATAACTGCAGCTAGCCGTGTCCTTTCATAAAGCTTTCTTAAGTTCCGCCTGACGGAAGGGCTATCATGCAACAGACTCCTTGCCCTAGGAGTAGATAGATGTGTGTATTTGGCATCATATCCACCCATCCCTTCATCCTTTCCAGCCCCCCGCCCTCCACACACACACCCAGCTATCCAAATAGAGAGATCTGGAGGAGGAGGGGTGGCAAGGTGGCAGGCACCCCAAATGTAAAGCGTACGCAATCACTCAGATACAACTGGCACCGCTAAAAATTGCCTTCATATATCAGCCTATGGTTTACGGGCTGTGGCAGAAAGGACGGCAAAAGGTCAGCTGGAAAAACATATAGACGTGTCAGAGCCACTGCTCGGGGCGCCGGAGCTCTGGGCTGATGGCTGAGGAGATGGGCTGGCTGTGTGTGTGTGTTTCTGTGCGTGTGTGTGACACACTCAGGGACACATGAAGGCAGCATACAATAACTGAAGGTTAGTTTGCCACTATCAAAGTTGCAGTGGCGAGCCGTCAGGGCCCTCTAGGCCCCTCTCTGAGGGCCTAAGATATTTAATATGTTATTAGTTTTACCAAAATAACTTGATTTAATTGTATTTTAAATAACTTTCCCAAAGAAATAAATCCTTCGAATCTGCCTATTCAGTTTCTGTTGGAATGTGAAGGGTTAAATGAAAGAAGCTCCTTTTGCCGTCTCTGCGAGTTACTGTGAAGATAGGAGCTGATTGGTGGTCCAGCTATGAATTCACAGAGGGCCCACTATAGTAACTCAACGAGAGAGTAATGTCAAATGACAGTACAATTGACCAATCATATCTTCCCTCTAAATGGGTGGGCTTTATTATTGCAGACTTTATGACAAGTTCCGCCCGCTGTGAAGTTTATGCATGTGTTATAACAACGGGTCAAGCTAGGCGGAAGTAGATAATTAGCATAAGTTTGTTCATGATGGCTCATGTCAGTGAGAGTGAGGACATCGTTGCGAAATTATTAACCGAGTCATTTTCAAGATTGAGTTACAATGATAAACTGGAGTGGCAAAGGATCAGCTGCATGACCCGCAAGTGCTTCATCCAAAAGGACAGGAGGATGGACTTTGTGTTTCAGTGATTTGATCATCAAAGGTAGGCCTAAGTCATTTTCAATGTGGGCCGCCGTGCCGACTTAATTCATTTTCAATTGTTACTTGGCTGTGGGTGCCCTGTCATGATAGGTGTTTATATAAATGGTGTTGTTTTGTGTGGTAGAGGGTCGCTGTCATTGATGCCTTTTGCCGTTATTTTGATATTCCGCTGAAGTATATGCATTGCTGTGACATAATAACTCTCTTTTGTTTTGAGGGAAGGGGGGGTCAGACTAGTGCCTAGGTATAAAAGTCACGGCTCGCCACTGCAAAGTTGTATTTAAAAGGAATAAAATCACTATACTATCCAGATGCTCAGTCCGCTCATGTAGGTTGTTGTTAATGTAGATATTGTTCTTCCTTGTTGCCTAGGTTTTTGGGGAATTGTGATGGTCATTCCTCTCTGTGTTCTGACAACATATCACCATACAATTGTTCTAAGAAACAAATGGGTACATAACCCTAACACTAGTCCCTAAAGATGACTTCACATGATACAGGATTTGAGTTTATTTGGTTACGTCCACTGCTAGTTTGTGGCACCTAATACAGCTGTTATCTGATTGGTTGAGCTGCAAAAGGTAATCGGTACAAAAGGTAGAGACGTTTCACCGTTGATCATGAAGGCATCTTGACCCTAACCCTTGACCCAATATGTACAAAGCAATTTTTCCCCCGGACAATAAGTCAAACCCAAATCATGAGATTGCGCCTTTTTTTGTTGGGAATAGAAACCAAAGATGTTGATATGATGGATGGATTTTATTTTCAAAAGTGTGTATCTTTATTGCTGCTTTTCTGCAATCAGGTCTGGGGATGTGATTTAAGTTGGAGACTACAGTCTAATGCTGCTATCAGTCACTGTGCTGCAAACCTCAGCAGCTGACTAGATATACCAGATTAATGATTAATACATTGATATGAGACCTTACATCTAGCAAACAGTTGTTTCAATAGAGCAAAGATTAAATTATTATTAAGCTAAGAGTTGATGAAGATGGATAATGCATGTATGTATATGGTATGTTTCAGGGATGAGGCTATATCTAACTAGACTATAGTAAGATAAAAGTGTTTGGGGTTGTACTGTAGACGAGCATACTTCATTGTGATCATCTGTGTTTGTCTTGGTTTCTTACTTTGTGTGCGTGTGGCGTACTTTAGCCAGTTTCCGCAGTCAGCAAACACACGGACACACACGCACGCACCCACATACACAAACACACAGGTATATGCTGGATACTGTAACCTCTCGGTCGACCTCCGCTGACAAGATAGATCGCTCCATTCATCTATGGGTGAGTGCACCGAGCGCTCCATTCATCTGCGGCTGAGTGGATCAGGCCGACCAGCATTTTTCACACCGCTGGCCCATGATGCATCTGGGGCTCTGGAGGAATGTCACTGGCCTGAATGCCCTGATCTGTCATGAGGCACTGGCTGCCACACCACTCTATACACAGTGACAAACACACATACACACATGGACACATACTGCATTCAATTTGAAGGCCAGTTGGCTTAAAGTGACACTTTCATTACACTGAGAGGTTGTAGGTTTGACTGCCTTGAGCCCATGTCTTATGGATGTTTGAGCATCAAGCCTCATTCGTGTAAAGTCTTCTCTCGTCTCACCAGAGTCCTGCACTCTATTGTGCTCTCCGACCTCCATGACAACAGCTTGAACTGGGATGCCACAATGGAACAAGGTCCAGTTGCTGGGTCAGCAAGAGTCTTATTGTCCTGCAACCAGACATCAGTTGAGAGCAGACTGTGTAGTGGAATAGCATCATAGCACCTTGCTGGGTTAGCTTAGCCCCAGTCTTTCCTCTCCTTAACGGATGTTCATGTTTTGCACTTGGTGGTTTTTGGTATGAAGTTCTGGCTCCCTGGTAGGGTGGTCCAAAAGCGGCAGCTGTGGCCAAACTAAAAAAAACAGCTGAAAATGCACGGCTGTGGATCAAGGGGTAGAGTGGTCGTCTAATAATTGTAAGATTGATGGTTCAAACCCCATATGGCATAGCCATTTACTGTATATATTATTGACAAAGCTGACTTCCTGTGGGACTTCCAGATCCAGACTGATAAAATGGTGATTGCTAATCAAATGGAAAATGTGGTAGACGACAAACAGCAAAAAAAGGCAGTTGTGATATCCGTAACAATCCGATACGATAGCAACCTCCGGAAGAAGGAACACGAAAAGATTGAAAATATCAAGGGCTCAGAGGAGCTAGAGAAGATGTGGAAGGTAGTGCAATAGTAGCTCTAGCAAAATCCCAAAAAACAACTTTAGTGATCTTTGTCCAGAAAAAAAGCAGTCCTAGGAACCACTGCTCCAGGACACGAGCCTGGAGTAAGGAAGAATAACAGACTGTCCAGTGAGTCAACCCTGTCTCCTAAAAATGACGTTCCCACAGAACTAAACTGCATTCACAATTACGTTTAGCTAAAAATGTATTTTCTCTCACGTTAAGTTTGTTATGAACGTATCTCAAATACGTTTATTTTCTACATATCTTTGCCATTTATTGTCTTGCTCATAATAATGATAATAGTCATTTATAAATATCATTTTAGAGCACACATTTGAAATCGAGAATCGGGCTCGATATATGGTTAAATTAAAATCAGTAGGCGAGGCTGTAATTTCGCCAGCTGTTACTCTCATGAGCGAGGCAGAACATAATAGTTTTATCATGACAAAAAGCTGCTGTGTCGTTTATTGCACCTCAAACATTAAAACAAATCCACAGTTACGTGTTTCTGTACTTCCTCTAAGAAGAAAGGACAGTAACTTCAGGCTTGATCGCCGTTCAAATGACAGTGTTGGTTTCCCCAAAAGTGGGCGGAGCTGTAAAGTGACGTAGATTTTACTCTCATCTATTATTCAAAACCATTATATTTATTCCAACGTAAATTACATGCCAGTGTTTTATCTTTTTATTTATTTATTTTAATTTTAAATCGTATAATGTCGGACTTTTTTTGCCGTCTGTGAGGAAAATAAATGGGGCTTAGAGCCTCAAAATAGTGAAGTCTGTATCTTTAAAAATCTTTTTTTCCTTCTAATTTGTTATTATTTTCTAAATAACACACTGGTATTTATTCAACAATAACACACAATTATCCTTGTTTTTATTTATTCGTTTAATTCTATTATCTTGGGATTGTCGGGTCCTCAGAATGAATTCTTCCTTTTCACAACGGGGACATAAGCCTCCAAGAACCTGAACGCTCACTTGAAGAGGGCTTGGGCTGATGCTGGGCTAGAAACAGCCGTCACCTTCACAATCCTGCGCACTGCCCTGTGTTGAGATCTCCATATCAAGTGAATGCTTAAAACGAAAGTTAATTATAAATCAAATATGATCAATCAAATTCTTGTATAAACACATAATGAAAATGCTTCTTGATGGTTTTTGAATATGTGTGTATGTTTACAATTGTATCTGTTGCTGTTTTGATAACTTTGCGTTTTAAAAAGAGGATGTTGAGATCTTCATATCAGGTTGAATAATTAAAACGAAAGTTAGTTATAATCAATTATATTCTTATATAACCCACAATGACAATGCTTCATATTTTATGATTTTCTACATTTACAGTATAAACAAAACACAAGTGGTTTGTTAAGTTGAGTGTAAGGCGTGTAAGTAGGAGTGTAAGTATAATGATTTATGGGTGTCACTGATAAGGGAGAAGGCAGTTTCTTCCCTCTCCTCTCACAGCAGTACACAGGGAGGGGGGCTCCTGACTTAAGTAGAAATACATTAGGCGCATTCACACCGCAGTATTTTTCCGTCCCTGCTAGAGAGCAGGGACTTTCGTGGGAGAAAAAGGTTCCTATGTCTGATTGGCTGGGCGGATTGCAAACCACGCCCCGTAAAACTCCCAAAAAGTTTTGTGAAGCCGCCATTTTATTATCCTCGCATTAGCATTATTAGCATTAGCCCAGTGCAGAAATGCAGAGAGACTAACTTATGGCAACACAAACTAAAACATGGGAGCGGTAGAGATGAGGAGGTGTCGGCGTTCTGGCGATTTACTCGGAAGGCTTCAGTAGAAGCTGCTGGGAGTCAGCAGCTTCTACTGAAGCCAGTCCCCAACTCCGGGGACTTCCGGCTGGGGACTCCGGGCGGCAGTATACGCCGTGAAGTGGTTTGCGGCCTGCCAGTAAACCCAAAGCAGAAGAAGAAGTGACGTCAGCGGCTTCATTTGCCTAATCCTCCCCCAGGGACTTATTCCGATGTGAACGTGATCTGTACTTAGTTCATGAGAACTAAAGAGTTCTCATGAACTAAGTTCTCATGAACCTTTGTGGGAAAAGTACTGCGGTGTGAATGCGCCTATTGAGGCCTCAAAAAGGTGGTTATGTCATAGCCGAGAATAATATTTTGCAAGTCCTGCAGGGGTCATGTCCTTTTTACACAAACATGGGAAGGTGTGTCTTATGCCATAGCCAATATAATATGTCTGGTCATGTCCAGTCCTGTACATCAGAGGCCATGCCCAGTTTTCACAAATATGGATATAGAGGAGGTGTCTTTAGGTTTCTATATCCTGTTGTTGAGCATAAAGACATTGGCAGAGAGCGAGAGAGAGGGGGGGGGGGTTCCCCTGGTATACTCTCTCCCGGTAAGCTCTGTCCGTCAGAGCTGGGTTAATAGATCGCGGTAAGGTTCTCTCAGACTTGGTAAATATCTCTCAAATTTCTTGGTTGAATGCTGAGTGCATTTCTTTGTGAAATGAGTGGAATTAATTGATGTTTGTTGAAAGTTAGTAGCCTGCCACCTGTGAGGACGGGTCCTCCGAATTCATGCGGGACTAGTTGAAGTATAGGAATGTCGAAATGAGAAAGTGAACTGTTTTTGGTGAATGAAAGGTTGAATGTGCTTTTTATTATCACCGGTCTTTTATGAGGAAATGCCTATAATGCGTGGCGCAGTGGTCTGTGCATCCGATCATAAGATCAAAGGGGGAGTGCTGGGGAACTCCAGTTCGAAACCCGCTTCTGCCGCCACTGCGTCAGGCCGTTGTGTCCTTGGGCAAGACACTTCACCTGGATTTGCTCCCGTGGGTATTGTCCACAGTACATGTATAATACCAATGTGTACTTGTAAAAGCGCCTCGATGACTTTGAAGATGGACGGTGTGGCGCAGTGCGCTGTGCAATGATCATCAGATCAAGGGGTGAAACCCGCCGCTGCTGCGTCTGTAAAGCCGGTGTGTCCTTGAGCAAGACACTTCACCTGAACTTGCTCCTGTGGGTATTGTCCACAGTATCTGACCATTGCATGTATGATATATGTGTAATGTGTGTATATGTAAAGCGCTTTGAGTCATTAAAAAAGTGCTATAATAAATGTAAGGAATTATTATTATTATAAATTCTATCGGGAGATTTAAATATCACAACTAAATTGGGCAGTTGAAATTACAATTTTGGTAATAAATGTAAAACTGTGAATTCAAGTTTGATATTTGAATATGACCACAGCACGATCGGTTTAGTATGATTATAATGTTGTAAAGAGAGAAGGTAAAAATCCTGTATTAGTTTGGACCTATTTTTCTTCAAATAAACTGATCCCACCTTTTGGATTGGGAAAACTTAAAAGACATCTGCGCTCTCCTCTCCTGCTTCAAAGGTAAGATTGCACCCTGCCACACTCACACTTAGGTAGGGCCACACCTCATTTACTGATATCAAAATCCTTTGGGATCGCTTAAACAGATTTAAGAGAGTTGTCTGAATTGAGACAGCAGTTAATTGAACCTGGTTCTTCGGGGAGTTAATAGAGGTGAGATCTTGCTGACGTTGGTGGATCTGAGCTAACCAGTAAACTTACATAGACTCAATAACTTCGGTCAGGACAATTAGTAGGTCTGAGTAATTTCCCGGAATAAATGATCAGCTCCTCTCGACTCTTACACCTGGCTGACAATATAAAGCATCACCAAGATCCAGATACAGGTCGATTCTCGCCAGGTTTATGTGTCACGACGTAAGCACTGCTGACCGGTTCTACGCGAATACGCCTGGAATAAAGGAGGGATTGAAAATCCGCTCCATGTTCAGGGCGGCAGCAGCTGCAGCAGCATCAGCATCATCATCATAATCATGTTTTTATTATGTATACTGTTTTTTTAAAAATCATGTGATAATTAAATAAATAATAAAACATAAATATAACCTTGAAGGTTCCCAGGGACAGATACAGTGCCACTTTCCTGGAGGTATCAGACTATTTAAACAATGTTTACCCGGGCCAGGATTCAGACACCTTCCCTGGCTTGTAAAATGCGGTGATGCGCCCTGGAGGTATGAGACTATTTTAAACAACTTTTCCCCGCCCTTATTCCTGGGTTTTAGCCTATCATTTTTCACGATATCATTTAACATTGACCCTCTCCTGAAAATGCACATATTCTGTGCATTTCCAGGAGAGGTTCAATGTTAAATGATACCGTGCAAAATGACAGGCTAAAACTCTCTTCCAGATATTTAAAAACACTTTCCCCAACCATTTAAACATTATTTATGGCTTGTAAAGTGCAGTGATGAGCCCTGGTAGTATCATAATATGTAAAGGGTTACCAGAAGCATGAGAATATCCTCCACAGATGGGGTGTTGGTGCCGTGAAAAAGGCCGAATATGGATGCTGATGGGCTGACAGAAAAGCACCACAAAATCCACCACCTTTAAGTGTTACCAGGGGCATGAGAACATCCTCCACAGGAGGGGGGGTGGTGGTGCCGTGAATAAGGCCGAATATGGATGCCGATGGGCGGACGGTAAAGCACCGCAAAATCCACCCCCCCTTTTAGGTTTACCAAGGGCATAAGGTTCTGTAGGGTGTGATCATCTGGGTTTAGTCCGTGGGGGAGTGCTTAAGTCCGGGGACCCGGGGACTCACGGTGTGCAAGGTTATGGAAGTGCCCATGTGAGGGAGACATGCTGGAGGTCATTAGTCCGTCCTTTGGGGCTCTGTGAGGGGCCACAGAGAGGTGCAATTACTGGTCTCTCTCCTGGAGGTATGAAATAAGCAGAGTGTCCATGTGAGGGAGACATGCTGGAGGTCTGTAGTCCGTCCTTTGGTGGTCTGTGAGGGGCCACAGAGAGGTGGTTTTCCCGGTCTTTTTCCTGGAGGTGTGAATTAAGTGCCCAAGTTATGGAGGCATGTTGCATCATTAGTCCGTCTTTTGGGGCTCTTGGAGCAGCCAAATTGGCCATGATAAGATGCATCAACACATGTGTTAACAGAATCACCATGTGTTAAGTGAATCACCACATGCGATACTAGAGTCAACCTACTCAGCCTGTTCTTGTTCTCTGTTCTGTTCACTGGTTTTCCAAAAAGTGAATTCGACTATTTTGACTGTGGAGGAATGCAAGGGGAGTTGACAGGGGACTCTACCCGCATTATGAGGCACTATTTTGGGATACTTTTTTACATTTTCTGCACAGCTTGCTCTCTGGGTTCACAGGTTCACTCTGCCTCTATTTACACCACTTTTCCCAACGTTTCAAACCCTTTTCTTGGATAAAATTAGGTCTGTCACTTTGGGTAACCGCACCACTCTCGGACGTCTCCCGAGAGTGGACGTCCATTGCCTCTAAATAGGGCTAGGGTTAGGGTTAGCTTTAAAGAACATGTTAAAGAACCAACTAATGTTTGGAAGAAACAAATGTTGGCTTTAAGGAGAGAATAAAGGATCTAAAAATGTCCTTGTCATGAATCCTTATCAGCTCATGTAAATGCTTGAGCACAACTGGGCTTGGATGTTGCCATGTATACAGTAGCTGTTGGCTTTGTTTTAGTTGCAAAAGTCTACAAATCATTGCCTTGCGGTCATGAGACCAGCCAATATGTCCACAAAGATCTTGCTTCTTCTCCCGTCAAGAGTTTATTTGATCCTTAAAAATTAGAGAAAAACTTTTAGATGTAATAAATTCTACAAGGAGGGGAGGTAGAGATGCATGGTGGGGTTGGAGTGTTGAGGGCGGCCGGTCGGGGCAGAGTCTATAGCTGAAATAATGATGATGCTGATGAAGTGCAGAACGGGCATCCAGTGGCACAGCTGGCAGAGGTGGCCCAGTTAGCCCAGTTAGCCGGCTGGCTTCCACTGGACCACGCACAGATGCCCATTAACTGCCCCGCTGATGACACCCCTGGGGCATAATACACACACACACACACACACACACACACACACACACACACACACACACACACACACACACACACACACACACACACACACGCATTTGTAAAGATATATATACACATATTACACCGGGACAAAGATATAAGCACACATGCAAGAGACAACCCCGAACAATATTTTGATATACAGCATATGAAGACATGCACACCAACACACGTACACAAAAACACACACGAAGATATACTGTATATACACATTATAACTGCCAAGACAAATATATAACTACACAAGCTAGAGACACAATTGAACAATATTTTGATAAAGCACATGCAGACACAAACACCCATCCCTAAACACACACACACACACACACACACACACACACACACACACACACACACACACGCACGCACGCACGCACGCACGCACGCACACACACACACACACACACACAGTGAAAACATGTCTCACCCAAGTCCAAACATCTCTAAACAAATATGTTCCACAAAAATATGTCCCAACACACTCATGTACAAACCAACACACATATCATGCTGCTTAGCCACTATGTTCCAGCAATCACCACACAGACCCTGTGACTTCCCACACACACCCCCACACACACACACACACACACACAGTGCAATTCTCACCTCAGGGCAGAGATGTGCTCTGATGTTTCCGGGGCAGTGGGCAGTCACGAGTGTGTGTGTGTGCCTGACAGCTGTTTGTGTGCATGTCCGTGTGTCCGTGTGTGTTTGTGTGTGTTGGCGTGGTGCCCTAATTTGACAGAGCCAGAGCAGTGGTTGATCCCCTGTGCAGTTGATTTGGCTTGATGTTGACCCTACAGGCATTGTCAGCTCCAACATGCTCCCTGTCTCCTCATGTAGCCCAGCACGACACTGAGTGGACACACACACACACACACACACACACACACACACACACACACACACACACACACACACACACACACACACACACACACACACACACACACACACACACACACACACACACACACACACACACACACATACGGACACACACCACGCGCAACAAAGTGCACAAACATTCATTTAATGCAATAAAACAAGTCCCACCTTTTACCTATTTTAATATTTCTGTATTCAAATATTTTTATTTTTAAATGTGTGATACTTATAATTTTTCTTTTAGGAATTATTTAATAGTATTTTTGTATTTGTTTTGAAGGATTTATGCATTTGAAGTACTTAAAACAGTTGTCTATAAATGATATAAATGGTCTTTTTTATTAGATTTGTAGTATTTACGATGTTGTTTAAATACTTCATAGTTGTTCTTTATAACTATCTCTTTTCCACCAAAGCTTGTAAATGTAAATTGATGCAAAATATAAAAAAACAATACAGATCGGCTTTATACATTTTCAAAAGAAGAGAAAAACAGTTACCATAAGAGAAAAATAGAAATATTATATTCTTATAATCTTCTGCGTGTGCATCAGAGTGCCAAATGTTGTCTCTTTGCCTATACAGAAGATATCTCAAAAAAAACATAAAATCAAATAATTCTACATTTCCATATATCAGTTACTCTCCATCCCTCAGAATGATTCTCTATCATTGGTTGATGGCACTGTATAACAGCCGTGCTGAGGCCAGAAACACAGAGTGGTGGACTAAAAATCTAAAGCATAGAAAGAAACATAATGCATAATATATTCCAATAATATATTTTTGTCTTGTCGAAGAGCTTTATTTCCCTGCAGTCAGTGCAGAAAAAACCTTTTCCACATGACTCGTGGCTGCGGAAAGAGATTATGTTTCTAATTCAGTTAGACTTGGATATTTATACATAGCCTTTTGATTTCTGAAATACAGTGTCAGCACTTGTTGTGTGTTTGAAGCCATGTGAGTGTGAGTCCTCATTGATAAAAAAACAACAACAGTTAATGTTTACTGCAACGTCATTGTGTTTGTGCACTATGTGTGTATGTGTGTGTGTCACTTTCTTTCTCTTTCCATCATTCCTACACTCCCATGATCTGTCTTCCATTCTCTCCTTGTCTGTTAGAAATACATATTATGTGCTTTCTCTGGTTACTCGTTTGTGCGCTTTGATCCAAACATTTTTCCTTTTTTTGGACCTTTCAGGGTGGCGTGTGTGTGTGTGTGTGTGTGTGTGTGTGTGTGTGTGTGTGTGTGTGTGTGTGTGTGTGTGTGTGTGCGTGTGTGTGTGTTTGTGATGCCTTCAGAGTCCATCAGGCTGTCCCTGCTGGAACAGATCCTCTGAGGTAAAGGCCATATTTTAATCCCTGGGTCCATCTAATCTCCTCATATTCACATCTCAGATTAACACAGACAGACATAGCGGTTTGATGCCTGTCATCATCAGTCGCTGTGTGTGTGTGTGTGTGTGTGTGTGTGTGTGTGTGTGTGTGTGTGTGTGTGTGTGTGTGTGTGTGTGTGTGTGTGTGTGTGTGTGTGTGTGTGTGTGTGTGTGTGTGTGTGTGTGTGTGTGTGTGTGTGTGTGTGTGTGTGTGTCTGTGTGTGTGTGTGTGAGTGAAAGAGTTTTCTGAATGATTCTGGCGGTCCTGGCTGAGAGAGATTAATTGTTAAAAAATTAAGCTTGTCTAGGGCCGGCGACCCGTGGGTCAACTGTTTTCCTCGCTATATTGAAACACACACACACACACACACACACACACACACACACACACACACACACACACACACACACACACACACACACACACACACACACACACACACATATCCTGATGCCATCTGCCCTGGGGCTGCTGGCCAGCGATGTCAGCGTGGTAAGAAGGGTGGGATCAGAAATGAGAACAGCATGTACTATGTGTTTTAACATCAAAGGTGACTCAGTGCCTTCACACACACACACACACACACACACACACACACACACACACACACACACACACACACACACACACACACACACACACATGAAACGTTGATTGTGGTCACTCTCTCTCCGTGCTTTTTGCTCAGGGTAAAAACAAAACCCAACCAAAGAGGGCAGTGGAACGGGGGAGATTCCTCCGCCAGGCCGCATGAACGCAGACATAAACACACTGACTAATGAAACTCAGGCGTGGAAAGTGTGTGTGTATGTGAATGTGTGGTGTGTTCTAAGTAGCTCCATCTGGGTAGAGGTGGCAGCGGAGATGTTTACTTGAGGCTTTAGCCCATCAACTTATTGTCAACAGTTCAAGGGACTGTCAGCGCTCAGTGTGTGTGTGTGTGTGTGTGTGTGTGTGTGTGTGTGTGGTGTGTGTGTGTGTGTGTGTGTGTGTGTGTGTGTGTGTGTGTGTGTGAGTGTGTGTGAGAGGCAGAAAGAGAGTGTGTCTGGAGGGGGTTCGTGGTTAGGGGTCGGAGTGAGCAGGGAACAGAAAACAGTGTTTGTCTGAAATTTGAAATTGACTTGAATGATTGCAAAATGTGAAGTCAGAATGTGAAAAAGGATTTTAATCGAGATCTTGGTTGAACCAATTAACCAGTTCTGGCTGGACAAATACAAAACGATCAATATCTAAATATACGGTTATCAATTTACTGTAAAGGCCCTGACACACCAAGCTGACACCAAAGAACCAACACAGTCTCACTCCCTGATAGTCCAATAGCGACGCTTGGTCAGGGTCCTTTGGCGTGCAGTTGTGACGCACCGAGGCTCCTTCAGCTTCATAAACGGACGCAAATAGCTTTCAACTGATTGCAATGTATTCCCATCGGCGGCGGTATTTGACGCTCAGGGAAGCACCGCATCGGTCCATGTCGGCGGCAGTTAAAGGCAATGTGAGCATCCATTCCCATAGGATAATGGATAATTTTACACCCGGAAGTAAGTATTCTCCTTACTGTCGATTGATTTGACAGTGATATCTGCACTACTCATCGACTAAGAAACACCAGATTATCCTTAATTACACAACATTGATTTGTTTAAATTGTGTGCAATGCTTTTGTATTTTTCCCCTTCGATTCAAAGAAACAAATATTTGTTCTGAGTTTAGGATGGCAGAAGACACTACACTACCCATACGTGTGTATTCGTCATTCAAAAGAGGCAACCAAAAGACAGACTGCATGATATATACAAACTTCAGCTCTCTGAAGCAGAAATCGAGGGGTGAGAACCAGAGGGGCGTAAGTGACATTTGACCAACTTTACAGGAGAGCCAAAACAAAAAATGACAATACTTTGTCCTGACTTTGTTTATTAAATTCAATCTTTAATATGAAAACTTCATAAACATGTGGATGACAATATACTTAATGAACAATATTTTGACTTTCATTGAAAAAAATATTCTTCTATTTTTTTTTAATTCGGAATAAAGTCAAATGCGCCTTTTTGGAACTAAGATTTTATCTCATATGAACTAAGAAAAAGGGCGTATCTGATAAAAATAGGAAAAAGGCTTTACATTAATGAGGTCAAAAGTAACAGTAATCAATTGTTATAATAACAATATTATATGAAAATATCCTTATATCATATTAGTTAATTGAATGTAATTATTTAAAAAAAAAAAACATTAATAACCATTTTGCCACATAGTTAATTATTTAGCCATTTCCCCAAATAACCGATTGAAAATAGGCTACAGAGTCCATTGTGATCATATAACATATCAATATCACATTAGTTCACTGAATAACAATCAATTACATTAAACCTGGCCTAATAACTGTTTGGCAAATCAAAAACTACTTTAGAACATTGGGAATGTCAAATATAGCAATATAATATACGACAACAGCATATTTCATGCAGATCATGTACGTTTCAGATTGATTTGAAAGGACATACTAGCCTACTCTGCCTGAATGACTTGCAAAGAATGGTAGAAGTCCACATAAGAGTGAGGGATACTCCCATTTGTGTGAGTACGTCTTTCTTTTTCACAGCAGTGGTCCCAGGTGGACCTGTGTGCATCTTCTTTGGTTCAATTGCATGAGCACCTCTGGTCTCCTGCTTTCCAACTTGCAGCTTGGTCGGACAGCTCATATTTGAACTGAGTCCTTTTCGGATCCTCTTTTGTGTAGCACAGGCGCAGCCATTTCCTTTTCTGCCAAATAACTGTTTGTCCCTCTGTGTCTTTGGTTCTGTTTCGGACCGTGTGTTGTAGGGCTGTGCAATTAATCGTATTTTAATCTCGATTTTGGCTTGCAACGAGGTCCACAGTTTCCCCGCAGCGAGGCCCCCCCCCCCGCCCCCCTGTTGACAGTTCACGAGCGTGCCCCCTCAACTTCATTCACCACATCACAGTCATCAATTAAGGATGCCCTTTACAGTGCAACGGCCTACTCAAGCAGCTCGCAAGGACACAAAGATATAACACATGCCATCACATTCTACATAGCTAAAGACATGTGCCCAGTTAGCACGGTTAGCAACCAGGGGTTTAAGCAACTGGCTAACACTATGGACAAGCGTTAAGCGATGCCATCTCGGCATCATTTCACCAGATCTGCACTGCCTGCCCTATATGACAAATGTCGTGGGGAAGTTAAAAAAGATGTGGCTTTAGCTGAATACTTTGCAGTTGAGTTATACTTAAAGTGCAGGGTAATCAACTGTTAAAAAGATACTGTTCAAATTATTATTATTATTTTTTAAGTTCAATAAATGGATGTTTTCAAAGTCAATGAATAATCATATTTAATAATCGTGATATCAATATTGACCAAAATAATCGTGATTATGATTTTTGCCATAATTGAGCATCCCTAGTGTGTTAATAATAATAATAATTCCTTGCATTTATTATAGCTCAAAGCGCTTTACACATATTTGTTATACATGCAATGGTCACTGTGGACAATACCCACAGGAGCAAGTTCAGGTGAAGTGTCTTGCCCAAGGACACAACGGCTTTACAGACGCAGCAGCGGCAGGTTTCACCTGATGATGATCTGATGATCATTGCACAGCGCACTGCGCCACACCGTCCATCTTCACGCCTCGAAGTCATCGAGGTGCTTTTACAAGTACACATTGATATTATACATGTACTGTGGACAATACCCACAGGAGCAAATCCGGGTGAAGTGTCTTGCCCAAGGACACAACGGCCTGACACAGTGGCAGCAGGAGCGGGTTTCAAACTGAGTTCCCAGCACCCCCCTTGATCTGATGATCAGATGCACAGACCACTGCGCCACCCGTCCCTATGTGTTGTGAGAAGGACTTGGAATCACCTTCTATGGCCTGTTCTTCCTTGCCATCCTCACAAGAGTGTACCCCTCCGAACTATACAAAGGGCCTTTTTTCTGTCGATCTCAATGGCTGCATGAACACTGTCACATTCCATCTTGCTGTGTCCAGACTCCATGAATGTATGGTCAATAATGGAGATGGGCAAGGTTTTAACTTCATGGAGACACATGGCACTAAAACCAGCATTCCTGTTCTGCCCACCACATGTGTCAGAGTACAGCACCACATGCTCAGTACCTGAAAGAGTTGACAGATACTGGAACATGCATGTGCTGATCTCTGATGAGTTGAATTCTCTGTTGAAGATGTATCTGTAGAAACTAAGTTTCCTTTGTCACTCAGCATTGACTTTGATTCCTGGATTATTTCATTCTCTTCATCAAGCTCTTCTGCATCTTGAAATAAGCTTAGTAACACTTCTTCAGCAGTGAAAAGCTTTCTTCTCATGGTTGACCTAGCTTGCTTACATATGGTGTCAGCCATTTTGACTCAAGTGCAATCCAAAGGCTTTACCCATAATACATTTCTCAGGGCCAAAAGGGCGTAAGTGCACTTACGTCCTTTTGGCCCCAAATAGTTCAGTGTGTTCTGTGTTAGGTCTTTTGGTTTTTGATGAATAACTCTGGATTGGTTTAGAA
This sequence comes from Pseudochaenichthys georgianus, assembly GCF_902827115.2. Classification (NCBI taxonomy): domain Eukaryota; kingdom Metazoa; phylum Chordata; class Actinopteri; order Perciformes; family Channichthyidae; genus Pseudochaenichthys; species Pseudochaenichthys georgianus. Next base: position 11,482,615 of record NC_047517.1, on the reverse strand, counting down.
TTCACATGCACCCTTTTGGCAGTAGAAAGAGCTCATTGAGAGCTTTCATTTGATATATATAACTCATTTTTGACCAAAATGTCACTTACGCCCCTCTGGTTCTCACCCCTCGAAATAAACTATTTAAGCATTTTGGCTGGCAACCTTAAAGTACTGCTGCTACCACATTCCATGCATCAATAATTATAATCCAAGATTATATTAAAATACAACATCATAACACTAACAGGCAGCTGAACAGCCAATCAGAGTGATTTATTTTGCCAACAGCCTTTTGCCGACAGCTAAAGGCGGAAGGTGTCGGCAGTGATGTACCTGAACGCGTTCAATGAACGATCGTTCATGAACGATCGTTCATGAACGCGTTCATATTTTGGGCGAACGTGAACTGAACGTACTGTATTTCCGCTAGATGAACGTAATTGAGAACGCGTTCATTCTCAGCGCTGTATAACGGCGTTAAAAAGTGCGTTCATTCTCAGCACTGTATTATAACGGCGTTCAAAAGTGTGCCAGATTTCATATGCCTTTCAGCCGAAAACCCAGTTAAAACACACAGTAAACAGGCTTCAAAATAATGCGGAAAACCACCCAATCTGGCAACAGCAAGCTGCCCCCCTTGCTGTCGCACTAAAATATAAATATACTAAATAATATATCAGACTCCTCACAACAAACAATGTGGAACCGCGAAACCGGCGAGCATTGAATGAATGAATGAATTAGTATGGACGAAGCCGAGAGCAGCTGGAGCAGCACTCGCTCAGAGTGAGACTCTACGGCAGGGGTGGGGAACCTCCGGCCTCCGGGCCGTATACGGCCCGCGAGACAATTTGGTACGGCCCTCGAGGTAATTTATAAACACACGCAAAAAATAAAAAAATGAAAGAAATCTAGACCGCAAAAAAATTAAACAAGCGAGTGCCTGTTTTTCCTGGCCACGGTCAGGGTCCTTGAACACAACACGAGCCTAACGTGTCATCACGTGGTATATGTCTCGACTGACAGGGGTGCAGTTCTGACGGAGAGCACCAGAACGCCACTCCAGCACTTCAGAAATTGCAGTACCGATAAGTCCATACACATGCCGCAGTTTCTGCGTGTCTGTGTCTTTAGTTGAAAGCCCAGTGGCGATCTGCTCATCTGTCATACTCAGTGGCGACTGGTCATTAGGGGCAGGTGGGGCACAGCCCCACCTAGTGTCAGCAGAAAGTATTAAAATAATGATTACAACAAAATGCAAAAAATAAATTAAAAAATATATAAAATATATTTTAAGATCATGTTTAATCATCTGATTCGTCTCATTGCTGTTTTAGTCTGTGCTCTTCTAATTAGTGTCTACAGTGTGTGTCTATTGAGCTGTTTAGAGCCATGTGGGACAAAACCTGATCCTGCCCCTCCCTCTGACTGTCTAAGTGAACGGTGACTGCAAAAACTACACTGCGCATGCTCAGAGTATTTTCCTATTTAATGTGTGTGGCAAAAAATAATGACCATAGGGGCAAAGTGCTGCCATCCCCACCATACGTCATCTCACATAATTCAGAGCTGATTGGCTGTAAGTACGTGTGCCGCGAAAAGTGTGGTGTGTGAAGAGGAGACGAGAGAGCTGCAGTGAGGCGTCCTAAAACCAGGAAGTAAGCTGCGCATGGCTTCCCTCCACAAAAAAGCAACGAGATTTCTCCATAGGATTTTAGAAAATAGCTCCAAATAAGATCTGTGGGAAACAAACCTGTTAGATAAATGTACGTTTTGTTCAACCGGATAATATCCACATGTCTACCCTACTTTTATCATTTTCGAATCAAAAATCTATTGATTAGATTAGATTTATGATAGATTTTTGAAACTACAAGAAGATAAGGAGGACTTTTACAAAAAAGTTATAGAGATTTTTGTCCAGAGGGATAGGCAAATGGACTTCATCTTCAAGTCAAGGTAAGACTGCAATTTTATTGAAAATGGGATCTTACTAAGAGAGAACAATTCAATATTTAAATGATACAATTACATTTTTTTGGGTTTCCTTCTGTTGAACTGTCTGTTTAAAAGTAATTGAAGCATCAGACAAAAAAAAGCTTTTGAAAATAATATTATATTTTGATTTAATATATTTGTAAACCTGAAGAGTCGATGCCAGTGCCTCACCAGCCATGAACCTCTCTGCAGAAGCTTATATATAGACATCTGAGTTGTTTGTGCCCCACCACTTTTGTACATATAGAAACGCCACTGGTCATACTGATCAGACAGTCAATAACTGTGTTGTTATCATTAGCATCTGGTTAGCTAGCTATGCTAACGAATATAAGAAGCTTTTTCTACAACCAGTGAGGTAAAGGCACATCTTTATATGATCATTATAATTATAAAAAAAAATAAGAGAATAAAGTAAACAGGTATAAAATACTATATGACAGTTATTAATAAAGAAGAATACAGTTTGAAAGGGGAGTGATTTGTCAAATATCCATAAATTAAAAGAAAATCTGCTTACAGTTGTGTTTGGGTGTTGAGAGATGTGTCCATAGATCTCCTAATGTTGCTCTCAAAGTGCACCAGATTGATGCTTTTAACTTCAACATTTAAAAAAAAATCTTCCCAGGGGAGCACGCCACACCCTGCACGTGCATGCATACGCGAGTCATGGTGAGATATCTGGATTAAGAGGTTGCTTTTTCTTTGCACAGAATGAAATGAATGTGCTGTGATTTTAGTTTTTTTAAGCAGAGGTCAATAACTTGTACGGCCCTCTGAGGATATTGTAAAAATTGAAATGGCCCTTGAGAGGAAAAAGGTTCCCCACCCCTGCTCTACGGCGTCTGTGTATGAGCATTTTTACGTTAAAGTCAGTACTGACTCAGACGGAAAAAATCAAACGTTTGCCTGTAAACTGTGTCCGCCCGGTTTGAAAAAGCAAGTCCGTACATCGACGACGTCGACAACAAACCTTAAACGGCACATTGAGAATAAGCACAAGACTAGCCTTTCACGGTATGTGTGAGTGGCGAATAAGAGAGCCAAAACAGATCCACTACCACCCAAATCCCATTAACATCGTACAGGAGACAAATAATAACTCGCAGCAACGTATTGAAAAAATAACTATAAACTATAAATTAGTTCATTTTTGAAACCATGAACTTTAGTTCAACATTTTGAATTATGAACTATGAACTGAACTAGTTCATTTTAAAATGTGTGAACTGTGAACTGAACTAGTTCATGTAGAAAGTGAACTTTCTCAACACTGGGTGTCGGCACGGCCGAAAAGACACAACGGTGCAGGACACAACAATCTGAGTAAGGCGACAGGACGCTCATCGACGGCCAGACATCTATCTACATCTATCGACGGCCGAAATCGGCTTGGTGCCTTAAACTAGAACCGCCAGAGGTCGCTGTATACCTATATCCGCCAACGGGTAAAGTTTACCCGCTATTGATTTCCAAGGTACAATGTACCATACAGAACGGTGAGTTTTGATCGCACCAACACATCCTCACTCCCAGGTCGGCCTATGTTGACGTTATGTCAAGTCCCCTGCCGGCTTTTTCCAACGCAAGGGGGGGGGCCTTAGCGTCCATTTTCAACGCGAGGGGGGGGGGCCTTAGCGTCCATTTTCAACGCAAGGGGGGGGCCCTTAGCGTCCATTTTCAGCTTTCCGGGATGTCCATGTGCTTCTATGGACGCTCATGGAAGCACGGCATTCGTTTGTGTCAACTGCCCTTAAAGGCAATGAAGACACTACACTACCCAGAATCCCCAGCTATCGTTTGGACTACACCATGTGCTCTGTTTGACAAACCCCGTGATAGTCCTCAAGCTCTGTGATTGGAGAGTGTGCTCCGAGGGTTACCGAGCCTCGAACAGCACTTGAAATGGGATGGAACCACGGCAGACTGTTCAAAACTGGATTTGAACGGGTCCACCGCGTAAAGATAACACCATTAAACAGTTACACAACATAACAGAAATAATATTGATAGCAGCGTCCCTAGCAACCACCTTGGTAACAATGAAAACGTTGGACGCAATTTCCTGAAGTAATCTTCGTAATAACTAGCAAACTAAAGATCATGTACATCCACTGCACACATAATCTGAAATAACAACTCATATTTCTCGCATCAAATGACATCAAAACGCATTTTAATAGCCAAACTAACTTTAAAATAGGCATTTTACACCCAGAATAAAACGAAGTTCGGCCATGTTTTCTTTTTCTGCAGGGAGAAATGATAGCTGGGGATTCTGGGTAGTGTAGTGTCTTCTGCCATCATTTACTCCGAAAAAAGATTTGTTTCTCCGAATCGAAGGGGAAAAATACAAAAGCATTGCACACAATTTAAACCAATCAATGTTGTGTAATTAACAAGGATAATCTGGTGTTTTTTAGTCGATGAGTAGTGCAGATATCACTGTAAAATCAATCGTCAGTAAGGGGAATATTTACTTCCGGGTGTACAATTCTCCGCTATCCAATGAGAATGGACGCTCACATTGCCTTTAAGGGCAGTCGACACAAATGAATGCCGCTTCCATGAGCGTCCATAGAAGCACATGGACATCCCGGAAAGCTGAAAATGGACGCTAAGGCCCCCCCCCTTGCGTTGAAAATGGACGCTAAGGCCCCCCCCCCTTGCGTTGAAAATGGACGCTAAGGCCCCCCCCCTTGCGTTGGAAAAAGCCGGCAGGGGACTTGACATAACGTCAACATAGGCCGACCTGGGAGTGAGGATGTGTTGATCGCACAGGGATGACATGTATACCAATATAATCTGTGGACTCTCAGTTTTTCATATTATATGTGACCCGCTCTATCGAAATCAGTCGGAAGTCGCAACGGCTCATTTCAGAATAAACGTGGATTTACGTAAAAAACTATTTTTTCAGGGTTCGAGTGTTATGTTTGATTTTAAACAAACAAAGTCTTGGCTTTCAGAATATGAAACTTTTATTTCCAAAATCACACGATAAATACATGTTTGAAGCTTGTAAAGGGACGAAGACAGGCACCTCTCCCTCGCACTCTGCTCTTCCACACGCCGCCCCCCCTCCCTCCGGCTGAAATTATGAACGTAAGAGTATAGTAATCATAGATAACACGGCAGGGTCCGTTACAGTTTGTTTTCATCTGATTTAAATTAAACAAAGTCTTGGCTTTCAGAATATTAAACTTGTTTCGGCAAATTCAGATGATAAATATAACTTTGAAGCTTGTAACGCCATAATTACAAGCGGAGAACGGAGTAATTTAACATCACAGCAGGCGGTGTTTCTCGTGAGGGTTTTCTCTGGGAAACAAACACAATACACACAAACGCAAAAATACACAAACACACACACGTATACACACACACACTCGCGAGCTTCCCCTCCAAACGAAAATATCTTCCCTCCGTAGTATTTTGATCATTTTGATCGCGAAATCAATAGCGCGAGGAGCACTGCATTTCTATGAGGTAAATATTACCCGCTGGCGGAAATAGGTATAAATATCAATTTTTTTGGCGATTTTTTCAATCTGACTTCATATTGACAATTTTTAACAAGACAGGGTGTTACATAACACACTTTCAGGAAAAGTCACGGACTGGGAGACTTTAATATTTTATTGAAGCGAGCACATTTTGCATGCGGTGCATTTAGAGTCAATGCAAAGACATGGATAGATAGACGCACATAAAAAAATGATAAAATAACTCAAGCTGGAAATTAGCGTGGCGCTGTCTGTATCAGTATGTAGTTATTTAAGCATAATTTTGATACGTGTATTACAATTATATCACGGCAGAATGTTAATTATATTGTTGTCGTCAGTTTATTCTAGTCGAATGTTCTGGCATTCCTATCCTTCCAGATGGAGAGTAACATATTATCGCACATTCAAAGAGGCACATTTGACCTATGCTTAACAAGTCATTAAAACTAAACTGAAAAAACTAGCTATGCAGATAAACCCTGGTAAAATGGTCAAAAGTTCACCCAACGAAAGTGAGTAGGTAGACCTTGGGCGGAGACTGCTTTGTCAACTGGGGTTATAATGGTAAAATAAATCAACTATATAGGGTTAAGTATCTTGCCCAAGGATCCATCGACATGTACACTGCAGGGGATTGGATAGAATCCACAACCTTCTGATTGTAAGACCTGGTGTATAGATTACAAAACTTACATTTGAACTATACCTGCAACAGGCGGTATCCAAAGCAACTCACATACACTTCAATACGGTAGACATGCCTATAGGATTTGGGGTTTAGTATCTTGCCCCATGGACAACTAACCATGGAATTGTTAGACGCCCATTAAGTAATTTTAACAATGTAAAAACCAGACATTGCACATTAACAAACCTGGGTAAAAATAATTATAGTAAAGTTGAAGTGTTCATTTCAAAATAAGCGATGTGTTGCAGTTCATTCTGTCATTGGTAATTATTAAGAATGATTTACAAGTTCTTTACAGGGATGGTGTTCAGAACCACAGGAGGAACAGAGCAACAAAAAAACTACTTAAATCATTTGGTCCGGTTAAGAAATGTGTGTTTTATCTTTGTCTTCAATAATTGTATATTCTCTAATTAAAACATGTTCGCAGTCTTGTCCCTCAGTTTTTCTTATCTTTAACCCACAATCCAAGCCTCTTTTCTGAAAAAGAACTAGAACCCAATTTATTAAAACCACCCAGCCAATGCACTTGCTTTTCTTCTAGTTACCAAGATGTATTTGTCAGCGTGACAAATGTTCTGCTGTCTGTGCCATAGCTGGCAGTGGGGAATAGTGGTGTATCTGGATGGAATGGATCCAAGACAAGCAGGGTGTAGTTTACAGTGGTGCCCTGGCAGACTAATGCCAAACACACATGGTGGAGCCAACCTCCAGCGTCACACAACACATGACACTGTGCCGTCCCACCCAGCTCCAAACACAGAAACACCATAATCTGTGCTGATAACACTGCCAAGTTATTCTTTTTTTTTTACTTAGAACTTCTGGAACTGATATTGACAAATTGATGTCGAGGAAAATATATAAAATATACATAAAAAATGTGGAACTATATCTTAGTCAATGGGGTGCTAGCATCATTTATGTTGTATTTACACTGAACAAAAATATAAACGCAACACTTTTATTTTTGCTCCCACACACAGGTGTGCCTTAGGCTGGCCACAATAAAAGGCCACTCTGAAACGTGCATTTTTGCTTTATTGGGGGGGTCCGAAAACCAGTCAGTATCTGGTGTGAGGGGTAGGGTTAGGGTTAGGGTAATGTTGTGAATCGAGTGGCCCATGGTGGTGGTGGGGTTATGGTATGGGCAGGCGTATGCTATGGACGACGAACACAGGCCACTCGATTCACAACATTACCCTAACCCTAACCCTACCCCTCACACCAGATACTGACTGGTTTTCGGACCCCCCCAATAAAGCAAACATGCATGTTTCAGAGTGGCCTTTTATTGTGGCCAGCCTAAGGCACACCTGTCCAATAATCATGCTGTCTAATCAGCATCTTGATATGCCACACCTGTGAGGTGGGATGGATTATCTCGACAAAGGAGAAGTGCTCACTATCACAGATTTTTTCAGATTTGTGAACAATATTTGAGAGAAATGGTTATTTTGTGTATATAGAAAATGTTTTAGATCTTTGAGTTCATTTATATTTTTGTTCAGTGTACTTTAAAGTATTTTAATTTAGACTGCTGACCTAACTTGACACTTCAACTTTTTCAGTATTTTCATTATTATGTCCAATGTTTCCACTGCAAATTGTCAGTGTTTTATTGTCACATTTCTGTCATATTTTGCTTTGAATTGATATAATTTTGTTATGACTATAGGGCCATATCTTGCTATATAAACTGTAACATTCTTATTATTAATAATTGGTACTTGCCTTTTGTTTCCAAACATTTGACAATGGAATACTTTAATCAATGGATTATTTCAGGAAAAGATTAGTTGTTGATCTAACGGTGTTTCATTCAATAACTTCCCAAAAATCAAATGCTGCTTGGATCAAAACTTATCATAGATGATTATGAAATACACAAGCTTCAGAGATTTTCACTTTTTCTTCTACGACATAAAGTAAGTCAGTAGAAATCCAACTTGTGAATGTACAAAGCTTTTATGTGTTTAATGTCATCCCACCGAACATTGGCCTTCTTTAGCTTAGCGTTGGTGGCCTAACGTTAGCATTTCACTTCTGGCAATTGCATTTTTGGTTGAAAAAACACAAAGTGTTGTGGAGATAATCCTGCTGAACAAAACGTGTTAAGTATAATAATGTGTGTTTGACGCAGAGCAAATTTTCCGCACTATACCGAAATCCAATGGGAAGATCCATTGCTTTTTGTCAAAGGGAACCCTTTGCGATGCTAACTTCCGGTTCCGCCTACAAAAACACATCATCACTGCACCACTCTATTTTCGGTGAAAAATATGTGGAGACCATAAAGTACAAAAACAAGTATCGGTAGTTGCAGCTATTATAGGTGTTTAATCGTACATTGTAAAGCTCTATTGTGGCTTTTAGACCTCTATTGGTCTCTCTGAGCAAGAGCCATTCACCTCCACTCTGAGCTGCAGAGGCCGCAGCTGTAGTGCCCTTCTCACACACACACACGCTCCCCTGTGTCCCCCTGCCCTGGGTATTAACTTCCCTCTCTGTAGCAGCTGGAGTCACATTGTGTTGAAACCTCTCTGTACCTGAAGGCATCACACACACACACACACACACACACACACACACACACACACACACACACACACACACACACACACACACACACACACACACACACACACACACACACACACACACACACACACACACACACACACAGATGCAAATATCCCACACAGCACTACTTGCATTGTGTGTATTTGTCCCAAATCTCATCACATTCATACAGTGTAATATTTTATAAAGCTAAAGAAAGTGTTCCAGCACCAGTAGGAATCGGCTAACTGGGAATCATTTTAAAATAGAAGAATATTTATCTGTAATAAATGTGTGGGATATCCAAACAGGCCTTTCTGCTGTTAACACAGAGGTTGTTCATGTCCATTCCAGCCTGAGGCCGATCACGAGGGCTCGGCTGGTCGGTGCACATTCTGTTTCTGCCGTGTGTCTGCCAGCTGCTTCGGATAAATCTGACAGTGTGTCCTTTTACCATTTTGTACACCAACACTGCATATATGTATTGTGTCTTTTGACTTTCTCTGTGAACTCTGGAGGGCTACATAATATGCAATGTATGCCTCTATCTTTGTAGCAAAATGGATGTGTGTTTTGATAAAAAGTACACTTATTTAATCGGCCAAGCAAGTCCAATCTTGAGGCGATATTTTGATTGTTTGGTACTTAACCAATATTTTAGAGGGTTGTATTGCAGTTTTTAACCACACTACATTTACAGCTTTAGCCACAAGCAGCGTTGAGCGGGTCTTCGACGCTCCGCAGGCTGTTGTCCGCACGTCGACGTGTCGAGTAGGTGTCTCGAGGACTCGGCCGTTGTGAAACGTGGGAAGTTTCAGGCCGATCGGACAACGTACTAGGGAGTTACAGCAGTATCATAAACATTGTGTTTTATGGCGAGTGCTCTGTCACCATGGCAACATAATTTGATGACACCCCATAATACGCCTAGATGTTTTGAGGGCTGCATTGTTATCAAACCTGTGAAGTTTTGGGCCGTTTGGAGCATGTTAACTGAGTTATGAGAAAACCGTGTTTCACGGCGACCATTTTGTTACCATAGCAACAACATTTGACGAAATCTCAAAACTGACACATATATGTCTCGAGGGCTTGACGGTTAGCACACATGTGACATTTTAACACTTTTTTACCATTTACACAGGAGTTATAGCAATATCGTGCTTAACGGCGAGGGATGCATTGCCATGGCAACAGCTTTTGGGGAAAACTCACTATTGTCATATTGCAACCTGATCTCACCAGAATGCGTGACTCCACCACGACTCCTTAATACCGCATTGCGTGGTGGAGTCACGAACTTTGTTACATTTATGTGTCTGCACCACGCAAACAACCCCAATGTAAAGTGAATGAGGCTCCTTTGTCGTGGTGCACACACGCATTTCTACCACATCCTGCAGTGAGCTTTTATTCTATAAAACGTTTTTAAAATCTACTTTATAGCTTGTAGTAACTCACGGGAGGCTTCTTTTATTTTATTTGTATTCATAATAATTTTTATTTTTCGTCAGAATGTATTATGTTGCATTAGTTACGAATTGTTGTTCTCAAAAAACAGTGCATTGTGTGTAATACAACTGTGATTTTTATTACATTAGTTTGTTTTTAAGGAAGGCCAGAGCTTCAGCTGTGTCAAATAGATTGTTCCCTTTAGTTAACGTTTTTTAAAAGAACATGATATTCCGATTTGATCATGTCCCCTTTATTGTATTACGGAGAGCAATGTGAGCATCCATTCCCATTGGATAACGCAGGATTTTACACCCGGAAGTAAGTATTCTCTTTACTGTCGATTGATTTTACAGTGATATCTGCATTACTCATCAACTCAAAAACACCAGATTATCCTTGTTGATTACACAACATCGGTTGGTTTAAATTGTGTACAATGCTTTTGTAATGTTCCCCTTCGATTCGGAGAAACAAATATTTGTTCAGTTTAGGATAGCCGAAGACACTACACTACCCAGAATCCTCAGCTATTGTTCCGCGTTGCCTCAAGCTCTGTGATTGGTTGACCTCCAACTGCATTCCATATGAAAAAAAACGTTTCGTAAAAGATAAATCATACTTTATTCAGCAGTGCTTGCTTTACTCTTTGAAAGTCATCACATGAATGCATTGTAATAAATGGTTTGGCTGCATTAAATATTACACATCTGTCGTAGTTCTTTATTTGTATTTATCTACAGAGATCGGGCTCAGAATAGACCGGAAACTATTCTTTTACCGTTCTGTTTTAATTTCACAATAAAGTTGGTAGTAATTTGTTTTGATATTATTGTTTTTTATTAACTACTAGACCGCTGGTTCATGTTAAGACCATCTTTTCTGTGTTGCTGTGGGTTTTTTCCATCGCTTTTGTGTTACAAATATCAAAACAATAACTAAATATATCCGTCGTAAACTAAACCAGAAACAGCAGTATATTTTATTTTGTTAACACTGTAAACTTGACAGCTTTTTAACCCAAACCACCTACTGGTTAAAGCACGTTATTACACGTTTAGAGTAATATTGAAATCTTGAAAAGGGATGTCCAAAATAGCAATTATATACAGTTTTTAATTAACTATTTGTAGAGAATAACGAGTAATGTATATACTTTATAGGGATCTGCAGATACATATCTAGTCCTCTCAAGCACCAACAATCATTACATTACATTACATTGCATTTAGCTGACGCTTTTATCCAAAGTGACTTACAATAAGTGTGTTCGACCAACAAAATACAACCTTGAAGAAAACAGAATCATATAAGTACATCAGGTTTCATAGAGCCAAAACATTTCAAGTGCTACTCAACTGACTTTAGATAAGCCAGTCCTCCAATCAAATATCTCTCCTGATTGTTGGCACTTGACAATCACCTTCCCTGAATTTTACTCAGGTGTAACTAAAGTCTGCTTTAAGGGTTGTTTATATTTCACATCATTAATCAGAATCGGTAAAGTAACTAAAATAAATGTAGTGGAGTAAACATACCAGGTTAACCTTAAAGAAAGCCCTCAGGATTATAAAAGACCCCCATCACCCCAGCCACAAACTGTTCTGTCTGCTGCCATCTGGCACAACAGCCGCATTCTAGGAGAGGATGTGGCTGTTGTGGAGGACTATAGTACCTGGGAGTGCACTTATGGGCTGAACTGGAGGATCAACACTGACGCTGTGTACAAGAAGGGGATGAACAGACTCTATTTTCTGAGGAAGCTGAGATCCTTCCATGTGTGCAGCAAGATGCTGGAGATCTTCTAGTCTGTTGTGGCTTCCACTCTTCTTTGCTGCGGTCTGCTGGATGGGCATCAAGCTGGACCCCTTTGAAGCTGTGGTGGAGAGGAGGACACTGAACAGGCTGTTGTCCATGATGGATAACCCACCCATCCTCTCCACCTGCAGCTGGACAGTCAACGGAGCTCCTTCTCCAACAGACTGCTGCAGCTCCGCTGTCACAAGGACCGATACAGGAACACATTCCTGCCCACTGCAATAACTCTGTACAATAAATCACCTCTGTCTGGAAGAGAACTCTCTGCTCCATAGTTTCTCTAATACAACCTCGCTGTACATTTTACACATATATAATCTGTTCAATATTTGATATTCCATATTCCATTGTCATATATTTTTTAATATGTATATTTGCATATATAATATCTACATGTATGTTTTCTATTTCAACACGTATATTTTCTATTTTCTTTTCTTTCTATTCTTGTTTATTTGTGGTTTTGTTTTACTGTAAAATGCCTTGTCTTTTATGCTACTGCAACAAAAACAATGTCTCAAATTGGGATCAATAAAGTACCATCTTATCTTATCTTATCTTATCTTATATCCGGACTAAAACCACCAGACTCAGGGACAGTTTCATCCCACAGGCCATAAGACTATTAAACACCTGAACTTTGAAATAACATCCATAACATTGATCTGGCTGCTTTTTGTATTGACTTGCACTATTTTTTCTGTTTATCTGTTTTATTGTGTTGCACTGTTGGAGGAGCCTGTGACCTAAGGAGGGGGGGGGGGGTAGGAGACGTTTGATTCCTGTTTTGAATAGTGTGCCGTCGATGGGTTTCATTCCATTTCAAAATGCTGTTTGTCACTCAGCGTAAACTTCAACATCCAACATCCAATCACAGAGCTTGAGGACACACCACGGGGTTTGTCAAGCAAAGCACATGGTGTAGTCCCAAACGATAGCTGAGGATTCTGGGTAGTGTAGTGTCTTCGGCCATCCTAAACTGAACAAATATTTGTTTCTCCGAATCGAAGGGGAAAATTACAAAAGCATTGTACACAATTTAAACCAATCAATGTTGTGTAATCAACAAGGATAATCTGGTGTTTTTAAGTTGATCAGTAATGCAGATATCAATGTAAAATCAATCGACAGTAAAGAGAATACTTACTTCCGTGTGTAAAATCCTCCGTTATCCAATGGGAATGGACGCTCACATTGCTCTCCGTAATACAATAAAGGGGACATGATCAAATCGGAATATAATGTTCTTTTAAAAAACGTTAACTAAAGGGAACAATCTATTTGACACAGCTGAAGCTCTGGCCTTCCTTAAAAACAAACTAATGTAATAAAAATCACAGTTGTATTACACACAATGCACTGTTTTTTTAGAACAAAAATTCGTAACTAATGCACCACCATAATACATTCTGACGAAAAAAAAAAATGATTATGAATACAAATAAAATAAAAGAAGCCTCCCGTGAGTTACTACAAGCTATAAAGTAGATTTTAAAAACGTTTTATAGAATACAAGCTCACTGCAGGACGTTGTAGAAATGCGTGTGTGCACCACGACAAAAGAGCCTCATTCACTTTATATTGGGGTTGTTTGCGTGGTGCAGACACGTAAATGTAACACAGTTCGTGAGTCCACCACGCAATGCGGTGTTAAGGAGTCGTGGTGGAGTCACGCATTCTGGTGAGATCAGGTTGTCATATTGAGGTGTTGAGGGCCGGACCATTAACTGTCATCTGAAGTCTGGTGCAGTTTGGACCATTTTCCATTGAATTAAGACAACATTGTGTTTTATGGCGAGGGATGTGTTGCCATGGAAACGGCATATGATGACATCCCATAATTGCCGTAGAGCTGTTGAGGGCCGGACAATTAGCAATCATATGAAGTCTGGTGCCGTTTAGATGATTTTCCATCGAGTTATCACAACACTGTGTTTCATGGCGAGGGATGCGTTGCCATGGAAATGGCATATGATGACATCCCATAATTGGCGTAGAGCTGTTCCTGGCCGGACCATTAGCTATCATCGGAAGTCTGGTGCCGTTTGGACGATTTTCCATTGAATTACGACAACACCAGGTGTTTTGGCGAGTGATGTGTTGCCATGGAAACGGCAAATGATGACATCCCCTAATTGACAGAGCTGTTGAGGGCCGGACCATTAATGACAGTCTGAAGTCTGGTGCTGTTTGGACGATTTTTCATTGAATTACAACATCGTATTTTTTGGCGAGGGATGTGTTGCCATGGAAATGGCATATGGTGAGATCTCAGATTTCACGTAGAGCTGTTGAGGCATGGACCAGTGATATACAAGTGAAGATTGGGAGACCATGGGACTGTGTCCATTGGAGTTACAGCGACATCGTGTTTAATGGCGAAGGATCATTAAGTAACATCAGATTTGACCTAGAGCTGTTCAGGGCCACAGTGTTAACCATCATGTGAAGTTTGGTGGCGTTCTGAGCATGTCAGTTTCAGTTATCCAATCCAATCCAATCCATTTTATTTATATAGCACATTTAACAACAACAGAGTTGAACAAAGTGCTGTACATCAACAACTGTATAAAAACATAGAATAATGTCATGACATCATCGTGTTCCATGGCGAGGGATCGCCTAGCATCGAGCTAACCCGAACTTTGGCGCCAAATCCCGGCGATGCCGTGCAAAAAACAGAAAAACTGCATGATAACAATTTGCCGCCCATGTCTCGAGATAATAATAAAATGTACACAACCTGAATGTGTTTAGTGTTTTTGAATTGAGGCACCAGGCACTTAGTGCAGTAGATAGGTCTTCACCGTTTCGAAATACAATTAATCTATTGATGTTTTCACCAACATGATCTTCCCATTGTTTCCGTTTCTCACAGCACAATGTCTGTAGAACTACAAAAGAGCATCCATTTAGCGTGTGTGAAATAACAGTATACACACTATATATATATATATATAGACAGGGTTGATATTTACACAATACAGCTTTATTTAGATACTGCCGTGTTATAGTCACGAAATACAATTAATCTATTTATAGTGTTCACATTCACGATGTTCCCATTATTTTCGTTTCTCACGGAACGATAACGCTACAACAACAAAGCGGCGTCCATTTTGTATTTTGCGAGTGTGGAATTACTATAGATTACACCAAATACACAACTAATAGATACAAACAGAGAGAGTATATACATTTCCTGAAGTTCATAATCAGGGTCTGATTGTGGCCGAAGTAGATCCTCATCTTCTGACGGAGAGTCAGCGAACACCATTTCCACGGCGTCTTCAAGCTTATACAGCCTCTTTCTGCGTGCCATTATTTGCTCGAATAAGTCCCAAAAGCAAATACATCCTTGTCCTTCTAATATGATGTTCTGTTGCCTGCTGTTGTCTCCGCTGGCTGTGTTCGTCACGGTGTTGTGTTGTCGCTTCGCTGTGTTCGTTGCTGCTGTGCTGTGCTGGAGCGGTTGTGAGTCTTGCTCTGCTACGTCTGTGCGTAAAGCTGCCGCTGCTGGCATTATTAGGGAGTTAGTAAATCCCGCTAAACACTTACGTCAAGGAGAGAGAGTTTTGCGTACAGCACATGAGACAGCCGGAGCCCCGGACTGCAACACTTTATACCTACTCTGCGGCCATGAATGTAATGATGGATTATCAGGAACAATTCTAAAGTGACTAAGAGACATTGGATTAACCGTTAGCAGCGTTTGTATTCCCTTGAACACGACTTTTGATCACAAAACAGCAATGGTAAGACATAATTATTGTTATGGTTTAGAACACTGTTGTTGTTTCCTTGCTCTGTTCTGGCTGCTAGCTCAGTGAGTTTGTGTCCTACAGTGATGATACATATCAAAAATAATATGTGGAATATCAGCTTTCATAAGTTATGTAGTTTGTGCAGAATATTACGTTTTAAAGATCGTTTTTGCTAGTTAGCACCGGAAGTAGCATCAGCCTGTTTTCACTAAGGGCTAATGCTAACGCTTCTTGTGAGACTCGTGTTTTATTTCAGTAAAAATGACTCCTATCGTCAGGTAGCTGAGCTTTTTCCCGTTATTTGAGTATAATACATCCATAGGTTTTTAAATATTAAGATGCCCCCAGACGCTTCTGAAAATGCTCCAAATCGCCCAGGTGCTAGCGACTAAATTGATCCTACCGATATCAATCATGCGAGTTGCAGTGGGCTCGTGCGGACTATCTGCTATCATGATTTCCGAACCTTTTCTGTGCTTTTGCCAGTCGTTTTCCCTGTTTTTGGTGTGTTTCGCAGGTTTGGTCGCTGTGCGACCGATTTCAATAGGGCCTTCGCCGACCTCAGGTCTCAGACCCTAATAATACTTCCATAGCATCATTGAATATATCAATGACAGGGGCCATTCCATAGCACACATTTGTTTCATACTTGAGTAAAATGTTTTTTAACCTAAGTGTATTATGTAAGACAACAGAACGATGTGACCTAAGAAAAAAAGAATGTTTTTAAACAACATGTTTAGTATAACAAATGTGTCATCTGAAATGATAGGCTACAGAATAATAAAGCTAAAAGCTTTTTATTGTGTTATCAATTGAAACCGAACACAGTACTTTTGTTTCACAAATCAGATGTCCATCAACTGCATTTAATAAAAAGGATATTGTAAAAGAAGAACACAAGTAACAAAGACAATTTTTAAAACATGTTTTTAAGGGAATACAGTTTTGTTTTTTTCGTATCTTGATTACAATCTTCCGTTACAATCCGTCACAACTCAAGCCTGACTAGAGCATTACTACTTATCTATCAGTAGATTTTGGTTGCTACATGCTAGCTACAGTAATGTACGCAGACTAGATATTGATCTTTAACGACATGACTCAGTTAAATCACTGATGACTTTAGCATTTCTGAATATCACATAGTTGTAGCAACATTGGCTACTCTCTAACAAAAGCTAAATGGTTCAGCCAAAGCCAGTTGAAGGCTTTTGCAATATGAGTTACTCGGGGAATGTTCACCACTTTTTTAGTGGGAATGCTGATACAGCATTCCAACTATCTGTTATTCAAAATCTTGATTCCGCCCGTTATTTTGCCGGTCTTCTTCTCCCGCATTGAACATCGCAGAAACTCTAACATCAAAACGTTCAGCTCGGTCGGGAATCGATTGCTATTACTTTTATCATTCATAACTTTCATAACTCCAGAGATACATCCCATAATTCATCACATTTGTAACCATTGTCAATGGAGAAATTCTTCAGACTTGAACAATCTTCATGCAACTTCAACTGCTAACTGTTCATTCATACTTTCACTCAGAAACCCCATTCCAACTTTAAAATGTTACACATCTTTCTGAGAGTATTCGTCTAACACAACTTTTAAATCTGATTCTTACTTTTAGAGATATTAAACATTGTTCAGACCTTGGTACAGAGGCTTTCTTCAGATTTACTAGAGTGTGTGATGTTACAGCTAGAGTGTAGGAAATCTTGAGATTTGCCTTCATATATTTTTTTTAAACTGCCATAATTCCCAAACCCTACACTCCTGAGTAGGGTTGGGTACCAAGAACCGATTCCGGTTCGGAACCGGTTCCAACATTTCGATTCCAACGGCATCATTTAGAAATGTGAATTTCGGTTCCGCTTTTCAATGCCTGAGGAAATGTTTCTTGCCGCTCTCCGTAGCCTACTGTATGACTGTGGCGGGGCGGGAAATGTAGCATTGTACCTACACTTCCTACAGCGTAACCTGAGACCAGGGCCGGCCCGTCGCACTGGCGTTATATATGTTCGCCTAGGGCGCCAGATCTGGGAGGCGCTGCGCTGACAGCTCTGGGAGCAGTGGTGTAGTCTACTTTTTTGTAGTGGGTATACTGTAATATCTCTGAAGAACCAGCACCTCTCTGAAGAACCAGCACCTTACCGTGGTAGAGAGGTTTGTGTGCCCTGATGAACCTGGGGGCTGTGTTGTCTGGAACCTTGTGTTCCTGGTAGGGTCTCCCATGACAAATTGGTCTCAGGCAAGGGGCCAGACTAAGATTGGTTCAAAAGACCTCATGAAAGGAAAAACAAGAAGTGAGGATACCCGGCCCGGAGGAAGCCCGGGGTCCCCTTCTGGAGCCAGGCCCAGAAGGAGGACTCGTCGGCGAGCGTCTGGTGGCCGGGCTTGCCACGGAGCCCGGCCGGGCCCAGCCCGAAAAGGCAACGTGGGCAACACCTCCGCTTCTCCGTCCCGCGGGCCCACCACCTACGGGAAACATCGATGGGGTCGGGTGCGCTGCCAGACGGGTGGCAGTGAAAGCGGAGGGTCTCGGCGGACCAGACCCGGGCGGCAGAAGCTGGCTTTGGGGACGTGGAACGTCACCTCTCTGGGGGGGAAGGAGCCGGAGCTTGTGCGGGAGGTGGAGCGGTACCAGTTGGATCTGGTTGGGCTCACCTCTACGCACAGCGTCGGCTCTGGAACCTTACTTCTGGATAGGGGTTGGACTCTATTCTTCTCCGGAGTTGCTCAAGGTGTGAGGCGCCGGGCGGGTGTGGGGATACTCACAAGTCCCCGGTTAGGTGCTTCGTTGTTGGAGTTTACCCCAGTGGACGAGAGGGTCGCCTCCCTACGCCTGCGGGTTATGGGGGGGAAAACTCTGACTGTTGTGTGTGCTTATGCACCCAACAGCAGTTCAGAGTATTCGGCCTTCTTGGAGACCCTGGAAAGAGTCCTGTATGGGGCTCCTGAAGGGGACTCCTTAGTCTTGCTGGGAGACTTCAACGCACATGTGGGCAATGATGGAGACACTTGGAGGGGCGTGATTGGGAGGAACGGCCCCCCTGATCTGAACCGGAGTGGTGGTTTGTTACTGGACTTCTGTGCTAGTCATGGATTGGCCATAACAAACACCATGTTCGAACATAAGGATGCTCATAAGTGTACGTGGTACCAGAGCACCCTAGGCAGAAGGTCCATGATCGATTTCATTCATTCAGAAAACAAGCATTTTAAAAGTGTTTTTGCCTGCCGTCTGTCTGCAGACTTGTCAAGCATTAATTCATGGTTTTTACTAACCAGTATCAGTATGTTGTTACTTCGGCATCATTTAGAAATGTGTATTACAATTTAATCACGGTAAAATATGTTAATTTTGTTGTAGTTGTAGCTCCCGAGCCAGCGCGTCTTGTTTGAATGATGCCAGTAAACACAGCTGGCAGCCGCGGTGAAACCATGGGTGAAACTCGAGCGTTTAGAGCGATGGGAGCGAACAACGACCCCTGATAGATCTTGCGAGAATGTGTATAAATATAGATACATTTTCATAACAAAACAATGGGGTTGCTAAGCCGTTGCTAGGCCAATTGTTGGAGTTGCTATAGCAACTCCAAGCTACCCCCTGGCGCCGCCCCTGGGCAGGGGTGCACATAACTTGTTTGCCCTGGTTCTCAAAGGAGCACCTGGAGATGTTGCTTGGTGCTCATCCTTAAAATGAAATAAACCGTAACTTTTGAGGGGGTCTTGACTTTATTTGCCAGACACACGGCACTGAACACACATGCAGAGGTGAACACAGAACACAAATGCAGAGGTGAACACAAGACAACATTAGCACGACCAGTAATCCTACAAACTGTCATCACTACCCTCCTGACTGTTCTCCTCTCTGTCAGACATGGTAGCTGATGATGTAGGCCTACTACTTTCTCTCTGGTTGAGTCTGCGATGAGCTGCTTGCATCCACAAGTCAACAGCTGGGTTTGGGTCGAAAGTCTCTGTTGTCATCTTAGACAAGTGGATGTAATCAAATAAGTATGTGAACATAACCAATAACCTACCATAGCCAATAAGAAATTAATGTAACTTATTTTATTTGTGTTGTTCATTCATATCTTATTTTACCTTATTTATGTATGCATTTCTTTTTTAATCTCTCCAGTTTTAAAGGATATTTTTGGTTACTGTCCTATAGTATGCATTGGAATTATTTCAAACCTGTTTATCCCAATAACTATAAAGGAGTGCCTTGGAAATATGTGTTTACATAAATTGTGACCAAACTGTTTGAACTTAGACTTAGACCCACTGAGACCACACTAAAGTGAACTATCTAAACACTCAAGAGTCCTTTACCTCACTGAGCTGTAGTTATCAGCCTCTCAGTCTGACTGGAGAGGACTCTCCCTCCACATTATTGTAGAAACATCTTCTTCTTACATCCGTTAGAGCAGCTAGCACCAGATTCTAATAACAACAGCGCCGGTACCGGGCGGTGCGCCCTTCTCTCTCTCTCTCTCTCGCTCACTCGCATTTTGGCTGTGAGCTGCGGGCGGCAGATAAGCCAACATCCTCCATTTTCATCACTTACAGCGCCCATCGTAGGCCTACAGGGCAAATGAAACGTGTAACCGGGATGAAAAGGGTGTTACATTTACTTAATTATGAATATTGTTACATCAAGGCCGAAAATTAGGATGAGCACCAACGGTAAAAAATGTTTTTTTCCCTCCCAGAGCTGTCAGCGCAGCGCCTCCCCAGATCTGGCGCCCTAGGCGAACATCTATAACGCCAGTGCTACGTGCCGACCCTGAGTTCATATGCAACTCACAAATATCTCTCTCTCTCCTCTCTCGTCTCTCCTCTCTTTTCTCTTCTCCCTTCTCTCTCTTCTCTCTCTCCCTCTCTCTCTTTGGTACGCAAAATGCGCCTTTTTTCAAATGACCCGGTGCTCTTTTCTTGGCGGAGGTGCGCACCTGCGCACCAGTTATGTGCAGCCCTGACTATAGGACAGTAACACAAGAATACAGTTTAAAAGGGGAGTGATTAGTAAAATATCCATAAAGAAAAAGTACATCTGTGTACAAGAGATGTAGGCTATCCATAGATCTCTTCATTTTGCTCTCAAAGTGCACCAGATTGATGCATTTAACTTCAATATTTTAAAAATAATCTTCCCGGGGGAGCTTGCCCCCAGACCCTCCTAGAGGAGGTTAGGTCCAACCCCACCTAAAACATGTTCACATGGATAGGATACTAAATACATTTGCACACTTTTTATATGGTGGCCTATGTCCATATGTGTCTGTTTTGGTGGTCGTGCCACAACTGTGCATGCATGCACAGGTCATAGGTGCGCTAGAAAATAGCACTACACCCTGCAATATGTGTGAAAGACAATAGACTTTACAGCATTTTTTTTTTAATTGAAGTTGCGTTGGTGTTTGTGTGTTGGTTGTTGACGGCAGTGTGTGCCCCCCCTTGGTAAATGATTTCCCCCCCATTCGATTTGTTCTAGAGCCGACCCTGGCTATGGGTTATTGGTTATGCTCACATACTTATTTAATTATTCAAATGTAAACCGATCTTTTTCATATGGGTGTTTAGAGTTGTACCCCCTAGATCTAGTCTCTAGTAATTCTGCTTAAAGTGCACCAGATTGAAGCATTTTGCTTTAAAATGTTCAAACATTTCTTCCTGATATGCCTGAGAAGGCAGATATGCTTGTTTTTCTCAACAAGAACTTAATCATTTTTTGAGAACCGTTAAGAACCGGAATCGAAAAGTAGAATCGGAATCGGAATCAGAATCGTGGAAATTCAAACGATACCCAACCCTACTCCTGAGACATCATTTTTCATGACAAACATAGGAAAACATCGCGTAGCTTGAAAAATAATTAAGCAAAAAATAATTAAACAAAATGCCTCTTGAGGGCATGAAGTGACAACAACGTTCGACATGTCTCCATTAAAGCCCATTGTAATTTCAGGCTGATATTTCCTCACAGCAGCAGCCACACTCCTTTAGTTAAACTGACAAAAAGGCCACATTATTGACCCGAAAGTACACAAAAATTACACTTCAGATACTCATCTTCCGTGACATGCTTCACGTTTTGAAGTTTCACAGATATCTGTTACGGTTCTTCGACAAAACGTTCACATGTAAGAGGTTCATCTCTCATTCAGAACACTGGAGACCTTTGATCTCTGGACACCTCGTTAGCTCAAATATAAACACCTGTGTCATGGAACACGATGATGTCATAACTCCAACTGACATGCTCAGGGCAGCGGACTTCAGATAACGCCCCGTCTACACTACAGGCATCGAAAAATGCTTTCAACGCTTCGTCCATTCACTTGAATGGGGTGATGTAGTTGATTTTGAATCTTTGCCGAACTGCATTGTGGGGAGCATGGCATGGCTTTGCAAGCATCATTTGCAGCAAGTTGAACAATATTCAACTTTTGAGGCTTGATGCTTGGCATCAGCCAATCAAATCCCGCGTATGCAAATCTGACAGTACAAGGGCTAGCCAATCAAACCGCGTGTATGCTGGGAGAGACTACGCAGGCAATTTCCTCATATTCAAAAAAATGGAGCGGTAGTGAATCACCCGGTGCTCTATGATCAGTCTCTGTTGTGTTCAGCTACCGGGATACAAACCGGAGGAGCCAGGCATGGAGGGAGGTGGCAGAGACAGTGGATGAAACTGGTAGGTTTTTGCCTGTTTGGGGATTTTATATCCAGTTTACTTCGTTTTAACATTGCTATTGCTTTGTATGCCGGGGGCGGGCGGGAGATTCCTGATTGGTTGTTGGTCGCCTTGGGCGCGAGAAATCGCCAAGCCTCAGACACGCCCAGCTTCAAGATTTTGTTATGCCTGTAGTGTAGACGGGCCGTAATGCTTTATGGTCCTTTCCTCAACAGCTCTACGTCAATGATGGGGTGTCATCATATGCCGTTTCCATGGAAACGTATCCATCGCAATAAAAGACGATGTCGCGATAACTCCTATGAAAATGTTCAAAAAGTGCTCAAACTTCACGTATGCTAACAGTCCAGCCATGAAGACATCTACGGGACAGTTTTGAGATTTCTTCAAATGCTGTTGCCATGGCAACACAATGCTCGCCATGAAACACGGTTTTCTCATAACTTCAGTGAAAATGCTCCAAACGGCCCAAAACTTCACAGCTTTGGTAACGATGCAGCCATCAACGCATCTAAGCGTATTATGAGGTGTCATCAAATGCCGTTGCCATGGTGACAGACCACTCGCCATGAAGCACGATGTCGCTGTAAGTCCAATGGACACAGTCCGATCGTCCCCCAAACTTCGCTTGTATATTACCGGTCCAGCCCTCAACAGCTCTACGTCAATTATGGGGTTTCATCATATGCCGTTTCCAAAGACGATGTCGTGATAACTCCTATGAAAATGTTCAAAACACGTTTGAAAATGTTCAAACAAATGTTCAAACACGGTTTTCTCATTACTTCAGTGAAAATGCTCCAAATGGCCCAAAACTTCACCATTTTGGTAACGATGCAGCCATCAACGCATCTAAGCTTATTATGGGATGTCATGAAATGCCGTTGGCATGGCGACAGATCATTCACCATCAAGTTAGTTCAAAAGTTTGCAGTTCAAATATTCTGCTGCTTTTCCAAGCCTTTTTACTTTATTTTCTTCACTCATCACACATTCAAGCCCCCCGTGTTCATGTATAATTTCAATCTAAATTCTTCACTTTCTTCTTACACATTACATTTCAGCATAGCAGTTTAGCGTCAGCTTTTCAGCATAAAGCATTCCTACTAGCAATTTCTTCAGGAATTGCATTCTCTAGTTAAAAATGTTTTTTTCCATACACAGTGTTTTCTTGCTGAGCCAGAGGAGGGACATGTCCTGGCACTTGCATGTATTTTTGTTGGTAAAAAACCTTGACACAACTGCCAAAACAGAAGACTTTATTTGGCTACTTCAGAGCCTCATATTAGCATTGACAGAACTTTGGGGATGGATCAAGAGAGGATGGTTGACTGTGGTTTTTATTATTTCAATGTCTTATGGCAAAGTCATGCTACAAAGTGTAGCCTCCTGACAGAGAGGAGATATGCTTAAGTGACAGTCAAAACCATCATATCTAAAACATGTAAGAACACACATACACTGTACATGCATACAGTGGGGCAGCAGTGGTTCAGTCTGTAGGGGACTTGGACTTTGGACCAAAGGGTCGCCGGTTCACGTCCCGACCAGACCAAACAAAGAGTTTGGACTGGTAGCTGTAGAGGTGCCAGTTCGCCTCCTGGGCCCTGCAGAGGTGCCATTGAGCAAGGCACTGAACCCCCAACTGCTCCTTGCAGCCAGCGAGACTGGCAGCATCTTCGCTCTGGCACCTCTCCAGATGCATGTGTGTATTGTGTGATAATCTATGTATGTAAAAACAGGGGGGAAAATTGAATTTTACGCCAGGGCAGGGGTCGGCAACCCGCGGCTCTCGAGCCGCATGCAGCCCTTTAAGCCCTCTGCTCTGGCTCCCTTGAGCTTAGACAAAAATAAGAAGTAAATAAAATAAAAGTATTTATAGGACTATTTATATTTTGTTGCACTGTTGAAAATATTTCGTATCTTGTATTTTGAAGTGATACTGTGACACATAAATAAAAAACAAAACAGTTTTATTTAGGTCAACTAAAATATGCGTCACATCCTGCTACGGTCCCGCACCAGCACCTTTTCCTGCAGTTGAATAACCTGACCCCCGGCTCGATGAGCGAACTATGGATAAATCAAAGAAAAGAAAAGTACCGGAGGAACACAGGATTTAATTCTGCGTGGTTAGAGTTATATGCTTTCACAGCAAACAATGCTGGTTTACCGGTATGTTTGATATGTAGAGAGAAGTTGTCAAAGGTGCTGCAGCCTTTACGTATCGAGGAGAAAAACGAAAGAGGAAGACAGCTGACGATCTTTAGTCATAATTCAATGGAGTATGTAATTTATTTCAGAAAACACTTTTTTTATATTCCATGGAATGCTCTTAACATCCCGATAGCAATGAATAAATGCTTTGACAATAAATACATACAAATCTGTGGAAGCCGTAGCGCTGTAAAAAGCATGACCAATCATTTTAGCCGGCCCGGCTAAAATAACTGGATGGCCTACCTGCCTGTCAGCCTTCCATCTGTGCACAAACTTATCTTGTGCCCTCATTGGTCATGTGCGCGTTCGTGTGTGTTGGAGGAGGGCCTCTGTGAGGAAGTCTAAAGGAAGAGGCAGATTTCCTAACCGAGTGAAATGACCCGGAAGTCCCTCAGTGGCAGCCATGATAAGTGCCGTTTGAATTCTCTAGATCTGGGGTGGGGAACCTCCGGCCCCCGGGCCGTATACGGCCCGTGAGACAATTTGATACGGCCCTCGAGGTAACATACGCAAAAAAGAAAAAAAATTAAGAAATCTAGACCGCAAAATAATTAAACAAGCGAGTGCCTGTTTTTCCTGGCCAAGGTCAGGGTCCTTGAACCCAACACGAGCCAAACGTGTCATCACGTGGTATATGTCTCGTCCGACAGGGGTTTAGAGCTGCCGGAGAGCAGAGCACCAGAACGCCGCTCCGGGCCGGGACTTCACAAATGTCAGTAGCCATAAGGAGCCGTACACATGCCGCAGTTTTTGCGTGGCTGTGTCTTTAGTTGAAAGCCCAGTGGCGATCTGTTCATCTGTCATACTGATCATACAGTCAATAACTTTGTTGTTATTAGCATCTGGTTAGCTAGCTATGCTAACGAATATAAGAAGCTTTTTGTCACGATGTCATGTCATGTCACATTTCTATGTCTAGGTTTGGGTGTTTTTGCTGTTCTCTCTGTCATGTTTTCCTCCTGGGTTATTGTCTGGTCCTTTTCCCTGTGTTTTTCCTCCTGTCGTTAGTTTCCCTGGTGTGTCTGATTACCCGATTGTGTTCACCTGTGGCCCCTGTGTTTTCTCCTCCCTCCTCACCTGTGTCTTGTTTGTGTGATTAGTCTTGTGTGTATTTAAGTTCTGGTTTTTCTGTCTGTCTTTGTCGGTTCGTCTTGTGATTTGGCTTGTCCTCGCAGCAGGCTGCACGCGCACATTTATCTCCATACGGTTCAGTGCAACTTTAACAGGAAGAGTGAGTGAGTGAGTGAGTGAGTGAGAACGATTGAAAAAACGATTGGCTTCAGTCAGCGGAGGGGCTTCAACCGAAGGCAAAAAAACTGGGTACGGCCCGAAGCACGGCCTCCCCTAACGGCCTTGCTGGGATCTGGTGCGGCGAGTGTTTTGATGGCAACAGCGGCTGGAGTGGAAAGGACTGCGGAGGTGCCGAACATGGAAGGCGGAAGGGCAAGTGACAAGGCGGATGAAAGGAAGGACAAAGACAAAGAAGAAGAGCAAGAACAAAGCAAGAAAGCAGGAGAGGAAGGAAAAGAGGGGAAGAAGGAGAGGACGAGGTACAGTGTGGAATTAACTGTGGAAGTAGTTGTGGAAGGTGCACTGTCTATGATGGACCTGCTTAAAGGAATACAGAAACAGTGTGGGACAGTGGATGGATGCAGAGTGACGGGAGAACAGTATGAAGTGACGATGAGGACCGTCCTGGGGAAAATGAAACTAATGGAGGGGTTGAGAGTAAACGGGGCCGCGGTGCATGCAAAAAACATTATGAGCACCGATGTGACCGTCTCGTTCCTGCATCTGCCTGTTTATTTGCAGGATAAAACAATACTAAATGGGCTCGTGGAGTGGGGAGTTAAGCCCATCTCGGACATTAAAAAAAGAGTGTGGCCAGACTCGGACATTGCAGACGGCACGAGGTTCCTGAGAGTGAGGTTCAACAATGAGGTCCGCTCCCTGCCGTATTCCACGAAGTTCGACACTGTGAAGGGGGCGGAGTACTTTCGGGTCCTGCACAATGGCCAGGTTCCAGTGTACAGGTTATGTATAAAGCCGGGTCACATCTTCAGAGAATGCCCAGACTTTAAGTGCCACAGGTGTTATGAGCAGGGGCACTATGCCAGGGAGTGCAGGTTTGGAGCTGAGAGAGAGAGGAGAGAGAAGGAGAGAGAGGAGGAGGACGACAAGGAGGACGACAAGGAGGACGACAAGGAGGACGACGAGGAGGAAGAAGAGGGGGGGGAAGGCGACGAGGGGGCAAAGAAAAGACCCCATGAGCAGATCAGCAGCGAAGATGAAGGTCCAGTGGTGGAGGACATCTCGGGGGCTTCGGTGATGGAAGAGAAGGCACCAAACGTGGAGAAGAGCAAGAAAAGTGCCAGGTAGGGCGGCGGAGGCGCCGATGGAAGCAGCAGAGGCGGCGACGGGAGCAGCGGAGGGGGAAAGAAGTTTTGGAGTCCTGAGGAGGTGGAAGCCATCTCGGAGGCTTCCGGAATGGAGGAGGGAGAGCTGGGGGAGGACCCTGGGGATGCCATGGTCTTCGGGACCCCTAATGATGAGCAGAGGGGCCGAGGCACGAGAATAAACAGGTGCGAGGAGGAGGAGGAGGAGAAGAAGAAGAAGCAGAAGAAGAAGACGACGACGACGACGACCTCAGCGGAGAACGACGGGCTGATTGCTAGACGAAAATCGGACAAGGAGAGGGAGGTGGAGAAAAGGAGAGCGGGTACAACAGAGGGGGAGCTTGGGAAAGCAACCAGGGAAAGGAAAAGATCTGTCGTGCTGAGAAATGACTCTCTTCCTGGGCGGCCTGGGTTGTGTGAAGACTGTCCTGTTTTATAGCTTTCTGTTTAATGCGCATGTGCGGGCCTATGCGTAACCTTAAAATTGTATATTCGTCAAAACGGATATTTCTTAGTTGAGCTCTGAATTAAAAATATTTTCATTCAAAAAATATATTGAAAAACAAATTATTATTTGAAAAAACAAATAATGTTAAATTGAATGAAAGGAGAATTATAAATTGGATGGAGTACAGCTCGAAAACCTTTTTTCAGTGTAGGTATGACAGTGTTGGCTAACAGGTCTAGTGTGAAAAGTGTGGAGTATGTGTCATATAAATGATTGCCTGATAGCAGTGCTTTTTTGTTTCTCGTATTCTGATTTTGTATTTTTGTTAACTATGATGGGATATTCAAGTAAGATCCAATTTTTTGTTTTTTGGCAATCTTCTTTTGGCTAATTGCATTAAGCTTCTTTTATTTTTGTCATGTTATGCATGATTATTATGTTTGATTGTTTTAAAAAAATTGAAAATGTTGAATTGTGAATTTTCTAATTAAAAAAAAAAAAAAAAAGTCCTCTGAGTGTTCTGTTCAGTCATTGTCATTTTAGCCTTGAAATAAACGAATTTCACGTTAATCTGCATTTGGGTCCTACCTGCTTCACACATCGTAACATTACGAACCAACCATTTTGGACCCAGCAGACTCAGCCCATTTGATGCTACAGGCGGAACGTCTTGGATACTCTCTGGAATACATTTTTTATACATGGAAAGGCGCCTCATCTTTCTGTTTTGGTGGTCATGCCACAACTGTGCACGTGCGTGCATGCATGCGCAAATCATGGTGAAATATCTGGATTAAGAGGTTGCTTTTTCTTTGCACAGCATGAAAGAAAGGCCAAATGAAAGGGCTGTGATTTTAGTATTTTTAAGCAGACGTCAATAATTTGTACGGCCCTCGGAGGATGTTGAAAAAATTGAAATGGCACTTGAGAGGAAAAAGGTTCCCCACCCCTGCTCTAGATGATAGGAAAGGAGGTTTCAAACTTCCTTTATAACCTCCTTTAGCTTAGGAACCACTGGACCTCCCTAACCGAAAGGAGAGGAGAAAATGCTGCCCCACAATGCCTTGCAGCCGCAGCATTTGCCGTCACACAACAGTCGGCCGTTCACGGACACAAACGATTATGACGGAGAAATTATATCATGATAGTTACGGTGCTTATTAAGCTTTTTAAAACATATGTGGTAAGTTGACAAAGTGCTTTGTTTTGAACCTTCATCAGTATTATAATCAAAAAGAGAAATATGAACATTAGTTTTTACTGAAATGATCAAATAAAGTCAACATTTCACTGAGCTGTGTGGGGTTTGTTCAACTTTTAAAATATGTTTGAATGGTGATATACACAGTGATAGGTGTTAAAGACTAACGTTTATAATAAATATATTTGTATTGATTTTAAGACATTTTCATAGTTCATACAATCATACGTATTGGGATCATTTGTATTAATGTGGACCGGAGGGAGAGGGTGACGAGCATAAGTTTCACTTTAATTTTTTATTTCAATTCCAACTTTGGTCATGAAGAATATGTTTCTCTGTTGTCCATGTTCATAAAGCATAAAGCAGCAGCATCAGAGCACGGTGCAGAGTCTCTAGATGAGTCCCTCGTTCTTATTATACATCCATGTTATAGTCCGCTGTATAGAAAACTGTAGTTTCCATTAGGGGTGTAACGGTATCCGTATTCGTCCCGTACCGTCACGGTTCGGACGTCACGGTTCGGCACATGCAGTCACACGACGAATACGCCTTTTTTTTTTACGAGTGGGAAAAAAGTCTGTTTCGGATAGTGAAAGTGCATTCGGATTCTCTAAAGTACCGCAGTCTCTTCTCCTAAGTCCTTTTGAATTCTCCTATCCACTATCCCTTAACCCCGTGACATTTCACTCAGAGGTCAAGGCATAGGAGATAGGGTTAGAACTTAGGAGCTGATTTTTAAACTATCCGAACGCAACCCTGGTTTCTCCATTCGAGTTTAAAATACCATCTACAAGCTGATGCTGACAGCCCCGCTCCTGCTGCCCGCTTGTGGCAGACCACACTTCCACGCTCACCGGCAGGCACCGACTGGCTACGGTTGAGCATGCGTTTGCTCGCTGTGATTGGACTGATTTTATGTTTTTATCTGTTTGTTTTTATCTGTTTTGTGTTTAGCTTTTTATCTTATTTATTGATGAGTGTTTTGTCTTTTTGTGATATGGACCTTGAGTCTGAAATAAAGATTGGATTATTGGGAGGACCGGGAGGGTGTGTGTATGTGTGGCCCGAGCGAGCGAGAGAGAGAGACCTTATGTGCATTGTTGTTGTTAGCATCTGGTGCTAGCTAGCTGCGTTAATGGATATAAGGAGCTAGGGTTGCCAACTTCCAGAAATGGAGAAACGGGACATATGCATGTGTCCCCCGCGAAGATTTTCTGGCAGATTTAGTTACTTTTCTTTGTTACTTTATTTCGGTTTTAGGGTTAGGTTAGGGTTAGGTTAGGGTTATGCTATTTAATTATTTTGGGTGAGCCAGCCCCTAGGGTTCGAAAATGTTTTTGGGGGTCAAACCCCCCAAAACCCTCAAAATGCATAGAAAATTATGCATACCTATAACACAATACAAACACAATGGTCTTACACCTGCATTAGGCTACTACATCACATTGTACATCAGCATGTTCAAATCGGATAGGTGGGCACTAGGGACATCTGGGCACCTCAATGTACAATTGGCTATTTTGTCCAAAATGTTAAAAAATAAATGGTATTAAGTAATGCAAAGTATACATGATGTGAACATGCACGGTACATCATTATTAGACTTAATGTTATCCTTCAACCAACCATTTTCCCAGCATTTCCCCATCAATCAGCTGACTGACTCTCTCTCTCTCACACACACACACACACACACACACACACACACACACACACACACACACACACACACACACACACACACACACACACACACACACACACACACACACACACACACACACACGCACACGCACACACACTGTATTGTATTATTGTATGAGAGAGGTTCCAGGTTGAATTGAGGCGGATATTTGTAATGTTCAGAGGTTGTTGTGTTTAATATTCATGAGAATATTTGTCATTGTTCAAATGATAATAATGATTAGCATAAAGCATATTTGTCCACTCATATGTTGATAAGAGTATTAAAAACTTGAAAAATATTCCTCTAAGGTACATTTAGAACAGATCAAAAATGTGTGATTAATTTGAGATTAATCGCGATTAACTATTTTAATCGACTGACAGCCCTAATTATTTGTAATTCTCCTTATAGGAGTTCTTTGTTTCTTATTAGAGGTTAACAGTTTTATACAATGTAATAAATAATAAATGCAAAAAAACTGTAGTTTTTTGTCTATGATATAACAATAAATACAACTTTATAAACTATCAAGCTATGAAATATGTTTTGCGGCTCCAGACAAAACATTTTTTCGAAAAGGGAGCAAAATGGCTCTTTTGGTCAAAAAGGTTGCAGACCCCTGCCCTAGGGCGATAAATAAAGGTTCTTCTTTTTCTACAAGGTACTTTGTATCGTGTGGAGGAATTACCAGCTAATGAACAAGATTGGGGAGTAACAGATTACATATACGTAATCAGGATACAAATGGTATCTGTGTTCCCTTACAGTTACATAGAGAAAATACTGTAAGTGATTACTTTCACAAAATGTAGGATTACAAGCAGTAATTGTTAGCTCTACGTGTGAATCTATACGCCTACTGCCTGAATTGACTTTATGGTTTTCATTTTTATTTATATTCTAACATTATGTAACTGAATACTTATTTTAACAGGAATTGAACAAAAAAAAGTGTAACATGAATACTTTTTTATATCAGAATCAGAAACAGGTTTATTGCCAAGTAGGTTAACACATACGAGCAATTTGTCTCGGTGTACATGGTGCATACATAAACAGTTAAAAAAGATAAAAAGTACGAAAAAATAACCAAAAAATTAAATAACAACAATTGAGACTATCATATGTTAAGATAAAGAAAGCTATTTACATGTAGTAACCCTCCCTGGCTCTGGTGCAAAACCCTTAAGTATATGTCTATTTTTATTTAGGATTATCACTTATTTCTTCTTTCAAAAGTAGCATTATCTCACTTTGAAATCCAATTTTAAAAAGAAGGATTAAAGATATTATATTATGAAGGCCACCTTTTGGCAGGAGGAACAATTACAGTCCTTCACCTTCATTTGTTGAAGAGTATTGATATAATCAAATAAACACCATCTGATATCTACTTTTATAATGCTAACTCTTCTGCTGTTTGAATGTGTGTGTGCTTCCAAGGTTAAATCTGCGAAGCTTGAGTGTGTGTGCATGTGTGAACAATACTGTAAGTGCGCACATACAGTAGAGTTCACAGAAACAGTGACCGAACAAATCCCACAAAGGCACTGTGTGTTGCGCACACCAGTTTTAGCCACTGAAAATAAAGACGTCTTGATTTCATCCCCTCCTCTCTCCTCTCCTCTCCTCTCCTTCTCGGATATTGATCGGGCCGAGCGCTTTGAGTACAAAGAGTTAAGGCCTGAAAGGCGAAACAGCCGCGATTTCAGAGAAGTCATGAAAGTTTAAAATGCCTTCTCTTTCAGCCGGGTCCACGGAGACGTGTTCGCTGTGCGAGTGACCCCCGGGCGCATTTGGAGATCCAATGGTTGAACCTTGCTCATCCCACGTTGAACCAGTCAATACCTATTATTAGCTACTGCCTGCCCTCTGCTACAGGGCCTGATGAGGCAGAGAGAGATAGAGAGAGAAAATACCTTCTGAAGCGGGCCTAGAAGTAGAGCGAGCTGCGCCTCTTTAAGAGTGTGTGTGTGTTTTGCAAATGGAGGGCGAAAGTGTGAGCATGTTGTGGGCATGTGTGAGTCTGGCAGTAATAAGTGCGTGGAAGTTTATTCTGTGTTTGTATGGTTTTGGTTGGCATATCTTGCATGTGCAAGTATTTGTGTGAATACATGAGGCTTGGTGTTTCAATATTTGTGTATTTTTTTTAAGAGGCTCTATTCTGCTCATTTTCAGGTTTATATTGGCATCTTGTGCCACTACTGTGACATGTGTACATGCTTTGCTATGTCTTTATTTTTCTCATACTGCCTGTGCTGCAGCACCTCTGTTCCCCCTCTGTCTGAAACCAGAGCCCATTCTGCTCTGATTGGTTAGCTGGCTGGCTCTGTTGTTATTGGTTAACCACTTATGTCACAGCCCTTAGCAAATCACATGCAATGTGTTGGAGCGCTAGCCAATAGAAGTGCCAGTGTTACATAGTGATGTCACTATGTTTCAGAAGTAAACCAAAGAGTCCAATGGATACGTTTCAGGCTGGGGGGGAGTGTGTGGGAGAGAAACTCTCTCTGGAGGGAACTTTGGGATTTTAGCCTTTGCAGACCATTTAAATGCAAACAAACCTATAACAATACAGGACATGGAAAACCCCAAAAAGCATAAGAGGGCTCCTAATAGGGATTATCTCTGCCCCCTTGTATGAAACGCCTCGACTAGCTAGTGCTCCAACACATTGTACGTGATAGGCTAAGGGTTAGGACATCTCTAAGAGGTTGACCAATCACAACAGAGCTAACAAATCAGAGCAGACTGGGTGAAAAGAGGTGCTGCAGCAGTATGAGACAAATAAAGACCTTGTTGAACATTACAGCAAGTAAACATGTCCCAGTTGAGGCACAAAATACAAACCTGAAAATGAGCATAAAAGTTCCCCTTTAAATGTGAGCATTGCATAACTGCAGGTGTGCCTATATCAAGTGTGTGTGTGTAAGAGGGAGAGTATGTTATGTGTTTCCAGCACTACCGTTAAATGTCTATTTGTGCGTTAACTAATGAAAGAGCAACCCTGCTTGTGACAGACATAGGCCACAAAGGGCTACTTTATTACTAATGGGAAACACACAAGCTTATTATTTTGAATAATTGACCTAATTACATACATAACATGAAATGACAACACTTCCTTTACAAGTCTATAAGACGATACACACACACAAAAACACACAATTTTGCAAATGGCAGTTTAATAAGCGATATTATGTTAAGGGTTTTATAATGATTAAAATCCACACTTAATATGTTGTAAAGCACACAATGTGAAACTGAACGCTTCCCAGTTCTGACTGTCACAAAAACCCATAAACATCATCTTTCACCTCGCATAATGCTGTAAACACAACCAAGTTGTAAAATCACAATGTTTAATTCTGTGTATTTCCTGTACTGTTTATTCCTGTACTGTTTATTAACAAACACTATGAATACATCTCTGACACCTTATGCTTGAAATGTTCCCAATTGTTTTGCCTTGAGCGACATAATGCTAATATGGACTGAATAATTAATTAATTAAATACACTATAACTCACATTAATAATGGGTTTTGTCGACTTGATATACATTGATGTTTGTATGCATGTTAAAACCACGGCCAGGTTTGGAAGGGTGTCTTTAAAAATGTATTCAGTTACAATTACCATATTACAAATGAATACAAGCTAAGGGAACAATGTTTTTTTTTAACCATGTGCTAGGAATTACCTTAGCCCAAGTGATGTGTAGTGCATGGTTAAAAGAAAACATTGACCAAGAGACGACTGAACCGGAAGTGTTTTTTGGAAAAAGTAGTAATCCCCCATATGTTTTATGAAACAGAAATACATCACATTTCTTTTTCATGTAACATAAGGGAATACAGTTACCTTATTTTTGGTATCCTGATTCCCGTTATGCATTCTAGTGAAATCAATACCTGTGCAGATTATGTGCAGAATCGTTACAGCTGTATACAAAATAAATATGTTTGTCATTTCCTTAGACATGTTTCTTGTTTCACCTCACTAAAACGTGGTACAAATTAGGGCTGCACGATATTGAAAAAAACTGACATCGCGATTTCCCCCCCCCCTGCGGTATATATTGCGTTTTTTTTAACCTGTTAAGCCCCAAAGTCCTGGCGGGTACTTTACTTTTCTTTTTTTTCACGACACTGTGTCTCAGGGGATCTTAATATTTAAGAACCTATTAATGTGTTATACCAGATTAA
Source organism: Pseudochaenichthys georgianus (assembly GCF_902827115.2). Classification (NCBI taxonomy): domain Eukaryota; kingdom Metazoa; phylum Chordata; class Actinopteri; order Perciformes; family Channichthyidae; genus Pseudochaenichthys; species Pseudochaenichthys georgianus. The sequence continues at coordinate 11,447,968 of NC_047517.1, read as the reverse complement.
CGGAAATAAATAATATCAGCTAACTGACGATAAAAAACATTTTTAACAAAACAAAACACAAGTGTTGTGACTCGACAGATATGTTAGGTTTAGTTATGTTTTTATTTTGAAAGTAATCTTTCCTGTCATTTCAGATCCCACAGTTCCTGCCTTTGTGTGTTTCCCGCCCGTGAGATTGCTTGGCCCTGCCCTGATTGTTTTCACCTGTGCCCGTCCCCCTCACCTATATATATAGCCCTGGTGTTTCTCTGTTCCTTTGTCAGTTCGTTATGTTTCATGTCGTGAGCACCCAGGCCTTTTGACTCCTGATACCTACCTTGAGATTTAGACCTTTTGTCAAGTGAGTTTTGGTGTTGCTGTACAACTTTGTTTTGGCTTTTTATCTACTTTCTATTTTTTGTGAAAGTACGATTTAGTTTGTGATTAAAGAACATTCTATTTTTGGACATCTGTCTCCGAATCCTGCTTTTGGGTCCTGCATCCTGTATCTCGGTTCATAACGACAAGTCTCATAAGAAGCATCTAAATGACCCCTGAGCGAAAAATGCTAACGCACTTTGGCACAGAACTCAAGATAAAAGTACCCTTATTACTTATCGTAGCTGCACATACAAGATATCCGATTAAAGCTGAGGTTCCACAGATTATTTAGGTATATAGTATCATCCAGTGGCGGCTGGTGGAAAATATTTCTGGTGGGGCTGTTGATATATTGAGTAAAACATTTTTTTTTGGGAGAAATGACCCCTTAAATTAGGACTTCTGGTGATGTAATGGCGCGTTTCCAGTGCAGCGCAGAGCTCGCTTTAATGCTGTGTTCAGACCGGACGCGATGCGAATATTCGCTTCGCTCTAAACACTCCTATCGCATCGCTCTAGTCGCTCGAGTTTCACCGCGGCTGCCAGCTGTGTTTACTCGCATCATTCAAACAAGACGCGCTCGGGAGCTACAACTACAACAAAATGAACATATTTTACCGTGATTAAATTGTAATACACGTTTCTAAATCATGCCGACGTAACAACATACTGATACTGGTTAGTAAAAACCTTGAATTAATGGTTTGACAAGTCTGCAGACAGACGGCAGGCGAAAAACCTTTTAGAATGCTTGTTTTCTGGATGGAGATTGGGTCGACCAGGCTAAGCTAACGTTGTATATGCTCACTCCACACTCATAACAACGGCCTACAGACATAAATAAACCAGCGACTGTATTCGCCATGACACAGACAGTGCCGAGCCGTTTTGGTTGCGTTTCCACTTGGCCTAGTACCCGCTAGCGGGTCCTAATTCACAGTTTTTCTGGACCCATAAAATCGTGGTTCTAGGGCCAGGAACAACCAGGCTGAGTCGGGCTGAGTATGCTAAACTAGAGAGAGAATCGCTGGCAAGGGGGCTACAACTACAACAAGATGAACATATTTTACCGTGATTTAATTGTAATACACGTTTCAAAATGATGCTGAATTAACAACATACTGATACCGGTTAGTAAAAACCATGAATTAATGCTTTGACAAGTCTGCAGACAGACGGCAGGCGAAAAACCCTTTTAAAATGCGTATTTTCTAAATGGAGCTTGGCTAAGCTAACATTATATATGCTCCGACCGTCCACACTCACAACAATGGCCTATACAGACATAAATAAACCAGCGACTGTATTCTCCATGACACAGACAGTCTGCGGTTTGTACTTGTTTAACTTTTGTCTAGTTTCTGAACAGATCGTATCTGTCCCCGGCTGTTTGAAGAGCAAGCATGGGAAACAAAAGACAGCATTTACCTGTTTGCATCCAGCTAGCCATGCCTTTCTAGTGTACCAGCTACGTGAGAAGCCTCGTTGATACGTTTAGTCTTTTTCACGAGCTTGCTGCGATATATAAAAATCGGGTTGGTCCGGTCCAAGGTCTTTAAGCAACAGTTTATCTCCCAAACTTCTTCTTTCGAAAGGATTGGAGATTAGCTCTTGAACGGAATTGGGCGGGGACCGAGGTCTGGCGAATCCACCTGCACACGAAGCCATTCTCATCCAACTACTGCGTCACCTTGGTCACTCACGAGTCTAAAAAACAACTCACGTCAACGCACGTAAGCAACGTGGGCGCCGACGTGAGCCCCCTCGTGACCAAAATATTTGACGGCTCTGATTGGCTGAAATTATGTTGCACAGTTTACTATTGAGACTTTTGCAACGTGCTGGTTGCTGCTGTTTGGCTCGGGGGCTCCTTGCACGGCGCCCGGTAATGATAAACTAATGCCACGGGCAAGGCCAGGCAGGAAACATGTGACTTATCAGTAACTTTAGACATCGTAACACAATTGTAAACGAGATTTTATTGTAGATTATACATTTTACTGATACCAATTGTATGATATTTACCTTGTTCATTAAAAATATATATATATATATATTTTTTTGTATGTGGGAAGAGGTGGGACGGCGCCCCTAGCGCCCCTATGGGCCGGCCGCCACTGGTATCATCACTGAGTGATCCGAACTCGGACAGGGGAAGCAAACACAGACATCACAACACATACCTTTACGTAGCTTCTAGGGGAGATGTCTCACCGTAGCTGTCAATCTGACCAAAAGACGTGTTCATTGGCATTAAAACGAGAAAAAACGCGGCTGAATCGGTTAATCCATAGGTTTTTAAAGTCTCTGTATAAAAAAAATATTTTATTTATAATCCATAATTCCATTTTAATGTAAAAATCGCAGAGCAAAAGTTAGCTGCTAATGGTAGCCACCAGAGTGGCTGCTGCTTCCGGTCCTGGCTATGCGGCAGTCCCGCGCAGTCTAACACACACACATTACCAAATAAGGAGTGAGAGTGACGCGTAGCCAAAACCGGAAGCTGCATACACTCTGGTGGCTACCATTAGCAGCTAACTTTTGTGCTCCGATTTTTACATAAAAATGGAATTATGGATTATAAACAATTGCTTCAAAGCCACAGATACATTATCAACCTATGAATCAACCGATTCAGCCGCGTTTTTTCTCGTTTTAATGCCATTGAACGCGTCTTTTGATCAGATTGACAGCTACGGTGAGACGATCTCCCGTAAAAGCTCCGTAAAGGTACGTGTTGTGATGTCTGTTTGCTTCCCCTGTTGCGAGATCGGATCGCTTAGATACTTAAATAATCTTTGGAGTCTCAGCTTTAATCGGATATATTGTATGTGCAGTTTCGATAAGTAATAAGGGTATCTTTATTTTGAATTCTGTGCTAAAGTGCGTTAGCATTTTTTTTAAAAATGAATAAAACCGCACGTCCCTGCGGTGTGAATATCGCGGTTATCGCCATGACACGGTATATCGTTCATCCCTAGTACAAGTCTTCCTTTATGGAGCATAACAGGAAGAGGGTACTTAGTAGAACATTGCTTTTACTCCACTTTAAAATGTAAAAGGTTTATAAAGAAATTACTAACAATATCTCACTTATTTTCTTGACACACAGATTATAGTTAAATGGCAAGGACAGAAAAACAAAAGTTTTCTTCAAACTTTTGCAACTCGCAAGACAGTAGCTGCCTCTTGCCTCGTCTGTGGTCCTACTTTGTACACCTTTTATATGAAGTAAATTGGCAAAGATAAATTGTTATCGACAACAGCTTCACATAGCACAATGAAAGAGAGGAATATTTTCAAAAAAATAGTTTCCAATGGAGAGATGGTGTGAAGGTGTCGATTGGTGAAACAACAGCAAATGTGCTCACTGCAGGAAGTCAAACAAGTCAAAAATACATTCTGCACAGCGTGCTACAACATGCTCAAAGTGCCCAAAACAAAGCAGGAATCTTTTTCTCCTCTTGAGTCTGAATCTCCCCTAAAGAAATGAGTTAAGTTTGGCACACTAAGTCTAGGCCAACTGAGCTGAGTGTCCCGTCTCAAGACAATCTGTAACAGTTAACTGAAAGGGCAGCAATTACCGCACATCAGATGCTCCCCAACACACATGTGTACAGATATGCGGAGAGCGCACACCCAACCTGTCACATCACGACACGATCGCCGTTCAGCGTGTCGACATAACGCCACCTGGAGCGAGGCCCGGCAATAATGGATTAGAAAAGTCCAACTCACACTATGTCTGCCCTACAACACACACACTCTTTCCCTCTAATTGCCCAGGACTGAGTGTGACTCCCCCTCCCTTCCCCACCGCCTCCTCACCCTCTCTTCCCCTCTCCCTGGCCTGTCCCCAGCTTCAGGGGCCCATCCGTCAGCCCTGTCCTGTTGGCTCTGGTCATAAATAGGCAGACGAGGCAGGCGGGCAGGGGCCTCCGTCCCACGGGCCCCCGAGGACAGAGAGACACAGCACCCAGCATATGCTCCCTAAGTACTGAGCTGGAGGGCGGGTGGGTGTGGGAGTTTTCAAACAGGGTACCCATGGGAATGTGTGTGTTCTAATGTGTCTGCCTACTTGTAGTGCCATGCTTATGAGGGACAAAAGGCAAAACAAGGATAAAGACCAAGAGGGAGTTCAGGATTAGGAGTTAGCTAAGCAAAATTAAATGGGGCCCTATTATGCTCTTTGGGGTTTTCCCTTTCCTGTGGTGTGTAATATACTGTAGGTGTTGTGCATGTTATTGGTCAACACAGTCTCACTCCCTGGTCGTCCAATAGCGACGCTTGGTCAGAGTCCTTTGGCGTGCAGTTGTGACGCACCGAGTCTCCTTCACCTTCATAAACAGATGCAAAGAGCTTTCAACTGATCGCAATGTGTTCCCATCGGCGGGGGTATTTGACGCTCATTGAAGCACCGCATCGGTCCATGTCAGCGGCATTTAAAGACAATGTGAGCGTCCATTCCCATTGGATAACGGAGGATTTTACACCCAGAAGTAAGTATTCTCCTTACTGTCGATGGATTTTACAGTGATATCTGCACTACTCATCAACTCAAAAACACCAGATTATCCTTGTTAATTACCCAACATTGATTGGTTTAAATTGTGTACAATGCTTTTGTGTTTTTCCCCTTCGATTCGGAGAAACACATGTTTTTTCGGAGTTTAGGATGGCAGAAGACACTACACTACCCATAATCCTCAGCTTGTTTGGGACTACAACAGCCGCTTTGCTTGACAAACCCCGTCATTAGTCCTCAAGCTCTGTGATTGGATGTCAGAGTGGCAGTGCGCCAAGGTTACGCCGAGCGTCAAACAGCACTTTGAAACGGAATGAAGCCCATCGACGGCACACTATCCAATACCCCCCCCCCCCCCCCCCCAGAGCTACACATGTGTGTTTCGCAAAACATGTTCCCCTACTGGGAATTGTAGTTTTAAAAGACGTTTTCGGATTTCCCATAATTAGAAGTTGCCAGTATTAAACTGTGTACACCCCTGGAGGTTTAGGGGATGGGAAACACATTGGTGTTATCACATTTTAAAAATATCATCTATAAATGGGTGAAAATTGCTTGTGTCCATAATGGGCAGCATTAGCATGACAGCTCAGATCAGAAGTGTTTTATTTAATAGCTGGTCTTACAGTATGTCTGTGACCCCTCCTGTTGCTAATTGATAAGCCTTGAAACATGCACTTGTCAAGGTTGCACATTTTTCAAATATGACAGTAGCCATCGATCATCTTAAGATAAGATAATATATACTTCATTGATCCCAAGTTGGTAAAATGTTTTGTTACAGCAGCATGTACAACATGCAATTTATTGTTACTTTGTAATTCTACTCAAGGTTCAAGGCTTTTATTGGTTATGCGTACATAGCCACAGTGTAGTTATGACATTGACAATCTTAGGTCACAGGCTCCTCCAACAGTGCAACACAATAAAACAGATACACAGAACAAATTCTGCAAGTAACTACACAAAGAAAAATAGTGCAATAAGAGTCTATACAAGTGATTTGAATAATATATCAGATAACAAAATAGTAAATTGCAGCCAGATGAATGTTGTGGATGTTATTTCAAAAGTGCAGGTGTTTAATAGTCCAGGCCTGTGGGATGAAACTGTCCCTGAGTCTGGTGGTTTTAGTCCTGATGCTGCGGTACCGCCTGCCAGACGGCAGTAGACAGAACAGTTTGTGGCTGGGGTGATGGGGGTCTTTTATAATCCTGAGGGCTTTCTTTAAGGTTAACCTGGTATTTTTACTCCATTACATTTATTTTAGTTACTTTACAGATTTAGATTAATGATGTGAAATATAAACAACCCTTAAATCAGACTTTGGTTACACCTGAGTACAATTCAGTGAAGGTGATTGTCAAGTGCCAACAATCAGGAGAGATATTTGATAGTGGGTGCTTGAGAAGACTAAACATGTATCTGCAGATCCCTATAAAGCATATTCATTACTTGTTATTCTCTAATCGTTCATTAAAGACTGTGTGTACCTCCACCATCAAACTGTCATATTCTGCACATTTCTTACGTCCCCACTAGGGCATGAGGAAATGCAACACACACCAGTTGGAATTTGTAAATAATTAAATAGCAGGATAACAAAATGGAAGGCAAACAGCCTGAAACAAAAGAAAGGGCCACAAGGGTGCGGGTTTAACTGAGCACCCAAACAAAGGGAGGACTTTAAAAAGGGAGCCTAACTTAAATACAAAGAAATAGACACTAAAGTGGTACAGACTAACGAAAAGGAGGCTGTAAGAAAACACAGTCAACGTAAATGCTAAGCTACTCTAGACACATCTAATCATAACAACACTACTAAACACGGACCACACAAGTTAACCACTGTTAACAGATTTATACAGAATCGAAGAGCACATAGCGAGAGGCGTCTGTTCACACAACAGAGCCTCCCGACTGATCATTGTCCACCGGCTTTGTAGTTGTCTCCGGAAGGTGTGCACCGGGTGTGCGCTGGGATTGGAGCGCGTCGGGCCCAACGTGCTCCAATCACAATCTTCGGGCGGACCAGTAGATGGGTAGCCAATGACGTCATAGCAACCGCACAGCTCATTTACATATAACACAGACAAAACAGAATTAACAGGACCGGGGAGGCAGCGGCCGTAACAACATTTCTTATTCTATCTATATACATCTTATAAGAGTATAATAATACATATGTAAAATGTCAGTTAAAATAAGTGCTTCAACATAGTTAACATTGCAGGAAAGTTGATTGTCAAGTCTCAAAACAAACCATGCAATATATTAAATGTTAAGTACTTTGTCAGGCTTACTTTTTATCTGTAGATACCCCCAAAGCTTTTTGCTTACATGTATTTAAAAGAAAACCTAAGTATTATTTAATGTTTTAATAAAGCCTAATTAGTTTGTCCGTTTTGCACATCCTCCTATTAATATCTTTGTACATCCGGCTCGAAACTGTTTTATTCTATCTATCATTTACAGTATCTTATTGATATATTCTATTCTATATTTCTATCATTGATCTTCTACTTTCCTCCTATGTTGTATGTACTCTCAATATTTAAATGTTTTTATCAAATATAACACATTCAACAAAACATGCAACAGACCTTAGGCAAGGCACGTTTATTTATACAGCACCTTTCAACACAAGGAAATTGAAAGTGCTTTACAAAAATTAAAGACATAAAGAAAAAGGCATTTAAAAACAGTCATTAAAAAGCAACACAATCTACCTGCATTGCAATTACTCTAAACGTGTAATAACTTGCTTTAACCAGTAGGTGGTGCTGGTTAAAACATTTTTTCATCCGGGAACCAAGTTACATAACGACGATCCAAATGGACCAATTGGTCCAAATGGACCAATCCGTGGAGCTCCTCACATACACACACTCGGCCAGCCTTATTTTTCTCAGCTGCAGCTCCGCGGATTTCTCAGCCTGGACTCAGCCTGAGACAGCGGGACACGCCGAGGCCCGTCCCGGGCCCGGTCCGAGCACACACACAGACCCCACGCAGCAACCAGGAAACAACACCAGCAAGCCAGCTCACACTGTCGTCTCCAGCAGCGAGCCCCGCAACGTCCCGCCATACCGGGGGCATGGGGCTTAACTGGTTAACACAATAAGTTATTATTATTATAGTTATTTAATAAAAAATAATAATATCAAACACAATATTACTATTAACTTTATTGTGAAATTAAAACATAACAGTAAAATAATAGTTTCCGGTCTATTCTGAGGCCCAATCTCTGTAGATAAATAAAGAACTAAGCCAGATGTGTATGCAGCCGAACCATTTATTACAATGCATTTAAGTGATTACTTTCAAAGAGTAAAGCAAGCACTGCTGAATAAAGTAAGTGTTTTTCATATGGAATACGGTCGGAGGTCAACCAATCACAGAACTTGAGGACTAATCACGGGGTTTGTCCGTGGATGTATAATAAGCAAAGCGCATGGTGTAGTCTCAAACGATAGCTGAGGATTATGGGTAGTGTAGTAGTGTTGCACGGTGTACCGATACTTGAAAGGTACCGCGATACCCTGCCGTTAAAAACGGTACGATTCCTCCGTTTCATTAGTATCGGTACTTTAAGAATGACGGGGAAAAGTACTCCCTTGAAAAAACGCCGTTTAATAAGAGCCGTGTGTGTTCAGCGCTCTGCTTCCACTCCTTGCACTGCAGCCGTGCCTGCAGTCCCGCTCCTCTCAAGCACGTTCTAAGTCCCTCCCCTCTCTCTTGCACGCGGCCACGCGCTAGCTGCCAGAGCATGTGAGAAAACGAGAAGCATGGCTGCAAGTGGGAGTGCAACTGCCGCTGCGCCTCGGCTTGTTGACAAAAAAGACGCCAGAAGTCTGTGAACGGGCCGTTCAGGTGTTCAGAGCAGAGCTCCCTGTCGGAGCAGCAGAGCGTGATGTGCACTGAAAAGTTTTTCTGTCGCAATATTATCGTTGAGCAAACTTAACTAGCAAACTAGCATCACTATCTGCTAACGTTAGCTTTAGCCTTCGTTTTCTATTAGTTTTTTTCATAGGCTATAAACGGAGGTGGTATAAGTATATATCTTGTACTTGAGTAAAAGTAGAAGTACCCAGGTCTTGTACTTGAGTTAAAGTAGAAGTACCAGAATGTAGGAACAATCCTGCAATCAAAATGTTCCTCAAATAAAAGTACAAAAGTATTATCATCAAAATATAGTTAAAGTAGCGACAGTAAAAGAAGAAGTACTCAGGTCTTGTACTAGAAGCACCAGAGTGTAGGAATACTCTGTTACAGTAAAAGTACTGCATTCAAAATGTTCCTCAAGTAAAAGTATTAAAGTAGCGACAGTAAAAGTAGTCATTGTGCAGATTGGTCCATTTCAGAATAATATATATGATATGTTTTATAATGATTGATCATGAAAGTGTTCTCAAAGCTGGTAAATGTGCAGCTAGTCTGAAGTACTTTGTAGACTGCAGGGTAGCTGGTGGATTTACTCCAGGTGGAACTAAAGTCTGATTTAACACTTGATTATATTTCACATCATTCATCCAGATCTGCGAAGTAACTAAAGGGATTAAATACATGTAGTGGAGGAAAAGTACACCATTATTTCTGAACTGTAGTGGATTAGAAGTACAAAGTAGCAAAAGAAACATTGAAATACTTAAATAAAGTACAAGTATCTCAAAATTGTACCCAAGTAGTACTTGAGTTTATGAATTTAGTTACTTTACACCAGTGGCTATAAAGATAGAAAGACTAAGCCTTGCACAGAGGCATGAAAATACATTTTCAAAATGCTCAACAGTGCTGCCAAAATGTTAAACTCACTGCTACACAATTAAAATAAATGCTTTTATATATATTTATATTAGATGTGACTCTTTGGCATTTCTGTTTCAGTTGTTCTGACTGCTAAAATCATCTGTTATTCCTAATTTTAAAGCCGATATTCCGTGTTTCCCTTTTTTTAAGAAAAGTATCGAAAAAGAAACGGAATCGCAATTCTTGACTTGGTATCGGTATCGAAACCAAAATGTTGGTATCGTGACAACACTATAGTGTAGTGTCTTCTGCCATTCTAAACTCCGATACAACAATTTGTTTTTCAGAATCGAAGGAGAAAAACAAAAAAGCATTGTATACAATTTAAACCAATCAATGTTGTGTAATTAACAAGGATAATCTGATGTTTTTGAGTTGATGAGTAGTGCAGATATCATTGTAAAATCAATCGAAAGTAAGGAGAATACTTACTTCCGGGTGTAAAATTCTCCGTTATCCAATGGGAATGGGCGCTCACATTGCCTTTAACTGCCGCCGACATGGACGGAAGCGGTGCTTCCCTGAGCGTCAAATACCACCGCCGATGGGAATACATTGCAATCAGTTGAATGCTCCTTGCGTCCGTTTATGAAGCTGAAGGAGACCTGTGGGGTATACTATGAAGCAGGATTTTTGCTTAGCCGGCTAACTTCAGGGAAAACTCTGGGTTTCCGGTCCTACGAAGCTGGTTCTCTTTTTAGCAGGCTAGATCTCCATGGTAACTTATGCTGTGCGGCTAACCTGGGGGGTATACTACAAAGCAGGATATTCGTTTAGCAAGATAACTTCTGGGATTTCCGGTACTACGGAGCTGGTTCACTTTTTAGCGGGCTAGATCTCCATGGTGACTTATCCTGGAACCTAGTCTGTGCTCTGAAGCAGGATAGGTTCCAGGATAAGAGATCAACTCAGCGAAAGCACCACGTCTGCTGACCAATCAGAGCTCAGTGCGGAGGAAATACAGTTTCTCTGCCGTTGCAGGAAAGACGGCCGGCCAAAATCACCGACTGTGTGAACGTGAAAATGAATAGAACATCACCTCCCATCTTCAGAGCAATCTGACTATTATAACTATACTATTATGTTAAGAAAGCTTAATTAAATATCTGCCACAACATAAGTAACCAGATCAAAGTAACATTACGTTGCCGACAGTCCGCGGCACTGTGAGTGCAGACGTCGTGCAACACTCACAGTGTCACATACTGTATGCAGAAGTATTATTTTAAGCAACACATTAAGTTGATGAAACACTCGAGTCAAATGTAATTAAAGTCACTCGTGACTTGGACGGGGCAGTGATATCATAAACCTGTTAATGTACGCATTCAAACACTTTTTATTTTCCCAGCTGTATTCACCTTGCAGGTGCAGCTCTGTGGCTTTGATCCTGGATAAAGTGTTTAAGTCATGGATGTTTAAAGTTTAACTTCTTCATATTTGACTAATATTATAGTTGACTTTTCATTCAGGAAGTATGACGCTGCGCTGTCAGTACGCTTCTCCATGTTTGTGATTGGTCGAATGCTCCAGATACCACCCCTTTTATGTTTTTTATTTTTATATTTTTATGTTAGCACCTAACTAGATAGGACACGGCTGGCTTGAGCGAACGAGTTGATAGCCAGCGTTGTAGGACAGTTTAGCGAGAGCTGCTTCGTTTTGGATTAAGTCAACCGGATAACTCAAAACATATCCAGGATAGGTTGAACTAGATTCGTAGTATACCCCCCTGGTTGGGACCAGGTTAGGTTGCAGGCTAAGAGCTCAACTCAGTGAAAGCACTGCCTGCTGACCAATCAGAGCTCAGTGTGCGGAGTTTAAAGCGATCAAGTCATATTACAGGAGAAAGGAAATACAGAAAAGCTGCTGTTGCAGGAAAGACAGCCGGCAAAAATCACCGACTGTGTGAACGTGAACATTAATAGAATATCACCTCCCATCTTCAGAGCAATCTGACTATTATAACATTAGCGTTAAGAAAGCTTACTTAAATATCTGCCACAACATAAGTAACCGGATCAGAGTAACATTAAGTACAGTCCGCGGCATATCACTTCATAATGTATCATATATCTCCTTATCTGAGTCAGCTGAGCCGTATCTGGCCGTGCAACACTCACTGTGTCACATACTGTATGCGGAAGTATTATTTTAAGCAACACATTAAGTTGACGAAACACTCGAGACAAATGTAATTAAAGTCAGATCCACTCGTGTTTTAGACGGGCAGTGATATCATAAACCTGTTAATGTGCGCATTCAAACACTTTTTCTGTTACCAGCTGTATTCACCTTGCAGGTGCAGCTATGTGGCTTTGATCCTGGATAAATGTTTAAGTCATGGATGTTTAAAGTTGAACTTCTTCATATGTCTAATATTATAGTTGACTTTTCATTCAGGAAGTATGACGCTGTGCTGTCAGTATGCTTCTCAATGTTTGTGATTGGTCGAATGCTCCAAATACCACCCCTTTCATGTGAACGCGCACCTAACTAGATAGGGCATGGCTGGTTTGAGCGATCCACTTGATAACCCGCGTCGTAGTACCGTTTAGCGAGAGCGCGTATGTTTTGGATTAGGCCAACCGGCTAACTCAAACATATCCAGGTTAGGTTGAACCAGCTTTGTAGTACAGGCCCCTGGTGCATCACAACTGCACGCCAAAGGACTCTGACCAAGCGTCGCTATTGGACTATCAGGGAGTGAGACTGTGTTGTATTGGTCTGCAAAGGCTGAAATCCCAAATGTCCCTCCAGGGTGAGTTTCTCTCCTCACATACCCCCCTGCTCTTGCCTGAAACCTTTGGATTCCTTTGTTTACTTCTGTAACATAGTGACATCACCATGTAACCAGTGGCGTTTTTATATGTACAAAAGTGGTGGGGCACGAACAACTTAGAGAGGGGGGGGTATAAGGAAAACACAACACACTTATCACCGAGGTCACAATATCAATCGATCCAGCAGAGCAATAGCCTATAGGCAAAACACAGAAGATCAACAAAATATATGACATACAATGAACTTACCAAAGCTGGAGTAGATGGTCAACTTCATTCATTTTCTTTCCGTTTTACTGATTTTAATCGCTATAAGCTGCTCTCTCTCTCGTCTACACTTTTCGCAGCACACATACTTACAGCCAATCAGCTCTCTGAATTATGAGATGACGTTTGGTGGGTATGGCAGCACAGTGCCTCTATGGTAATTCTTTTTTTGCCAAAGAAAAATAGAAAATACTCTGAGCATGCGAAGTGTAGTTTGTACAGTACACGTTCATTTTCACAGCAGAGAGAGGGGCTTGCCCCATCGCTCAACACGGCTCAATAGGCACACTGTAGACACTTATTAGAAGAACGCAGACAAAAACAGCAATGTACAGACGAATCACATGATCTTAAAATATATTTTAACTAGGGCTGTCAAACGATTACAATTTTTAATCAGATTAATCACAGCTTAAAAATGTATTAATCATGATTAATCACCAATCACTATGTCCAAAATATGCCATTTATGTATGTATATTGTTGTGGGAATGGAAAGATAAATGAAAGAAGGCGGATATATCCATTTAACATACAGTATCTATGTTTATTATAACATTTTTTCTGCGTGTCAAAATGAAAGACAACCCACACACCTATCAATCATCAAACCGTGGGGGACCACAGAGTGTGAACGTTGTGATCAGCTGTTTTAGCGCAGTTCTCCAGTGAAGGGGGGGGGGGAGTCTCCCTCCGCAGCCGGTTGGCGTAGTTTTGGCACAAGTCCGTTGTACAGACCAACGTTAACAGCAGCCCTGTCTGTGCACACGGAGACCGACTCTGTCATCCGGTGATCTAACCGCCTTCTGGAAAAGCTTCACAAGTACGTCGGTACGCAAATGCGCTTTGTGACACAAGTGACGGTACGCATTTCAGATTACGCACATAACCTGCGTACCAGTTATGTGCACCCCTGTACTACAGCAAAAGTATTCTCCGTCGGACTTCCTGCAACAACACCACACCGTTATCAAAGATGTTCTATTGAGAAGACGATCACTACGTGACAAAAGTTTTCAAAACCGTGGCTACTGAAATCAATCTTACTAACTACTGTCTGTGCAATTTACTCCGCGCGAGTTGGCAGACTCTATTTTGCTTACTTTAACATCATTTTTCATGGTGGGGCTAAGCCATTTCTTGGTATGGGTGTAGCCTACCCCAGCCATACCCTGGCGCTGCCACTGGTGGCACGTAAGGGGCGGGCCATTCTGCACATGCGTTAAATATTTTAACGCAATTAATTCCAAAAATTAATTTCCGCCGTTAACGCGATCATTTTGACAACACTAATTTTAACATGTATTATTTTTGCATATTTTGGGAATTATTATTTGCATTACTTTCTGCTGACACTAGGTGGGGCTGCACCTGCCCCTAATGACGAGTCACCACTGCATGTAACATAGGCGCTTCGATTGGCTAGTGCTAAAACCCATTGTACATGATAGGCTAAGGGGCGGGACATCTCTTAGCAGTCGACCAATCACAACAGAGCTGTCCCTAACCAATCAGACTTGGCTCTGGTTTCAGACAGAGGGAGAAAAGAGGTGCGGCAATACAGGGAAATACCTTTTTGAACATTAAAGCATATTAACATATCTCAGTAGAGGCACAAATACAAATATGAACCTGAAAATGAGCAAGATTGACGTTTACCAGTCCGTGACAATCTATCAGGATATGTTCCTATGATCTTAACAATAGAAAGACGTATTTTAATGTTTTCCCTTTGTTTACCAAACATTTGAATTGGAATAAGTTGGCTTTGAGAGTTAAAGGGGTAAGTCCTCTTGGAGAATCCTTCACAAGGCAACATATCATGAAGATAGAGGGCTAGGGTTTAGGTAAATGGCAAACAATTTCTTCACTTTTTTATGAATCAAATTGCTTTAATGTGGGAAATTATAGAGAACCATCTTCTCTGACCATTGCAGACATTACAGTATTTCGAGTTTTAACCGGGAAGTCGTTTTGCAAAAACAACATAGTTTCAAGTTGTTCTTATTAAGTTTTAACTTTTGCTGTAGTAAAATTAACAAAGCTACAATGAGCAACGCTAAAACACAGTGCATTGTAAAAGTAGTTTCAATACAGTAATTTAGTAACTTTTATTATATGTAAACTGCAGCCTGTCCTCCTACAAAAAACAACCATATAGGTCGATTCTTCAGCAGCTAAATACGACCCAGAGACACGTTTTAAGGTGTAGCCCCTCTAGTGGTCGTGTAAGAAACAACATGCTCCTGTCGATTGCAAATGCTCCGGAGGGTCGTTTATTCACAAATAACCCTCTCTGGAAAATCCTAAATTGTGGAATAGTTTGGCCATTGAAATGCTTTTTTATTAGATTTCTAGCGAGAAGTGTATATTGTACTTTTATAATCCACGTCCAGTGGATGTGTAGGATCTACAGTTTGATAGATATACGAAGATGATTTGAGGTCTCGCCAGGAGAACGTGTACTGTATATGGGGCAACTTCCATGTAAAGTTAGCGTGGGTGAAAACAGTATTTCCGGTCTCGAAGTTTTCATAATAAAACCGGAAGTATTCCCCACACTGTCAAATGATTACGCAGTGATATCTCCATTACTCATCCACTAAAAAACATCAGTTTATCCTTGTTAATTACACAATATTGATTGGTTTAAATTGTGTACAATGCTTTTGTGTTTTTAACCTTCGATTCGGGGAAACAAATTGTTTTTTCGGAGTTTAGACACTACAGAGTTTCCGAAGACACTACACTACCCAGAATCCCCAGCTATCGTTTGGGACTACAACATCCGCCTTGCTTTACAAACCCCGTGATTAGCCCTCAAGCTCTGTGATTGGATATTGGAGTGGCAGTGCGACAAGGTTACGCTGAGAGTCAAAGCTCTTTGAAATGGAATGGAACCACGCCAGACTATCCAAAACTGGACTTGGACGGGTCCAGCCCGGCCCTCCCCCCCAGAATTACACTTGCTGGCTATTGTGTGTTTCGCAACATGTTCTATGGCACGTCTCTACTGGGAAATGTAGTTTTAAAAGACGTTTTCGTATTTCCCACAATTAGAAGTTGCCAGTATTAAACTGTATACATCCCTGGAGGTTTAGGGGACACGAAACACATTGGTGTTATCAAATTTAAAACATATAATTAATACATGGGTGAAAATTGCTTGTGTCCATAATGGGCAGCATTAATACCACATGACAGCTGGTCTTATGTCTGTGACCCCTCCTGTTGTTAATTGATAAGCCTGAAACATGCACTTGTCAAGGTTCAGATGCACATTTAGCAAATATGGCAGTAGCCATCGCTCATCTTAAGATAAGATACTTTATTGATCCCAAGTTGGGAAATGTTTTTGTTACAGCAGCATGTACTACTTTGTTCTACTCCACTACAATTCAGAGGTTAACCTGGTATTTTTACTCTACTACATTTATTTTTGTTACTTTGCAGATTCTGATTAATGATGTGAAATATAAACAACCCTTAAATCAGACTTTAGTTACACCTGAGTCAAATTCAGCCTTATCAGTTTGTCTGTTTTGCACATCCTCCTGTTAATATCTTTGGACGTCCTGCACTAAACTGTTTTATTGTAGAGATCACTACAGTATCTTATAATATCTAGATATTTTCCATTCTATATTTCTATCATTGACCCCTATTTTGTATGTAGGCTACTCTTAATATTTAAATGTTTTCATCAATAACTAAATAAATATAACTTATTCAACAACTACATTCAATAACGTGCTTTAACCACAAGGAGGTGCGGTTTAGACCAGTGGTCTAGTTAATAAAACATAATAATATCGTACATAATATGACTATTCACTTTATTGTGAGTTTAAAACAGAACGGTAAAGGAAAATACAGTTTCAGTCTCTCGATGTGAAGCTTATGCATTGTACCATGAACCTGTATAGACCTGTAACAGTCAACTGCATGAGGAGTTGGAAAGGTAGTTCAGAAAATCAGTAATATCTTTAAAAACTACAAAAAAGTCCCTTTCTATCAGCTGTGCACCGTTATGGTGTAAATACAGACTATCTACCAATTGGATCAAATATAAAAGTCAGCCGAATTAGTGTTGATACTGCAAGGAGACGTATTGTGTGAAAAGAAATGGAAGATGTTGTTTAATTGTTGATATATTTATGGTCCACGTCACGTATTCAGTTTTGGCGGCATCTCTTCCAGTTTGTCAAAAGGTCTTCTGATCAGGGCTCTATAAATACATATCTACGGCAGATCTGTAATATGTAATGCAGCCGAACCGTGTATTACAATGCCGTTATGTGATGACTTTCAAAGAGAAAAGCAAGAACACTCGGAATAAAGTATTATTATTTTTTTTTTTAATGTTTTCCGATTTCATATCACATAAACACCATATCCCGACGTGCATTGCGGCGTGATTTTAGCCTATCAAAACCTCTGAAAAAAGAAATGTGTCTCTCAGAATCGAAAGAGAAAAACCTATGGGAAAAACACAAAAGCATTGTACACAATTTAAACCAATTAATGTCGTATAATTAACTAGGATAAACTGATGTTTTTTTAGTGGATGAGTAGTGCAGATATCACTGTTAAATCATTTGATCATTGGTTTTATTATGAAAACGGCGAGACCGGAAATACTGTTTTCAACCCGTAACTTTACATGGAAGCTTGCCGCATATACACGTTCTCCTGACGAAATCTCAAATCATCTTCGTAATATCTATCAAACTATAGATCCTACATATCGACTGGACGTGGATTCTAAAAGTACAATATATACTTCTCGCTAGAAATCTAATCATAAAGCGTTTTAATGGCCAAACTATCCTACAATTTAGGATTTTACAGAGAGGGTTATTTGTGAATAAACAACCCTCTGTAACGTTTGCATTGAACGGGAGCACTAGAGGCCGACAATTTTCAAACGTAATTATAGGTCGTATTAAGCGCTTGAACAAACGACATATTTGGTCGTAATAAGGGCTTAAACAATCGACCCATTTGGTCGTATGAGTTGGAGGACTTGTTGGTAAACTGACTACTTAGTACTTACTTTGGCTCTAGCACAATTATTTTTGTCACCTTTGCACTTACAGTATGCACTTTGGGTTTGCCGTCAGATAATAAACACACTCCAAGAAAAGTTTGTGTGTGTTTTTGTGTCAGAAGGGACAGAGAACTGTTGCGGGCTATTTAATGCTCTGGCTCTCTGTTGATGTGGACAGAGCCGTGAAGAGGCTCCCAGGCAGCGCTCCGTGTCACCATCACTCGCCATCACATCCTCCTCTCCTCCCTCTGCTTTAAGGAGGTGTACAACAATTGCGTGCATTATTTTGTTGTTGTCACATCGGCACAAGTTGGAGGCAAGGAAGTGTTTAATGAGTAAACAATGAGGAGTTCAAAAGAGGATACAAACAAATAAACTTGAAAATAATATACAATGAAGGTATAGGAAAAAAATAAGGCAGGTAGAATGCTGTATGAATGACATGAAACCAAAGAAATCAAATATAAATAAGAGCACACACATATATACACACACAAACACCTAAACCCAGTCCTGTGGGTGTATTGCCAGGGGAGGCAGAGATGTCGCTCCTTCCATCTCTCTCTGGTGTGAGTGTGTCCAGTCCTCCGGGGGGAATCCCATCCTTTTTAATCCTATTAGTGGTGGAACTGGAGGCTTGGCGGTCTACTCCTCTGGACCTGTCCACAGTCATTATCCTGACCTCCGCTCCACAGCATCTTCATCCCTTCTAAATTTATAAATCCAATTCTCCATCTCTAATCTATTTTTCTTTCATTCGTCTAGCCACCCAATCCCTTTCACGTGCTGGACGTTAATCTAAATATCAAATAAGTTTGAGTTGTTATTGAAGTGAATGCTTGAAGGCTAAAAAAAACAAACATTTGATGGGCAGGTTTTTCCTGTGTAATTCTGTCCGGTGGGTGAGCTCACTATGAGAAAACATTGAACAGATGTTTGTTTTAACATAAAACACTCACTTGTGGAACGGCGTAAATCCCCAGGTCCCTCAGCCACTGCCGCACATGTAAGTGGGCAGAACCCTGCACACTATTGTGCCGGTGCTTTACAATTTCTGCTGTTTCAGACTTTGTTTAATCCCTACCAGGGTTTGACCAATTATTTTGTTAAGAGTTGCTGGTGTTGATTCCAACTACTTTGTTTGAGGTGCAACTAATCTGAAAATCACCAGAGCTCCAGAGCAATACCTACACAACTCTGTCTTCGACAATTCAACTTGGTTTCACATTACTCACTTGGTAAAAAGAAAGGCAGAAATATTCCCTGCTTGCAAGTTGACACTGAGGTGAAATAACTTTGATATTCCTATGGGTATTATGGGACAGTTTTTTTGCGAACTGTCCTGGGATTTCAATTACGTAGCCATATACATGGTGTATATTGCAGAGTCAATTCCCAAGGATCAGCCTCGAAAAGACTGCAAAGGAAATCTGCAGGGCATTTATTGGCAAGAAAATGTATAAGATAAGATATATTGATATTAAATCTATAGACATACAATACACAAGTCTATAACTGTCATGTAGAAAAAAGAGGAAATTAGGTTATTAAGTTGGCCATATACTGATAGCTAATTTGCAAAACCCTATTTTAGGTGTTTTACCTATTATCTTTGCCATAACCTGCTTTCAAACATTTATTTTCTGTATAATGCAGTAATTACTAGTTAGTGGGACAACATCTTTATGCTTGGTTTCATACACATGTTTCTACAAGGGGCATTACGAAACATTGACAGCAAGCTAAGCTACTAATGTTTCAATATTGTCCTGTACAAATGATCTTTGATATTTTTTGATTAAACAGCGGATTACACAAACACAATGGCTTATATACAATGGCTTACAATGGCCTCTATACGTGTGTCTATATTCCAATATATACAAAGAAATCCAACTTTTTAGACCATGGCAGACATAATACTAAATGTCCACAATGCATGTATTTATAGCCAATCTCTTGAGTTTGTGAGAAACATTGTTAGCATAATGGCCTAGGTATATTAAAGGGTTAAAATATTTGTCCAATCAGAGCTAAACCTCCCACTGCTAGCACCGTAAGCTTCCGTGATAACCGCCGATATAAAGCATAACATAAGCATCACTAATCTAGGTGGCATTCAAAGAGATTAATTATAACTTTATTCAGAGACATGTCAATGAATTGACATGCAGTACAATGGTTATACCCTTAGATTTGAAGAGGTCAAAACTTGTAGTATAGGCTACAGAACTGTATTATAGGAAAATGTGTTTTGCGTCATGGTCAAGTAAAACATGTTACAAAGAACATTTAAGTAGCATTGGTATTGTATATTTGGTGACCCATTAGTCGATTTATAGGGGTATGTTTACACAAATGTTTTGACCAAGAAACATCTGTCCCTCAACAAGACCCGGTAGTGAACATTCCACTAACAACCCAAAGTGAACACACTCACACACACACACACACACACACACACACACACACACATTTGTACCACACCTGAAGGTTTAGCCTGCTCTGAAAACGGCCAGCAGTTCTTTTTTTGTGTAAGTGCATGTGTGTGTGGTTGGAGGTCCTTTCCTGTCACTTCAATGTTCTTTACCTGCTGGAGGAGATGATGATCAGTCCCCTGTGCTGTGCTCTGAGCCTGCTGGATGACAGGATCTAACAGAGCTGATAAACACAGACGTCCCACAACCCGGTTGGCCTCGGCCCTGACAGTGACTGAACTAGCCTCAAATCGCCTTTGACAGGGAGCAGTGTCAACACACCTACAACACACACTCACACAAGCCTCAGGTGAGCAAGGACACACAACCACATGCTCAACAAGATATGAAATTCTGACCACTCAATGACAAGCATTGAGTTAAGTACGAACACACCTGTTCATTTGTACACATACACCAGCTCAGCATGTCCAAACATATTCCAGCAGAGGTGACATAGCCTCAAAGACATGACTGTCACTTCACCTGCAAATCCATGAAAATGATTTGTGGCAAACACCAACGTGTACAAGGAATTCATGCCGTCAGGTTGGTAACTGTCCCGCTACACCTCCGCAGAGGCTCAAATACACCCTCGAGCAGAGACAGGGATACCAGAGGTGCTCATCACA
The DNA here is from genome assembly GCF_902827115.2 of Pseudochaenichthys georgianus. NCBI lineage: Eukaryota > Metazoa > Chordata > Actinopteri > Perciformes > Channichthyidae > Pseudochaenichthys > Pseudochaenichthys georgianus. The sequence continues at coordinate 11,427,062 of NC_047517.1, read as the reverse complement.
GAGCAGGGCAACAAAACATTGGAGGCGTGGAGAAAAAAACAGTAGGAACCTGTCAGGGTGAAGATGGGAAACCAAACTGGCAGCGGGCAGAACAAGCACAGATGAGACCCATCCCAGTGATGTCCTTCTACGTCATGGCCATGCCCCTTTTTGTGTGAATTTTGACTGGCCATAAATACACATTCTGGGGTGTTTGCTAATCAGATTAAAATAATTAAGAATATGGTACGTTCTTAACCTGTTAAGCCCGGCAGCCCCCCTTTTTTCACGAAACTGTGTCTCAGGGCTTCTTAACATTTAACAACCTATTAATGTGTCATACCCACTTAGCAGGAAGAAACTCACGATACGAACCATTTTTACCGAAACAAAACACAAGAAGTGTCTAAATGAGCCTTGAGTGAAAAAAGGGTAGCGCACTTAGCACAGTAGAAATACTTTATTACTTATCGGGTCTACACAAACAAGATATCAGCGTGCAAGCTGATATTCCACATATTCTAGAGGTATTAGTATCATCACTGTGCGATCAAAACTCGCGGCACGGGAAGCAAACCCAGACATCACACGACGTAGCTTTACGGAGCAAAAATGGGACATTGTCTTACCTTTTCTGTTGTTCTCATCAACAATTGTCTTCAATGGCATTACAACGATAAAAACGCTGCTGAAGGTTAATCCATAGGTTAATCCAATTTGTCTGTGTCACTTTGAAATGATTACTGATAATCCATCATTCCATTTTTGTCAAAAACTAATTTCGGGCCCAATCCCAAACCACACCCTACTCCTACACACTGCCCCTCCGTGACGGAGTGAACTCCGTCTGTAGCCACACTCGCAGCTCAACGAGGCTCCCTCCTGTCAGATGGAGGGAGTAAATACAGCAGCAAGCTTTGGGACGGCCTCCCCTCTCTCCGGCAGAAACAGGAAATGCCGTAACTGTATGTAACAACGGTTTCAAATCAGCATCCAAAAAGTTTAAATGAATAACTCAAATAAAACTCCAAACATCTTTCATTGTGTCTTTTTTGTAAAGCTCTTTTAGTTTTAAACCTGATGTTTATAAGCTTCTTAGTTTTTGCAACAGTCTGTAAATATACACAACTTTATAATAAAATGCACACATTTACCTTTTTCTAGACTAAACACAGGTTTGATCCTAAGTTAAAAACATATGAGGCTATCATGAGGTTGTTAACATCGCAGTTTATCAGTGGATGTTTGCTGGAACTACTTGTAAATAGCGTGTTTCCTGACGGACACACACAGCGTGACTCCGGTCAGGTAGAGACCGGTCTCCAGTCAGCACCGATGTAGACTCGATGTTTGAGGGCTTGATAGCCCACTCCCCTCCACACTCGTTGGTTTGGAACAGCACTTAATGTGGCGGACCCTCCAAGCGAATGCGCAAACGGAGGGGTAGGGTGTAGGGCGTGGTTTGGGATTGGGCCTACATATTAGCTGTTATTAGCACTATTAGAGCTACAACCCAGCTTCCGGTTTTGGGCATTCTGAGATATGGAAAATGCACCCAAATGACCCCAGAAGTGTTTTTTTTCTTCTAAATCTCTATAAAAAGGTCAAATGTCACTTGTTTTGCATCAATCTTGATACAGGGTACTTATTATATGTTATAGTTTGGATTCCTAAAGCCTTTAGTTTTCCCTGTAAGTAATGTTTTCTTTTTGGACGGACACTATAATTTACATTTTTCATGTTCAATCTGAATTGACTTTAAAATAAAAAAAATCTATATTGATTTTAATGAAGAGAGGGGCAGCTTAAAGGAAATGTATTGAGAAAAAATGGCGCCTCTTCAAGAATCTATTCAAAGTAATGACATCAAACTGTCATCAAATGAATGCTACTAAATGAACAAAATATATATTTTCGACAATGTATTGTTTAAAACAGACAATAACCAATGCAGATAATACACATTTTCTGATAGCAAATTTAGAAATCACTAAGATAGTTGAAGGGAAAGATGGAGAGAGTACAAATAAGTTGAAATACCAAGGAGGATAAATGTTGGGGTACATGGAAGAGAAGGACGAAATAGAAAAAGGACAACAGGAATGGAGAATAGAGATGATTGAAAGGAACTGTAGACAGTAGATAGCCAGAAGGAATAGAAAAGAAGAGACATAACAGAGTATATACGAAAACATGATGATAAAAGACAGGAACACAAGTTCTGCAGAGAAAAGGAAAAAGAAGGAATGACTCTTCTTACATTTAAAAAAAAAAAATAGTCCTATTCATTTGTGTAGTTCTATTTTTTGGGAGTGATCTGTCTCAGAATACTCTGCATTATGTCAAAAATGATGCACTTTTTTAAGTTCATTTTTATGTTTCGTTAATATTAAACTGCTATCAATAGAAATGTCTTCTGATATGTTAGAAGTTAGAACATATTAATGTAACACTGATATGACCCAGAATTACCTTTTTTTCTTGGTGATACCCAGGGCCTATTGCTGGAAGAGTGATACAGACTATTAAAATGCACACACATGCATGTAAAATAACAGGCACACGTACAGTATCTTCTGTGTGAAGTTGAAAGCAGCACTTATGGCACGATAATTAACTTGGACTCTTCCTCGGTCGCAGTGCACCCTCCCACCTCTCATTAATCACTAACACTGTTTGTCTTTCTAACTCTTGGATGAACCACTCTCTGTAAATATGGTCAGAAGTCTCCAACAACTTTTTTGCTTTCCCAGATTGGCAGATGCTGACCATTTGGAGCAACAAAAACAGAACAGAAAACTGAAAAACAAACATGGAATCCCTCTAGTATCTTAATCCAAATGCTCCTGAATTTGCACGGAACAATCACTTATATTTGCAGTGCGTATTCTGTGTTTTTGAAGTGTTAAAACATGTATATTCCTAGTTAAATTCAGCAGTTTTATTGTGTCTGGAATCCTCATATCGCGTCAGACGAGAGGTTAAAGTCAAAGGCAATGGCATTAATGCCTTCCTGTGCCACAGGGTCTGAAGCCATCCACGTCAGCAGAGTAGCTTCTAACCCATTGCTTCTTTGGTGTCAGAACATGTTAGCCCCTTTATCCTACACCCGCATGCTGAAATGTCATGCCCTCCAACACAACTGGACAGACACTTTGAATTTCTCAACAATGGCAGTGAACATATGGCTGCACTTTGAGAGATCTGAAATTGATGGGGTCACAACATTTGTCTAAAGCCATAAAAACAGCCCAGAGCTGCAAAGCGTAGGAACATGTGCGTGCGTGGGAATATAACACAAGTTGACTATTGCATGTCTTGATAGAGCAAACACTATGTAATTAGCAAATATTCTTGCTGATGACAACTTCTTTCTAGACACACTAACAAGATTACGTAATTAAGATACAAAAAAAGGGTTAGGGTTATTTTAGTGACTTTAAGGGTACAGAAAAAAAGACATTAGCTTTTAAAAAAAAGGGGATGACTTGCAGGATTACAATGTGACAATACCTTTTTAAATGAAGAACAATATATAAGGAAGCACATGCTTACATTGCAACACTTCACAAGTCTCACAACCAACTGAAACCACAGGTAATCTTTCAGTTCATTATCAATGTGTCACTACTTCAAGGAATGATTAAACAGGTTTTAAATGTCAATTCGTGTTCAAATGAGAAAATACATTACCGATTACCATTTATATTGATACTAAGGTCATCTAAAAGTAACAGAAAGTATTCAGTTAACATTACCTTTCACAGGTTATAAGTAATTGAAACTAAGTACAAGTAAAGTCGCCTACCTATGATATGCGTTGTTCTCTCACCAGAGAGAAAGGGCGCAAAGCCTTGGGGTGAAAACAGCTAGTAAAGTTTGGTTTCTATAGTTACCTTCCCTGCTAGCTTGCACTGTTTAGCAACATTGTAATCTGATTGGTTGAGTGTTGAAAGCTCAGCAGCAATCAAGGTCAAAGTTTAAATCATTTGAACTTCAAACGCAGCACTGGGTCGACAATTTTGAGCAGTGCCCCATCCCGAAGGGTAACGTAAGAGCAAACAAACGGCGAAATCAGCTCAGAGCCATTTTACCGCATATCATGTGAATACCGCTTAACATTACATTACATTACATGTCATTTGTTAGACGCTTTTATCCAAAGCGACTTACATACTCAGTAGGCCTACTGTGGACAATCCCCACAGGAGCAATTTGGGGTGAAGTGTCTCAGGGACACAACGACATGCTGACTGCAGTGGGACTCAAACGTACTACCCCCTGATACAAAGTCCAGTACACTATCCACTGAGCCACCCCACAGCCTCCCTTAACCTTTCCATCCCTGTACCCTCCACTACCACAACATTGGGAAACGAAAGACCGATGTATGCCTCTGACCAGAATTCAGGACAACCTAATGCAGCAATACTTGTGTGACATTCGGCTGTTTAAGACTTTAAAGGAATGTTTCATGCTTGCTCTTTTTTGGTCAAGACAATTCCATTTGAGTGATATATTGCATAATGTGAGAAGCAACCTCACCCTAAGACTAAGCTCAAAGAATGTGTCACAGTAACAGCCCCACTTCCAGTTTTGTACGCAGAACAAATTGAAATATACTTCAATTAATTACATTAGGAATTTCATTTGATCAAGACTCTACTTGAGTACTTACGATCCTTCTTTCTTCCTTCCTCTCGTTTTTTTTTAGCTCTATCCTTAGCTTCCATTTCTTTCTCCGTTCTGCACAATTGTAGCTCTTCTCTTTCCTCTTCCCTGTCTGTCTCTAGTCACCTCTAGTTGTTTTCTGTCATCCATTGGCCAAGCTGGGATTGGAGCCAGGCTGGCTGAATACTGCATGGCCCACCAGGCTGGGCTTGAATGGAGAGGCGGAGAGTACCATGGCAAAACTGGCACGTGCATCACAGGGTGTGGGTAATGGATCCATTATGCCAAACACTTTATCTCTAATATAACTAATTCATCTGAGAGTAGGGGATGTTTAGGGGGGGTAGAGAGAAAGCAAAGGAGACAATAATAGAAAGACAACCTCAGATCAACCATTGGACCCTTGAATGGTTCTGTCACTTTGTTCCATCCAAGAAGAGCAGGTTTACTGCTGGGCATGTGGTAGAGTTAGTAGATTATTTATAATATGTTATATTTATTCTCTGTTATGCATCTCAAATTCTTCATTGCAGCCATGCTCCATGTCCAAGGGCCTCCAGTTGTTCACCAAGTCAACTTTTTCATGTGTACTGGCTTAGTATGAAAGGGTTGTCTTGCTCAGGTCAGTTTTAACTTGATATTCACAGATTTGTGTTTGGATTGTGTGCTACACCCCAAATACGTGCGACAATTTTTGTGTGTGTTTAATTTATTTTAAATTAACAGTACATTTCAATGACTTCAAAGGGCCTAATATTATCGCTAATAATGTGATATGAAGAGACGTATTAAATGTTAGGAGCAACCAGAGCATTTGTCTCTGAGGTAGACTATTGCCCACTCCTCAGATGCAATCAGAATGACAAACTGAATGCTCCATGCCCTCATTACAGTTACAGAAGATTCTGTCTGTATTTAAGAGGTTACAAGTTGGTAAAAAGTATTATATATGTCAACTTATTTAAGGTGAGTTTCATTTGGGCAAGTGTTATTAAGATGTTAAGGCTGTCAACTTACCAAGGGTGTTTGTTTCACCTGAGTATAATCTTACAGGAAAGTGCTGCTCTTACATGTGTTCATGCTGTACAGTATATTAAGGAAATTTGTATATTCTTAAGTGCTGTATAAAAGAATACAGAGAACTGTAATTGTTAGTGTAAAATGTTAATGTTTATATAGTTAAAATGTGTATATACTGCTCTGGAGTATTAAGTTCATATGGGTTTACATTGGATCTATTTATTTTTGTATGTGGATTCCACCAGGAAAGGTATCAGAGTAACATAAATTACATTAAATGTCACTTGTTAGATGCTTTTATCCAAAGTGACTTACATACATTCAGTACTGTAGGCAATACCAACATGAACAATTTGGGGTGAAGTGTCTTGCAGAGGGACACAACGACATACTGACTGCAGTGAGACTCGAACTTGTTCTCCCATGATCGAAGGATAAGCGACACTATCCCACTGAGCCACATCCATATGAATATGCCCAACCTCTTACCTTTACCAAATTAATTCAATCTAACCACAAAGAAAAAAAGTACGATAAGATCTAATTTTCTGAAGTTTTTCGCCCCATTTTTCTTTGTTCTTTGGGGGTTTTCCTTTACCGATGTGAGGGTCTAATGACAGAGGGTGTTGTATTCGTATTCTGTATGAACTGCAAATCCCCCTGAGTCAAATGTAAAACGTGTGATATTGGGCTATATAAATACACTTGGGAATCACATTGTGTAGGTGTAATTTCCAAAATGTTCTCATCACTTAAGGCACTTCTAATGATAAGTATTAAGCAGTCTGAGGACAGGGAGGATTCCACAGTTCAGAGACAGAACAACAGTGAGGAGAAGAGAGAATGCAGTATGCAACGTCTGGTAGTGTGGCAGCCCAGCCAACGCCTCCCCACTTACCCCAGACCACATACCAGTCTGGCTAGCAGTCTGTGCCAAGGAGCCCATGCTATACTGCATTAAGACTTATCCCTTAAAAGTCTGCATGTGTGCATGAGTGACATTTAGACTCCTCCATTGCCATTTATGTTGGCATCACAGTGTATACCACGGAGGCACAGCGCCTGAGCCAAGTGCTGCTGATGACTCTCTTTATCCATAGCAGTATGTAGTGTTGGTAAAATCACACACTCACACAGAAACGCACACAGGGTGCAGTGATTAAGAATAGACAACTGGAGCAGATGGCTGTAAAAATATATTTGGAGCCATAAGCCTCGAGGACACTGTAATGAAAACTACCCAAGAAAGAAAAAGAAAAAAATGGTGCAATAGCCCAGCAATTGATAACCAGTTTATTATTATGAGTTGGACTATTTCAATTGATCAACTCTATATTTAAAATAGCACTTGCACAGAGCTTGGTGTAGTAGAAAATGTATGTTTATTTATACTTTCATCATTTATTTAAATATAAATATGTGTAATGCACCAAATCACTGTCCTTGTTAATATGAGTTGTATACGAAAAGAAAAAGGGGGCATTTAAAAGTGTTTAACGTGTGTATCGAACCACTTTGGGTCATATCAAACTGGATTAATACAAATAAATCTAGTATTTTATATTATTCTCATAATATAAAAAGTAGATATGGTATTACAACACACTCTCACTCCCTAAACGTCCAGGAGCGACGCTTGGTCAGGGTCCCGTGGCGTGCAGTTGGGACGCACCGAGGCTCCTTCAGCTTCATAAACGGACGCAAATAGCTTTCAACTGATTGCAATGTATTCCCATCGGCGGCGGTATTTGACGCTCATGGAAGCACCGCATCGGTCCATGTTGGCGGCATTTAAAGGCAATGTGAGCATCCATTCCCATTGGATAACGGAGGATTTTACACCCGGAAGTAAGTATTCTCCATACTGTTAATTGATTTGACAGTGATATCTGCACTACTCAAAAACACCAAACTATCCTTGTTAAATACACAACATTGATTGGTTTAAATTGTGTACTATGCATTTGTGTTTTTCCCCTTCGATTCGGAGAAACAAATATGTTTTCGGAGTTTAGGATGGCAGAAGACACGACACTACCCAGAATCCTCAGCTATTGTTTGGGACTACACCATGTGCTTTGCTTGACAAACCCCATGATTAGTCCTCAAGCTCTGTGATTGGATGTTGGAGTGGCAGTGTGGCAGTGCGCAAAGTTTACACGGAGCGTCAAACAGCACTTTGAAATGGAATGAATCCCGGCACACTAACCAAAACAGGAATCGAACGTGTCCGAAAAAAATGTATCTGCAGATCTCTATAAAGTATATTCATTAGGGATGTAACGATATATCGAATATCGCGGTATCGCGGTAAATAAAAAATGTTTTAAACCTTTATTCAACCAGATGGTCCCATTGAGATCATCGATCTCTTTTTCAAGGGAGACCTGTCCAACATGGCAGCAAGTAGGTTACAACATGAACATAAAACAACAGATAACACAAAAGGACATCGTATTTCAACCCTGTCTCCTAAAAACTGCATTCTGAATTACCTTTAGCTAGAAACGTATTTACTCCCACATTACGTTCATTATGAATGTATCTCAATACGTTTATTTTCTACATATCTTCTAGAAACATATTTTCTCCCACGTTACGTTCCTTATGAACGTATCTTAAATAAGTTTATTTTCTACATATCTTTGCCATTTATTGTCTTGCTTATAATAATGATAATAGTCATTTATAAATATCCTTTTAGAGCACACCTTTGGAATCGACAATCGGGCTCGATATATGGTTAAATTAAAATCAGTAGGCGAGGCTGTAATTTTGCCAGCTGTTACTCTCATGAGCGAGGCAGAACATAATAGTTTTAACATGACAAAAAGCTGCTGTGTCGTTTATTGCACCTCAAACATTAAAACAAATCCAGAGTTACGTGTTTCTGTACTTCCTCTAAGAAGAAAGGACAGTAACAGAAGAGCTCTGTGGCTTCAGGCTTGATCGCTGTTCAAATGACAGCGTTGGTTTCCCCAAAAGTGGACGGGGCTGTAAAGTGAAGTAGATTTTACTGTCATCTATTATTCAAAACCATTCTATTTATTCCAGAGATGTTCACAAGTCTTTTTTTGCAAGTCCAAGTCAAGTCTCAAGTCTTTTGTCACGAGTTCAAGTCAAGTCTCAAGTCTTTGTGGGGTGAGACTTGATCAAGTCTCAAGTCTTTGGTCACGAGTCCAAGTCAAGTCTCAAGTCTCTAAAAAAATAAAAGTCTCATGTCTCTTCTGGTTGTAATAAGCCTTCTATTGTCTGCTGCTATCCAGTCTGTTAAGAATACTGCACAGCTATATCTAAGAAAGTCAAAGCATTTACTGTGTTATTATCACTCCTATATCTATTAGCATACAGTATCAGTACTGATTAGTTGTTTGTTATATGATCACTTTAAACAGGCTATTGCAATATGAGGAAAAACATCACACTTTAGCTAAATGCAAACAACTTATAAGCAACACACTTCAGAAATCAGTATCACAAATACAAAGCTAGTAGCAAGCTAAGTTAACATTACATAGCTGATGCTGAGCTAAACATGTTTGCTAACCGTCCATGCGTTAATGTGACTGACCTCTCCGGGTGAGTTTTCAAGTGCCTGATGAAATTCGACGTTGTTGCGCCAGCATCCTTGATTTTGATATTGCAGACTTTGCAGTGTGCGCTCCTTTTGTTGGTGCCACCGGCATTTTGTTCGAAGTGTTTGTAGTTGAACCTAATTACAAGCGGTACAGCCGCAGGTGTGCCGCCGGTCGCCATGGTGTTACTACGAGGTAGTAACAGAGGCGCGCACGTCTGCATAATGAGCCCGGCTAAAGTAACTGGATGGCCTACCTGCCTGTCAGCCTTCCATCTGGGCACACATTTATCTCGTGCCCTCATTGGTCATGTGCGCGTTCGTGTGTGTTGGAGGAGGCGGGCTCTATAAGGAAGTAGCAGCCTCTAGCAGATTATCTCCGGTTGTGTATTTTCAAATTCTAGCGATCTCGAGCCGGTTTCTCTCAAATGTACCTACCCCACCTTTAATACGCCAAAAATAGAAAACACAATGATTGTTCACGAGTCCCAACACACGAGTCCAAGTCGAGTCTGAAGTCTTTTGGTCACGAGTCCAAGTCAAGTCTGAAGTCTCTGTGTGTGCGACTTAAGTGCGACTTGAGTCCGAGTCGCAGACTCGAGTCCCCATCTCTGATTTATTCTAACGTAAATTACATGACAGTGTTTTATCTTTTTATTTATTTGTTTTTATTTTAAATCGTATAATGTCTGACTTTTTTGTCGTCTTTGAGGAAAATAAATGGGGTTTAGAGCCTCAAAATACTGAAATCTGTATTTTTTTAAATCTCTTCCTTCTAATTTGTTATTATTTTCTAAATAACACACTGTTATTTACTCAACAATAACACACAATTATCCTTGTTTTTATTTATTCGTTTAATTCTATAATCATGGGATTTTTAGCATGCTTTTTAGCCGTAAATAAAGTCACCAGAAACAGACGGGACATTTTGAGATTTAGGATGGCCGAAGACACTACACTACCCATAATCCCCAGCTGTCGTTTGGGACTACAGTCCCGTTGACAAACCCCGTGATGTTGCGCCAAGGTTACGCCGAGCGTCAAGCTCTTTGAAATGGAACGAAACCTATTCAAAACTGGACTCGAACGCCCCCTGAGAACTACACATGCTGGCTATTGTGTTTCGCAACATGTTCTCTACTGGAAATTGTAGTTTTAAAAGACGTTTTTCCCAAATTTAGAAGTTGACAGTATTAAACTCTGTACAGCCCTGGAGGTTTAGGCGATAGGAAACACATTGGTGTGTACACATTTAAAACATGTAATTACTAAATGGGTGAAAATCGCTTGTATCCATAATGGGAAGCATTAATATATATTCTACTCCACTACAATTCAGAGGTTAACCTGGTATTTTTACTTCACTACATTTAGTTTAGTTACGTTGCAGATGCTGATTAATGATGTGGAATATAAACAACCCTTAAAGCAGACTTTAGTTACACCTGAGTAAAATTCAGGGAAGGTGATTGTCAAGTGCCAACAATCAGGAGAGATATTTGATAGTTGGTGCTTGAGAAGACTAAACATTTATCTGCAGATCTTTATAAAGTATATTCATTACTCGTTATTCTCTACTAATAGTTAATTAAAAACTGTATAATGGCTATTTTGCACATCCCTTTCAAAATTTCAAGATTTTCTAAGGTGTATTGATCTTATACACAACTTGGGTCGCAGGTTCCTCAACAGCGCATTACAAGACATCTATAAATATGTGTGTACCTCCACCATTAAACTGTCATATTCTGCACATTTCTTATACTATCTACTACATACATAAGAGTATAATTAATGTGTATAATATCAGTTAAAATAAGTGCTTCAACATAGTTAACATTGCAGGAAGGCAATATTTTAGACGTTAAGTACTTTGTCAGTGTCACAGACGAGCTGAGGACCAAAATGCAGAACACGGGAAACCAGGGATAGTCGGTAACCAGCTTTATTGAAGGCAATAGGCTGGTAGGAGACAAAACGGCAGATAGTAGGCAAAGGGCTGGTCGTGGACAGGCGAGGGTTCCAGGAGAAAGCAGGACGGGAGTCGCAGGTACAGAACGGGTCAGGAAGCAGGCGAGGCAGCCTGATCAGGGACAGGCAGGGTCGAAACCGGGAGAGCAATCTGAAGGGTAATGCGGGAAAGACTGGCATGCTGCAAAGTACGATCTGGCACTGAGGTGAAAGTGAAGTGGGCCTAAATACTAATGGAGCTGATGGGTGTAACATAGTGAGAGAGAGACAGGGTGTGACTACCAGGTGACTAAGGAATGTTAATGCAGAAAATAGGTGAGTGAGAAAGCAGACTGTGACAGTCAGGCTTAATATTTATCTGTTGATACCCCCAAAGCTTTTTTCTTGTTTAAAAGAAGACCTTAACCTAAAGTATTCTTTAATGTGTTAATAAAGGTTCATTCCTTTTTCTGTTTTGCACATCCTCCTATTAATATCTGTGTACATCCGGCACTAAACTGTTTTATTGTAGAGATCACTTAGTATCTTATTGCCTTTTTATATTCTATATAATATTTCTATCATTGACCTTCTACTTTCCCCCTATGAAAGTATGTACTCTTAATATTGTTTTAATCAAATAACATTATTCAACAAAAATAATTCAATAACATGCTTTAACCACTAGGCGATTACCTGCCCCGCCCTTATTGTTTGCACCTGTAGAGTCCTCTTGTGTGTGTATGTATTCTTTGTTTTCCCTGTGCCAAGTGCCAGATCGTTTCGACCCTTGTGTTGCCTGTCAGCCAGTTGTGTTCTGTGCTACAGTGAGTTTAGTTTAGCTTTTTGTGAAGTCTTTTGAGAGTTTTGTATTACCTTGTATATCACCTCAAGTAAATCCTTTTTTTGAATCATCTTTTGTCTGGAGTCGTGCATTTTTGTGTGTGCCCCAGTCGTAACAGTACCAAGCAAGAGAGTTTTCTCCACAGCAGGGGATATTGTAAACGCCCAAACATCCCAGCATCTACCTGGAAATGTGGACATGCTCATATTCCTAGAAGATAACCTTGATGATGCTGAGTGAGCGAGTTAGAGTTGAGTTACTTGAAAAACTAAAGTGAAACTTGATTTATTCTATTGCAGGGTCTGATTATTATATTGTGGACACTTTAAATACTACTATCCTACTAAAATGCTATATATCAAAAACTATATATTATGGCTATTTTGCAAGATTTCCAAAGGTTTATTGACATATCATATACACAACTACGATGCAGTTATGCAATGATGACAACACATCTATCAATATGTGTGTACCTCTACCATTAAACTGTCATATTCTGCACATTTCTTATTCTATCTACATACATCTTATAAGAGTATAATACATATGTATAATATCGGTTACAATAAGTGCTTCAACATAGTTAACATTGCAGGAAAGTTGATTGTCAAGTCCCAAAACAAACCATGTAATATATTAAACGTTAAGTACTTTGTCAGGCTTAATATTTATCATATACCCCAAAGCTTTTTGCTTACATGTATTTAAAAGAAGACCTTGACCTAAAGTATTATTTAATGTTTAAATAAAGCCTAATTAGTTTGTCTGTTTTGCACATCCTCATATTAATATCTTTGTACATCCGGCTCTAAACTGTTTTATTATAGATATAATTTACAGTATCTTCTTGATATGTTATATTCTATCATTGACCTTCTACTTTCCTCCTATTTTTTATGTACTCTTAATATTTAAATGTTTTCATAAAATATAAGACATTCAAAAGTGCTTTACAAAAAGGAAAGACATTAATAAAAAGGCATTTTAAACAGTCATTATAAAGCAACACAATCTACTTGCATTGCAATTACTCTAAATGTGTAATAACGTGCTTTAACCAGTAGGTGGTTTGGGTTAAAAAGCTGTCAAGTTTACAGTGTTAGCAAAATAAAATATATTGCTGTTTCCGGTTTAGTTTACGACGGATATATTTTGTTATTGTTTTGATATTTGTAACACAAATGCGATGGAAAAAACCCACAACAACACAGAAAAGATGGTCTTAACAAGCGGTCTAGTTAATAAAAATCAACATCAAAACAAAATATTACTACTAACTTTATTGTGAAATTAAAACAGAACGGTAAAAGAATAGTTTCCGGTCTATTCTGAGGCCCGATCTCTGTAGATAAATAAAGAACTACGACAGATGTGTAATATTTAATGCAGCCAAACCATTTATTACAATGCATTCATGTGATGACTTTCAAAGAGTAAAGCAAGCACTGCTGAATAAAGTATGATTTTATCTTTTCCGAAACGTTTTTTTTCATATGGAATGCAGTTGGAGGTCAACCAATCACAGAGCTTGAGGACTAATCACGGGGTTTGTCGAGCAAAGCACATGGTGTAGTCCCAAGCAATAGCTGAGGAGTCTTGGTAGTGTAGTGTCTTCTGCCATCCTCCGAAAAAATATTTGTTTCTCCGAATCGAAGGGGAAAAATACAAAAGCATTGTACACAATTTAAACCAATCAATGTTGTGTAATTAACAAGGATAATCTGGTGTTTTTGAGTTGATGAGTTGTGCAGATATCACTGTAAAATCAATCGACAGTAAAGAGAATACTTACTTCTGGGTGTAAAATCCTCCGTTATCCAAAGGGAATGGACGCTCACATTGCCTTTAAATGCCGCCAACATGGGTATACATTGCAATCAGTTGACAGCTCTTTGCGTCCGTTTATGAAGCCGAAGGAGACTTGGCGCGTCACAACTGCACGCCATAGGACCCTGACCAAGCATCGCTCCTGGACGTTCAGGGAGTGAAACTGTGTTGCCTCTAGAGCCCGATTGCCCCCGGTACCAGGGGCAGACGCAGCATCTTGTAAGAAACCCCAATCCCAGGGGTTGTTAACATTTGACAACCTATTAATGTGGTATACCCACTTAACATGAAGAAACTCAGCTAACAGACGATAATAACCATTATTAACTCAACAAAACACAATTCCAACTCCAAGCGTCTAAATCAGCACTTAACGAAAACTGTGCTAGCGCACATAAGTGGCGATAGCGATTTTTCTACTTCATGCCATCTGTCATATGAAAGCTGAGATTCTACCTGTAAAAAACCTCTCAAAAAAAAAGTTTCACTTAATTAGCATCCATCCTAACACAGAGTATTTATTATATACATGTATCTATATGTATTCGTCTACAGCAAACTCACAGGTCAGGGCACAACGCTAACTTTTAAAAGTGGTTGCCATTTTTAGTCACCTTATATTTTAAATAATTAAGATACTATACAGTTATACATCAACTTAATAATGAAAATGTGACCCAAAAGAATGTTCAAATGCTTTACAATAAGTAATTAACACAATTATTTGAAACTTAAGTGGTAGTAAACGTGTCCACCCTCAATTGCTGGTATACTAAATACCAGTAGTGCAGCTGTTGTCATGTTCTTCACAGATCCCTCACAAATGAATTGAGCAAGTCACTAGTTTCTTGACCTTTGTGCTGACCCCCACCATAGATCCACTGGCCCGTCAGCATCAAAGTCTTGATTGTGGTTCTGTCATTGGCCAATACATTTCTAATGTTAAATAAATGAAAACATTCATAGTTAAGAATTAAATATTAATTATTAATGCTGTAAATTACCTTTAATATGTCTAACTATATTTAAAATGTGTTACCTTTTTATAGAAGTGATTATATTTGTATGCCAATATTTTCCTATGGTAAAGTTTCGTTTAGCACTTTTATTTTGGTAGTAATAACATTGGGACTCTTATTTTGAAGGAACTTTTACCGGAAGTGAATGCACAACGGAGAAGAATGTAAATATATATTTCGCCTCCCAAGACTTTACACATTTCCTCTTTGCTTTCGTTCAGGTTCATCTTGAGCTTTATCAGTTGAATCACTTTGAACATTTGTTTGAGATGTTGACGGGTTGGCTGAACTTTTTACCCCACAGTCAAACAACTTAATTTGCTTCGCCATTTTTTGTAAAACAAACACACGGCGCACCGCGCATGCGAGTACACGTGCATCGCTTTCTGGCTCCGTAATCACACCAATGCGCGTGCAACTTAAGTATCAGGTTCCAACTGATCACAACAATAATGAAATATCACTCTTAATACAACAAATAATTAACATTTATCTCTTTTGGGTTGCACATTTTGCTGTTTGCTGTCCTTATTTCTTTATGTTAAAAACTGGTTGCCACTGATGGCAACCAAAGGCCAAGAAGTGGTTGACATTTTTTCTGAATGGTTGCCAATGGCAACCTGGCAACCGTTACTGTCGAGCCCTGCAGGTATATCATTGCTTTGATAACAAGATTATTCATATACCCCTTTTAGTTGTGAAGATATACTCATTCATTCTGGGCATGTCATTTTCAAGCCTGAGGCCGGAAAAATAGACCCTGTGTTGAGGTTAAGCACCTTTAAATACTGTAACTTCACTAGTATTAGATTATGTCTACTCTACGATAAAATATACACTCTGAACAATTTAGCTGAGCGACATATAATAGAAATGTATATTTAAATGAGTTGAGCACAATGTCACTTACTTTAAAAGTATAGGTAAGAATGGAGAAACCAGCTCGAGTGCGCTATAATTTGAAAGTACGCAGCCGAAAAAAATCTACCCCTTCCTTCAGACTTCCTTACAGAGCCCCTCCTCCAACACACACAAACGCACACATGTCCAATGAGGGCATGAGATAAATGTGTGCACAAATGGAAGGCTGACAGGCAGGTAGGCCATCCAGTTATTTTAGCCGGGCCGGCTAAAATAATTGTTCGTGCTTTTTACAGTACTACGGCTTCCACAGATGACATTTTTTTATGTATTTATTGTCAAAGCATTTAATGTATTCATTGCTATCGGGATTTTAAGAGAATTCTATGGAATATAACAAAAAGTGTTTCTGAATTGAATTACCTACCCTACCTTTAAGCACATTAGTTTAAATACCTCTATTAAAGGAAATATCACACTGACATCGATTTAAGAAGTAGAACTATCAATTATTTACCATACACTTATGAACAAACAACATTAAATATACAGTGCTTAAAGGTCACCTATCATGCTATTTTTAGGCAATAGCATAGGTCTAAGATATATAAAAAAATATGAAGTGTTTTCGTCAAAAAACCAAACACAACAAAAAAAAACAAGTTGTATTGTATATATTTCTAGACTTGAATTGGGTATTTTGTAGGGTGTGTTTGTGTGATGGAAAGAGAACACAGCAAAGCGGTGTAGTGCCACAGGGCAGCTTAACACCCAGGCCAATTCCAAAGTGAAACAATAATTCCACTCTACTTCTGTTCTGTCATGTTGAGAAATGTAATTTAAGGCCAGTGAGTTCTGACCCCAAGGCTCTACTGTACACCACGCGTCCTCAATGATCTCACTGTGTGTGTGTGTGTGTGTGTGTGTGTGTGTGTGTGTGTGTGTGTGTGTGTGTGTGTGTGTGTGTGTGTGTGTGTGTGTGTGTGTGTGTGTGTTTAGGCCAGGCAGACCCCAGGTTATCCTCTGTCCCAATGGTGATTTTAGACAGCTGTGTCCCTTACTTGCTCTGCCCTGGAGTCCCACACACACGTAAACACACACAGTAAAAGCTAAATTGATAGACCTGAATTGAAAAATATAAAAAAATAAAACTAGTGGGTAATGTTGAATACATTTCCCTAATATAGCAAATGAAAACAGAGACAAAAAAGAAAAGGAAAAAAGATGACTCTTACGTGAGGTCAAATATATTGGTCAAGATTTGCCTAGAAAATTACCTTACGGATTTTTTCTAAATGATCCATGTTTTTTTTCTAACAAGGCCACCAGTGCCTTTATTGAAGAGACAGGGTTGAAAGGGATTGATGAATAATTTGTCCCGAGCCAGATTGGAACCCCGGGTCCACCGCATGGGGACCAAGCCCAAGTATATTGGCCGCTAGATCTACCAGGTGAGCTATACGGCAGCCCAGACTGATCAAAATTAAAGGACACAAAGGTATATCAAAATGTGTGTATAGGTTATAGTTTAGTTCGCCTTTTTTTATTCATATTTGTGTATAGGTTCTATGTGTATGCATGAAGGGGTTACAAATTACATGTCATTGTTTTACCATATACATGATCCTCCATGATCAAACTATCTATAGCGAAGGTACATTTTGTTTTGAATACAAAATAAATAATCGAATAAAAAAAAGGTCATGCAGTTTTCAGCTCAAATTGCATAGAAACACATCTGTGACTCGCTCTATCGAAATCAGTCGGAAGTCGCAACGGCTCATTTAAAAATAAACGTGGATTTGCGTAAAAAAATAGTTTTTCTGGGTCTGGGTGTTTTGTTTAATTTTAAATAAACAAAGTCTTGGCTTTCAGATTATGAAACTTTTATTTCCAAAATCACACGATAAATACATTTTTGAAGCTTGTAAGGGAAGAAGACAGCTCTCACTCGCACTCTGCTTTTCCGCAGTGCAGCCCCCCCTCCCTCCGGCTGAAATTATGAATGTAAGGCGTATAGTAATCATAGATAACACGGCAGGGTCAATTACAGTTTGTTTTCATCTGATTTCAAATAAACAAAGTCTTGGCTTTTAGAATATTAAACTTGTTTCGGCAAATTCAGATGATAAATACAGCTTTGAAGCTTGTAACGGCATAATTACAAGCGGAGAACAGAGTAACTTGACGTCACAGCAGGCATAACAACAGCTGATGTTTCTCGTGAGTGTTTTCCCCGGGAAACAAACACAATACACACAAACGCAAAAATACACAAATACACACACACTTACATACACACATACACACTCGCGAGCTTCCCCCAGACCAGTAATCCAAACGAAAATATCTTCCCTCCGTAGTACTTTGATAATTTGCTCCGCTAATAACCAATCAGATCGATGGATTCCAGAGAAGAGAAAACTTTGAAGGCCTTTTTCTCAAAATGATGACTCTGTGACAGTCATTATATCATGTGACATATTTCCCTTAATATTTGGAGTACAAAAACAATCCTGATATCATTAGAAAGCTAGGAATATCCTCTTTCCATCAGTGTATACAACTCAAAATGTGTCTTCGGCTCACATTATGTTAGCATGAAATAATGAACATGTAAACACAATGTAAGTCAAGTAAAAAGCTACTAATACAATGTAGATCTCTGTGTAAACGGTGTGTGCATCTCTAGTGATTGACACTATTATCTCTGCATCACTAACTAGTTATGTCTGTCCATCTTCATATGCTCATGTTTATATATATATCGTATCATCATCATCATCATCTTTATTTAAAGAGACTCTTGGTCCATTATTACAAAACATACAACACTCAAATACAAACTAAAAAAAGGCAGCCATACCAATGTTTCCACAGAGGTGACTGGTATCGTACAGCACTGAGACACGGATTTGAAAGCAGCAGTATCCTTTTACCTCTTTGTTTAAGTTTGTGTGTGTGTGTGTGTTTGGTCTGCACACATCCTGCTTAGAGGCTATAAAAATACACACACACATGCACATACACACACATGCAGGAAAATGCAGCCATGTAAACACAGAGAAACACACACTGTCTTCTTTATCTAGCCTTATAAGTGTGTGCGAGCGTGCATGTGAGTGTGTGTGTGTGTGTGTGTGTGTGTGTGTGTGGAATAGAAGAAGAGGGTTGGCCAGTTTGCAGCTGACCCTTTAAAGGTATTGACCAGTGGATAGCTCAGGAGCATATGCATACACACAAACACACCCATGGCAGAATTATATGTCCTGTCCATATGACAAAGAAGAGAATATCTAGATCTTCTTTCATGTTCACTACATCTTATTTTTCAGTCTCATTCTAAAATGCTATAATGTCCCTTTTGCAAAAGCCTCTCAACCCACAGTATTGTTCTTTAATCATGACTTCAACACACAATTTGAACTTTAAAATAATGAAGACATGTTGGGAAGAACATGGAGAGACGAAAGAGCAGGGAAGAAGCAGCAGCAATGTAAGAAAAGACAAAAAGTATAGAAAATACATTAACATGAGGCAGACGACACCTGCTCAAGAACACAGTGGCAACACTTTTCACATGGACACCATCTGGAAGGGCTGAAATGGCTGAGAAGTGACAGAGCTGCTTCTTATCATATTAGATTTACAGGACATCCACCAGTACAAATAAATTGCATGCAGACGCTGTTCGGCCATCTGACAAGCTGAGCCTTATTAATGAGCGTTAGTTTCTTTGTGTGGGTTCACTTTGTCTGTTAATGTGATCAACCAGCGTTCAAGAGCAGGGGTTTAATATGGCCATCCCTAACCCCAAACTCTGCTAAAGACAGTTTGTGATTATGTGGCCCAAAAGAATGAGGACGAAAAATGTCATTTTCTTTTCTCTTCAGAGTTTAGAGCTTTTAATAGATCCTTTAAGGAAAGTGTGTATGAGATACTACATCCAGTGTCGATGTTATTGCCTACAGTAGATGGAGGTTGGCACCGAGACCCGAGGAAGTGAGCTTGGTGTTGAAGCACATTGTCTTAGTGGCTAAATGTCGGTACAACACTACCGTGCCACTTGACTTCATTTGGGCACAGCAATACTTTTTCCCATTGACTTACATTGGAAAAGAGGCATACATTAATCAGTGTTTTTTTCACACAAATCAACCTTATAGAACAAACGCTTTTAATAGCCTATATTTCAATAATTCGATTTTAACAGTTGTAAAATGCGCTAAAAGTCAGGGGGCTTTGAATGAGCTGCGTCCAACATGGAGGTGGGGCTTAAGAAAATGCAAGTGCAGAAACAAATCAAACAGCTGTGGACGAGGACAGCAGGGACACATTTAAACCACCTAAAAGAAAGGCTTGGCTAAAATGTTGTGTAATCTATATTTAATCTATGAGGGAGGTGTGTGGTGCAGTGGGTTGTCCGTTGGTGCTCGGATCAGGGGGTCACAGGTTCAAACCCCACAGCATGTCGTTGCTCCTGTGGGGGATTGCCCACAGTATTGAGTATGTAAGTCCCTTTGGATAAAAAGCGTCTAACAAGTGACATGTAATATTTGGAATAGTTTTGAACAACTTTACCTTGCCTTCATTAGGGCCTTTGCAACAGGGAACAGAAGCCTTGGTCTCTGCTCTCTATTGACAAAAACAGCTATTTTACCTTGGAGTTGCTGGTCTACCACTGCATCAGTTAGTTTAAATGTAACTTCTCCGAATACACACCTTAGTGCCTCCATTGACAGCAGTACACAGCTTAGCTCCTCTGCAGTGTCTTCTCCAGCTTCTGTAGGTAATATACTGACTTTAGAAAAGTACCGCATACAAACCATCCACACTATGACTTTAACGTAAATGTACTTTCCACTCATGCGTAAACTTAATTGATTTCAATGTTGTCATCTGCAAATCTCAGCATGCTGAATGCATCTGCTAAACATATCTATGTAATGCTATGAATTCTGATCGCACTTATGGTAGCACATTTAATTTAGCAATTATCCAGGTTGATTAGTAATGTATCTTTACACACTAATATGCTATTGCCTCTGCAGGGAACATCACATTGTGCCGATAGGGTAAAATTGACATTTAATATGTATTTATTAAAATTGGCAGTAATCAGCATGTCTTGCTGTTTTCTTGTCTTGATCCACTCTTGTCTATGATTTTGTTGGATCCATGTGTAACTATTTTCCTTCCTGTAGTTATCATACACAATAAAAACTCTGCCACTTTAAAGAGATGGTGTGGGCGATCAGACCTTGATGTACACCATTTGATATCACTTTTCATGAAAATTAAGAGAAACTTTATTTTATCATCTCGCAACTTTAATACACTTCACTTCTGTAGACAGACCTTTGGGAAACATTTGACATTCTGATTGGAGGACTCCCACTCACATCCTGCGCCATCACCCCCACAATACAGGAAAAATACTTTATTGTTCCAGAAGGAAATGTATACCATACTCCGTCCTGCACTTCCACGGAAGATAAAATATTGCATACTACATAGTAAACGATACAAGACATTAAACACAAGACTTACGCAAATATACACTGCTGGGACATACACAAACTATCATGATTCGCTCAGGTTGAGAATGAATGAGCAGCACCATGATAATTTAATAACCCACAAGTTTTTAGCCCAGTTCAAACACAGTCCTCCATCTGACAAGATCCTTTCTTCTTTTGCCTCCTCCCTTCATCCCTTCTTCTGCCACATGCTGCACGACGACCCGTCCTTAATTGTTGCTGTAATCAGTATGATTCATATTGCCTCATTAATATGCCTGTTGTTCACACAATCTTCCCTCTCTTCACACTAATGTATCCCTTCCGTCCTCTCTCCGTCTCCTCACTTCCATTTTTATCTCCCAATCCACCGTCCCTTTTACCCCTATTTTCTCTGATTTCCATCCATTTATTTCTCCCGCTTACATGACCCCCTCCCTCCGCCTTCCTGTTCACTGATCACACATAAATTAACATTGAAGGCTTCCATAATTGCTTATGTAAAAACTCACACTAATGCACACAACGCTCCCTATTTAACAGGTCTAATTTTATCCCCCTGCACCGTATCACCCGCCCCACTAATACACACGGTTTTTATGCTAAATGATTGATGTCACACCATACCACATTTTCCACTTCATTAATAAAAAATGGTGTCTTTATTTATTAATGGGTAATATACATATACATGTATTTATGATTCAATTAGGGCAGCAATGGAACTGCAGTTGGGATCTATAAGAGGAAATTTACTGTGTAAGCTTGAAGACCTAAGTGTCTAGTAATGCGTCTGTATGGGGCAATGCTCCTCTTGCCATGGAACACTTCATAGGACTGTTAGTGAGGAGCGTTGTACATTAATAAAGGTACTCAATGTTTTAAATGTAGCAGCGAGGGCTAAAAGTAATTTAACTTTATATGAAGCTATTTGAAGCTACTCAAAATCAGTAAAAGTTAATAAAAGTACATACAGATTATTAAGTTAAGGATTAAACAGATGACGATTCAGTTTTAGTTTTATAGGGTTTTTATTGGTAACTGTTGGTGATCAGTTATTAATACTTGTTGTGATTGGCAGTAAGTGATGAACTGAGATAGAGAGCAGGAAGACCATGGATCTATAAAGAGGATACAGTATTTTCTGATTGGAGTTATATTACTTTTATGAAACTGGGTGCATACATCAAAAAATCTCAGCATTCTTATTACACTTCCTTGTTGTTGGGTCTCATGCTCAGTAGAGTTCCTCTCTAGAAGTTACCTGCATTTAGGTCCCTTTGGATAGCCTGCATCCATTACATTTATTTTAGCTAACAACAATAGCATCTTACACTAACTGCATTCACAGTGAAGATACAAACAAAAGTTCAAATTACTTTGACTTTGACCTTTTACCGCTGACCTTTTGACGTGCAACAAATCCAATAAAAGCTGTAGGAAGTGCGCAAGCTAGCATGAGTGGTATCTTGCTACGTACAGAAGTGAGTTTTTTCATTGTTTTCCCGTTCATCTTTCTGCTGTCCTTGTGGAGCTTGGTCCATCATTTTGAAGCCAAGTTAGCAAACAGGCTTGTTTTTGTTAAGGGGCGGACTGGGGGGAAAAAGTGGCCCGGGATTAATTGACAGACAGGCCCACTTAATGCGTGGCATGTATCGGCCGGCCGGCGAAGAAAGTATGTTACTTAACAAAAAATCCTATGCATTTTATGTTATTTTGGACCATTATTCATATAGTAATCACATTACCTGAGCCATTGAGTTGCCTAAGCAAAATAGTTACAGTATATATTTAGTGATTTTAATGTTAACAGATCATTGATGCAATAACATTTTGACCCAATTTGCCTGACTTGATGCATGGAATAAAACATGGTCGTACTGTAGGAAGCATCCTCAATGTGGGTGAGACAATTTAACAGGGGGTGTGGGCAGGTGGTGGACCTCATTTCCTCTAGGGGGGTCCGGGGGTATGCTCCCCCGGGAAGAGATTTTGTTAAATGTTGAAGTTAAATGCATCAATCTGGTGCACTTTGAGAGCAAAATTAGGGACTAAATCTATGGCAGTCAGTAGGGGCTTGGCCGTAGGGTCGCCGGTTCTAGTCTCCGACCAGACCTACATTTGGAGTGTGAACTTCTACTTGGAGGGGTCCCAGTTCACCTCCTGCCCTGCCGTGGTGCCCTTGAGCAAGGCACTGGACACAGCACCGGCCCACCGGGGAAACTCCCGGTATTCCCAATGGCCAGTCCGCCCCTGGGTCCAACTCACAGTGAAGGAATACCGTAACATTCACCGATGGGGCTCATTCAGACTTTAAAAGTAATTAATGAATCAATATGTGATAATAGTAACATTCTTTTTGGGCTGGTCTGAAATGCTTTTTTTTCCAGGTCCTCAGTCTTGGAGATTTTGGGTGAGTGTATATCATGTAATAACGAACTGCACTACCATGGGTGTCCATTACCATTGGCGCTGGTCGTCAGTATTTGCATGTGTGGATTATGAAGCTCTTGCAGTAGTAACTGAATTAAGTTCTTTAGCTGCTAAGCTGACGAGAAAAGCCTGCTAATTGACTGCTGGCTGTAGACATCAGTTGGCATTAAACTTAACAAGTCAGCTTTCTCCTGTAAGAGACGGTTCAAATGCAACAAGGTCAGATACGGGTGCAATGTGTATGTGGGCGAACTTACTTCAGAGATAATTCATTTGAAAAAAGTTCTGTACATAACTGGTTTAAGAGCAAAGGAGATTGGAGATGTTTTTACTTTAGTAAACAAGCTTTAGAGTAATTCTGATGGTTAGAGCTACATTTTGATTGAGGGTTTTAGAAACAGACAAATGGGTTGCTTATTTTGGACAGTTGTATTGGTTTTTTTATAACTTATTTGATTCTGTTAATATTAACATTTTAATGTATTTTGCTGTGTTTTATTTTTCAAGGGGCCGATTAGGTTTTCTTTGGATTTTTGTGAACATCAAATGAAGATGGCATAATATAACTTAAAATCCAATTAACCAGTCAATGATTATGTTTAATTTGAATATATTCTGGGATCAACTACTTAAAAAGTTTTTGCAGGTGAATAGGTTTGATTTTAAGTTGCGATTGTTTCTCAAAAGGGGATAAGCTTAACAATTTCTTCCTTTTATTAAAAACCCCAAACCTCAGTTCATGGCATCCTAAACACGAATTAGGGTAGTGGAGTGCTTCATACAGTACATACATACCAAGCCCGGTTCTACGGGGGTGCATAAGGGTGCATTGCATCCTCAGTTGAGTCGTTATGCATCCTCATTTGAAAAATGAAAAGTGAAAACAAAAAAGGGAAAAAAATGAAAAGTGAAAAATATTACATGTATAATAATAATAATAATAATAATAATAATAATAATAATAATAATAATAGTAGTAATAATCATAATAATAATAATAATAATAATAATACAAATAATAATAATAATAATAATAATATAGTTGAAATAAAATAAATTGTAATTGTGGTTAAATAACATTGTCTGCTGCATTTATTTGGTCAATTTAAACGGTAAGTAACGTTAGTATGTCAGGTGCGCGTGACCTGTGCTACTGCGCGTTCGTCATCTGCAAGGTGCTTACACAGCAGTCAGTGATGGACATCAGAAAATGGTTAAAACAACCAGCCCTTATCGCCAGCAGTAACACTGCATCTACTGCAGGTAATAACAGTTCAGATCATGGGGACATTACGTTACCCTCGGCCACTGTCGTGGACACTAACGTCCTCCCGCCCGACTCGCCGGCTTTGCCCGCCTCGCCCACGGAGGCGGAGCAGCCGTCTTTGTTGCCCCAAACACCGCCACCCCTCAGCGGCCCGCGAGTGCCAGAGGACCTCGGCAAAACAGAGCCTGCCCAGGTATATTTAAAAAAGTACCCAACTCGCCTGTACAGTGGGGTAAGGCACTCATTTTGCAGCTCATGGTTTCAAAACAGAGATTGGCTGGAATATTCATGTAAAAAAGATGCCATCTTCTGCTATGCATGTAGACATTTCGGTTCAAGTACATCAAATGCCTTCACCACAACTGGCCACAACAACTGGCGCCATGCTGTTGTATGTGATAAGGGACTGGGAAGGCATGAATCATACAAAGAGCATAGATCCATAGATCTCTTCATTTTGCTCTCAAAGTGCACCAGATTGATGCTTTTAACTTCAATATTTAAAAAATATATATTCCCGGGGAGCATGCCCCCGGACCCCCCTAGAGGAGGTGAGGACCCCCCCCTAGAGGGTGTTAGGTCCACTCAACACTTATAAAAATAGCACTTTACCACTGCACCCTCTCAGATGCACCCTGAGTCATTTTGTTCTGGAACTGGGCCTGATACATACAAATAATAAGCCATTCTTCATATTTTTGCAGGAGAATATTCATGAATCTTGGTAAGGGAGTATGTAAATTGAAAGCATTGTGAGATAGCATGTTTTCCTTTATCAGATATATATTTTCTCCAGTTATATTGAACAACTCCCCATTTAAAACAAACACACGCACAAACACGCGGTTCACCAGCCTCATAAATCAAGTCCCAAGGAGGACACTGATTTGCTTGAGCCATTACGGATGGGCAGTACTGTCTACTAAATGAGCTTATATTAGCAGTCTTTGTTGCAAACGTATGTGTGTGTGACTGTGTGTATCTGACCGCTAACCTAATAGAAGTCGGTATAACCCTGCTGGCGGAGAGCGTGCGGCAGCAGGGCTAATAGAAAGATAATGAGTCCGTCCGTACTCATGCCTCTAGTAAATCTCTCCTTAATACTCTCTCCCTGGAACAGCGGGTGTATTAGAGCCCGCTCCTCCTTTATGACTGCAGCGTTATGAGAAAAGTGAACCGGCAATGAATAGTCATGGTCCAATGGAGCTAAATACTTCCTACAAACAGTTTCTGTTTACAGTGCAGAGACGTGAAGGTGTGTCCAAGGGAGAGCACTTACTGGGGGAGAAATGTGCACTGGAAATCCTAGAAAAAATACCAATAACATTATTATTGGGATATGAAAAAAGCAAATAAAAAAGATAGCATTCCAGCGTTTATATGTGCCTTGAACTACACATCATGTGTACATTTTAGGGCTGTCAAGTTAACGCGTTAATAACGCAAGTTTCTTTTGATTACAAACATTATATTCTTGTTCTACCTCTGGGTTAGGGTTACAATGTAAATCTCAATCATTTGAATATTCTGTCAAACAAATTCCAGTTAAGGGGATTTGAACCTCTATCATTCACAACACCTTGTCGAAGCAATGTGGCCAGTTCTTTAGCGTTGATTTACAGTGCATGTACTCACACAATCTGCATCACACTTTCACACATGTGGACGCATGCATACAAACCCAGCAGAGACAGACATATTGAAACGCAAGTTATTTAGATATCTGTAAGGGATGAGGGTAATGTGATTTCACCTCTAATACCCAGGTAGAGACACAACGTCTCTTCCATTGCCTTCCCTTTACATGTCAAAACAGGAGAGGAGGAATGAATGACAATGCGGTGTGTGTCAGTGCAGGCTGACTTATTGGGGATGTATAGAGCAGGCCAGGCCACGCAGCTGTGTTATTTACCCCTTCTTTTCTATTACCAGTGCATTTTTATTGCAGACGGAATCGAGAAGATGTAATTGCCTACCAGGTATCTGCTTGCATTATCAGGCCTGGGATGGCATTAACTTTAAATAGATAAAGGACATTATGCAGCCATATTGTGTGGTGTGTACGTGGGAGGAGTGTGGGTTGCTGGCCGGTTGATAGAGGATTTTTTGTGTGTGTGTGTGTTTTTGATTTATTCAAACTACACAGCCTGTGGTTTATGACAGATAGGATATACAAATCTATTGTGAGGAATTAGATATTTGACCAGACAATGGGATAAGCCACATCTCCAGAAGTGACCCGATAAACCCCGGGTGTATATAGCTAGCGTATAGGTACAGTGTGTGTGTATCACTGGAAGTGCTTTAGAAAAAATAATTCACAATGCAATTTAAGTTTCTTTGCATTAAAAAGAAGATGTGCGCCGTGTGCAAAACTGCATCTTTCAAGCAAGCTCAGCAGGGAGTGTGACAACAGAAAGCCAATATATTCTTTCTTTCTCTGTGTGTGCTTCAGTCTGGTTATGTGGGCACAGACAAAGTCAAACTGCTGCTCGCACATATTTGGGCGGCTATTTAATTAAAAGTGGATTACAAGACTGTTGGGTAAACAAAGATCAGATTAACAAATAGGCCGTCGCTGCTTTCCCATTTGCTAATGTAAATTTGACTTGACGATGGGATTGGTCGTGCAGAAGAACGGCTCCGCCACTCCGACGGAATATTAAGACCCGGTCTGGAGCTCAAGTTAAGTCGGGACGGCTCGCAGAAGTTGGCTAAGCCCCCATCCTTATGCCCACTGTGTGTGTGTGTGTGTGTGTGTGTGTGTGTGTGTGTGTGTGTGTGTGTGTGTGTGTGTGTGTGTGTGTGTGTGTGTGTGTGTGTGTGTGTGTGTGTGTGTGTGTGTGTGTGTGTGTGTGTGTGTGTTCTCTCAAGACCCTCATTTCTTATCTCTGAGGTGTGGTTTTTGATTTGAATGATGCAGTTTATGCAGAAATATAAAAAAATAAATTATGAAAGAATTTCTGATTTGATTTTTGAATAGTTTGGGATGCCCTGATATTTTTACAGTAATTGGGATCATCGCAGTGACCTTTTACTAATTTAGCAATGAAGCCTTTAAACCCTGAAGGATCCCTTGAAACTGCCTTAAGGACTGTCAGGACTCCAGGTTGGTATCCATTGCATACGGTGAAAGGCCGATGTTATTTCACCTCCCTTTTCCAAAGTCCAGTTTGTCCCCTCACAATTATAGTTGGATATTGGGTAAATGTCTAAAATGCTCTTACAGCTGCACCATCGTAATCCAGGTAAGAATATGTTCAGTTGACAAAATAGAACTGTTACCCTCCCCTCATACTGAAAACTTAATTTGGGATATCTGTATAATTTTGCAGTGAAAGTTACCTCTCAGGCTAAATACTAATTCAACCTCCTTCTCTTGTACCAATGTATTGGTCAAACTTTGACCTGCTGACAACGCCACAAAAAAAGCCAAGGGTTTGTTTACACCATGTGGAAATGCTGATAATCACTGGATAAATGAACATTTCTACCTGTTTTCCTCAAAGGAGGAAGTGACGGGGGACAAGAACAGTTCTTAGGATTCATTATCGTGGAACAATTAATGTTTCCAGAAAGGCTAATGGCAATACATCCAGTAATTGTTGGGATATTTATGTCTGGACGAAAGCATCCCCAGCTCCACATCTCTAAATGAAAGTCACACCCCTGAAAAATCTTCATTCTGTTTCTAACATTTGACAAAGTGAGCATAGTCTGACCGAGTCTCAGCCTCTCTGTCTTTATTTCCTCCTTCACACCTCCTCCCATTTTTCTAGTTGCCCTACACATCCCTAATTGCGCATTGGCCCGTGTGCCCCCCGGTTTGGGACATGGTGCGACCTTGCTGTGATGGACGGTGGTTGTGTTCATTCCTCTCTTTCAGGACACCTCTCACCTCGCCGGTCGCAGGACAGTGAGGGGAAAAAAGAATGAGGTGGAGGAGGAGAGATTGATTTATTGATGCAGGGCTCAGGTTGATGCATCAGAGTCGGGATCATGTTGGATGATGAGGCCTCTATCAGGGACAACTTCATACAGCCCAGAGGCCAAGCATTTATCTCTGTCTGATCTATGCAAATCACTATTTTAATTTGGTAAATCCTTAGAAACTTTATTTAGATATGAAATGTGGTTATTCGTACAGCTATTCTCAAAGATTCCCAGTAACTTAAACATTGTGATGTATGTTTCCTGTCAATATTAGGGTTAGGGTTAGAGCTTTTGTCGATGCCATTGATTCTTCCCTGTCCTTCATGTCCAAAGCCAGCAATAACAAAATGATAATCTACTAACAGATGCTACTATTCCTTTCTCTGTTCTCACAAGAATAATAAAGCATTCGTCAATTGTTTGAAAGACTAGTTGTAGACAAAGTACAGTACAAGTGCTTGGCTTGTGATTGGTGACTCGTGAGGACAAAAAGGATTGTGACTTGATTGGTACACAGGGGACCTCTGCTCTAATTGTAAACCAATGCTCAATTTCATTGTAACTTGTAAGCTTACATATAACCCAAACTTAACTATAGACATTGCAAAAATGATCATTAAAATGTTTTTCACAATTTGGGAAGGCACTGACAAATGCCTTTTTGATTATTGGGGGCAATTATTAGGTTATTGGTAACATTAAACGTTCAATGACATGTAAAGTAAATTAAGAAAATGTTTATATAAATTAAAAATAATGAAGGGTCATCATTTTAGGACTTGAAAAGGCCATTCTTTCTTTGTACATAGAAGAGATAAAAAAGAAACATGAATAAGAAAATAAAAGTAAGGATATTGAACAACAGTTTCTAAATTAATGTTCTGTCATCTTAGAGCAAAACAAAATCATTTGAGCAGCTTACTCCGTACCACTACTTTGAACCCCAAAATGTTCCTGTAGGTTCCTTGGTTGTGGTTCCAAATGTCTTGCAGTAAAAACACTGTTCATTTTTGAAAACCATAACCATGGACTCTCTACATTACATTACATGTCATTTGTTAGATGCTTTTATCCAAAGTGACTTACATTCATTCAGTACTGTGGACAATCCCCACAGGAGCAATTTGGGGTGAAGTGTCTCAGGGACACAACGACATGCTGACTGCAGTGGGACTCGAACTTGCTATCCTCTGATTCAAAGTCCAGCACGCTGAGCCAAGGACATAGCGTGTTAGTCTATGTTTGATAACCGAGAAGTAGCTGAAATATACCCTGCGAGCCGGTTTCGAATCCCGCTCAATCCCTTGTATGTCAGAACATGCATAAATGTACCACACTTTTGGGTAGGTGTGTATCAAATCAATGGATCATTTCAGTTCTTCACCATACTCATTCGTGATTCATTGTCTGTTTATATGATTGTACTTTGTAACAGAATCTAAATCTTCAAAGTAACTCATGTTATCAAATCAATGAATTTAAGAGTCAAATCTTTGCCTCTGAAATGTAGTGAAGTATTAAGGAGCATGCAAGGAAGTACATCATTGTACGGTACTTCTATAGATGTACTTAATATAGAATAGTACTTAGAATATAAGTAATATGACAAATGTGTATGAGGATTATTGTTATGTTGTGCATTTATTATTATAATTACAAGTTTTAATAAATGTATTAAAACTTAAGAAGAAAGTATTAAGTAAATATAACAATAATGAAAGTGAAATATGATGATGAAGTATTCAAAACAGAAACATCTATACTTGTTTTATATGTATTTATATATTTAAAACAACAGTAATAATAACAACAACAATTCTTACAATATGTATAGTAAAGTGTAAAATACAACTATACAATAAAAACAGTGCAAAATGTGAAAAAGTTGCACCGGCTCACAACATGTGGTCCTTTAAGGTGCATCCCCTCTCTTTCTCCCCCATACCATCTTTGCTCCAGCACAGCCCTCCAGTCCTCATAGGACTGGCTCTCGGATTCTTTACAGTACCAATTGTCAAAGTACTGTAAGTGGGCTGGTGGCTTCCTGTCTTTGTTGCACTTTTTGCAAACGATGGCGTCTGTCTTTTTGACATATTTTCCTTTGCCTGATCCAGATTGCTCCCTCTCCTCTTTTCTTTCCCTGTTCTGCTGTGTGGTGTACGGCACGTTACTCTGACCGGATGTTAGCGCCTGAGCAACTGATGGCAATGGCATGTTGAGAAGCATCATCTGAGAGCTTCCAGGCACAACCTGTGAGGGTCCAGGCACTTGAGGAAGCTGCACAGATGGTACCATCATGTATGGTGTTGAGGAGGGTGGAGTCGGTGCAAGGAAGGGAAGAGCATAGTATGGAGGTGGTGGGGGGACCTGTGAGATGGCCATCTCTTCTGGAGCTTTGCCTCACCAGCAGTGTTTGGTGGCAGAACAAAGGCGTGAGGCTCAGCCAGACTGCCAGGAAACAGAGATGTCCCTTTCTGCATTGCCACACGAAGCTGCTCCTGCCATGGGAGTGTCAGGAGCGGGGATACCCTGCTTCAGGACCTGCTGTTCCTGAGACCTGCAGCGCCTGCTGAACCTGCGGAAACATGAAACAATCAATATTAATTAACAACATTGAATATTTGTAATGAAAAAGAGTTGGGATTATTTTGAACAGTAAATCATTTTATTGGGTAAGTATTACAGAGTAAGTATACATGTCTTGTAGTATGCTTATTTACTCACCATTGTGTGACAGTTGCAACATTCACTTCTGGGAGCTGGATGGTGGTCTCAGTCATCACCTTGGGGTGGAAAGCTGGTCTTCTTTTTGGCGGTGCCCTCCCTTCACACTGGAGCCAGTTTGTGCGTAGAACTTCTTGACCTTTGTTGCTTCCAAAGTGTCTGTCAAGTTGGGAATACCGTCCCGTTTTCAAAAGCGTGGTTCCAGCTAGAGAATAAGAAAATAGTCATATTTTAAAAAAACTGAGAAATATGTCATTTATAATAAATAAGCTGTAAAAGATTACATATTGATTCAAAGAAAAACTGATGACAACATACAATACAAGTTCAAATTGAATAAAAACAAGTACAAATGCAGATTATGCATTTAAATGTAAGCAATCAATCGAAATGTATAAATAGCTTTTTGCTATAGCTATTTTGTATGAAAAACTCGACCTTCATACTAACTATTTAATAATTTCCTCTCAATTATAGTGGAAACAGGCCTGCCTACTCAAGTACAAGTATTTCATAATATAAGGTGGAGTTAACTGCATTGTAACTGCCCTTCACTGTCCCCCCCGGACTTTCATTGTTTACAGGTGAGGTTTAGTATTTCAATTAATGGTAAAATAAAAACAGATGTCCGGTTACATTCAAGGGCAAGATTTGTTTTGCTCTTGTTTTATTTGTATATCATATCATGCTGTTAAAGCTCTCTTAAAGACTAAATTCACTTTTAAAACACGTTGGTCGCTGCACCACCGGTGACGGAGAAAAAATGGCAATAAAAGAAGCTCTGCTCGCTCCCGTCCGATATTCTCTCTAACTCGTAGTTATGTTAGTCCTTAACTTAAGCTGGGTAATGTCATAAACAGGCATGTTATTTAGCCAGATATGTCAACATTACATTGACGAAACATGTACATAATAATCCGCTACCGGTAAACATCACATACATGGAAAGGTTACGGCGGGACATGTCCGGTTCGCTAGTCATGAGTAAAATGTCCCTGTGCAACATGTTGTTTAGTTAACATATATCTATACATCTAATATGACAGTTTATAAGTATTGACAACATAGTTAAAGGATGATGTACTTACTTTCGTGATGTTGGGAAAAAGTGAATCTCTCGCTCGCGGCGTCCGCAGAGTAGCCCCGCCTACGGAGACGCTGATTGGTCAATTATTGGTTGCTGCGGGAGCAGACGTGAACGTGATTGGCTGTCGCTACCAAGAATGAGCTCGACTCACAGGCGACCGGTCCCCCCTCTAACCTGAACCATCTTGTTTGTGTTGCAAGTGTTTTACTTTTTGAATCTTTAGGGGTAACTTTTGCTTTAGTCCAATAACGGAGCGTCCACACTACAGCTTCAAAAATAGCTTGGAGCTGGGCGTGTCTGGAGCATGGGGATTTTATTCAAGCAACACGACCAACAACCAATCACATGAATCTCCCGCCCCCGACATACAAAGCAAAAATCCCCGGGGATTTTATGCGAGCAATATATATATAAACTCCCCAAACAGGCGAAAACCTACCAGTTTCCCCCACTGTCTCTGCCACCTCCCTCCATGCCTGGTTCCTCCGGTTTGTATCCCGGTAGGTGAAGAGGGTCTGGTCATATAAAACCGGGTGATTTGCTACGGCGATAGTTAGTTTCTCCTCCGACTTTTTTTGAAATATAGAAATGAACGGCGGGATATCTCTCCCAGCTTAGACGCGGTTTGATTGGCTACGGCTTCAGCTGTCAGATTTTGGGAAACGGGATTTGATTGGCTGGCGCTGGCTACTCCGGCGTCTCCGGCGTCAGAAGTTGAACATTGTTCAACTTCTGTCGCCGGAGATGCCTGAGACGGACCGCTCTGCTACCCACAATTCAGTTCGGCGAAAAAGCGCGGCTACGTGACGTCACCCCATTGAAAGTGAATGGGCAGATTGGAGCTTTCGACGCTGTCGACGCTGTAGTGTAGACGGGCCATAAGGGATCTGAACGGAATCTGGTTTGGACCCATCCCACATTTGGGGCAATACATGTTCTTCTTTGTCGACAACATTACAGATGCATCACCTAGCTTTGTGTTTCAAACATCCAAGTAATGAGTAACTTATTGCATTATTCAGTTCTTTGTTTTTCCAACTTTGGATTAGAGGATAGACAACTAAAATGATATACAGAGAAAAGTACATCATTCAGCCCAAAATGTATGAACATCAAAGTACCAGATAAGGGTAGGGTACTCTTTGTTTGTACCAAACTTTCCACATGTATGCTATTGCAATGGAACTGTTTCTGTTTCCGGAAATTGTCAGACATGTTGGATCACCTGCAATTTCTTTTCTTGAGTTCAGCTTACAGGGATTCGATGTTCTGGTCATACATTGATGGCAACACATTTAGTAAATCCAACCCTCTGTGTCTCTGATGTGGATCACAGAGCTTACTTTATCTCTAAGAGGCTCATATGAAAGGTCAGGGACCCGTTTTGCACAGAGGGAGGGCTCAAGGTGTTGAATAATACAGTAGATTGATGTTACAGGGGGCACATGCCTCCTTCCAGGATACTAACATGCTTCCATGTTATTTTAGTCTCTGGTAGAACAGAGATAGTCCATCTGGGTTAGCTGTAGAGTCACCCTGTTCAGTCCCAGTGAGAAGCACCATGGCTTTCTGCAAGGACAGGACAAGATGCAAAGTAGCAGTGGCCTGACAAGAAATACGAGGGAGGAGGAGGAGGAGGAGAAAAAGAAAGGAAACCAGAAAGACTGACTGGATTAAATGTGATAAGGAGTACATGGCAAAGTAAAGGGGGAGAAACAGACATTTGGAGACGTTTTATTTGCGATATAGGGAATTGAGGGTGGGATATAATGATAAGATAACTAGAAAGAGAGGAAAGGTCTTGAAGAAAGTCAGGATTGGAGGATCCTGTAAGAAGCAGCCTGTCCTCCTACAAAAAATGACCATATAGGTCGATTGTTCAGCAGCTAAATACGACCCCGAGTCACGTTTTAAAGTGTAGCCCCTCTAGTGGTCGTGTAAGAAACAACATGCTCCTGTCGATTGCAAACGCTCCGGAGGGTCGTTTATTCACAAATAACCCTCTCTGGGAAATCCTAAATTGTGGAATAGTTTGGCCATTAAAATGCTTTTTTTATTAGATTTCTAGCGAGAAGTGTATATTGTACTTTTATAATCTACGTCCAGTGGATGTGTAGGATCTACAGTTTGATAGATATACGAAGATGATTTGATGCTCGCCAGGAGAACGTGTACTGTATATGGGGCAACTTCCATGTAAAGTTAGCGTGGGTGAAAACAGTATTTCCGGTCTCGAAGTTTTCATAATAAAACCGGAAGTATTCCCCACACTGTCAAATGATTACACAGTGATATCTCCATTACTCATCCACTAAAAAACATCAGTTTATCCTTGTTAATTACACAATATTGATTGGTTTAAATTGTGTACAATGCTTTTGTGTTTTTAACCTTCGATTCGGAGAAACAAATTGTTTTTTCGGAGTTTAGACACGACAGAGTTTCCGAAGACACTACACTACCCAGAATCCCCAGCTATCGTTTGGGACTACAACATCCGCCTTGCTTTACAAACCCCGTGATTAGCCCTCAAGCTCTGTGGTTGGATATTGGAGTGGCAGTGCGACAAGGTTACGCCGAGTGTCAAACAGCTCTTTGAAATGGAATGGAACCACGCCAGACTATCCAAAACTGGACTTGGACGGGTCCAGCCCAGCCCTCCACCCCCCAGAATTACACTTGCTGGCTATTGTGTGTTTCGCAACATGTTCTATGGCACGTCTCTACTGGGAAATGTAGTTTTAAAAGACGTTTTCGTATTTCCCACAATTAGAAGTTGCCAGTATTAAACTGTATATATCCCTGGAGGTTTAGGGGATACGAAACACATTGGTGTTATCAAATTTAAAACATATAATTAATACATGGGTGAAAATTGCTTGTGTCCATAATGGGCAGCATTAATACCACATGACAGCTAAGGTCAGAAGAGCTTTATTTAACAGCTGGTCTTATGTCTGTGACCCCTCCTGTTGTTAATTGATAAGCCTGAAACATGCACTTGTCAAGGTTCAGATGCACATTTAGCAAATATGGCAGTAGCCATCGATCATCTTATGTTAAGATACTTTATTGATCCCAAGTTGGGAAATGTTTTTGTTACAGCAGCATGTACTACTTTGTTCTACTCCACTACAATTCAGAGGTTAACCTGGTATTTGTACTCTACTACATTTATTTTTGTTACTTTGCAGATTCTGATTAATGATGTGAAATATAAACAACCCTTAAATCAGACTTTAGTTACACCTGAGTCAAATTCAGCCTTATCAGTTTGTCTGTTTTGCACATCCTCCTGTTAATATCTTTGGACGTCCTGCACTAAACTGTTTTATTGTAGAGATCACTACAGTATCATCTTGATATTTTCCATTCTATATTTCTAACATTGACCCCTATTTTGTATGTAGGCTACTCTTAATATTTAAATGTTTTCATCAAATATAACTTATTCTACAACTAAATTCAATAACGTGCTTTAACCACTAGGAGGTGCGGTTTAGACCAGTGGTCTAGTTAATAAAACATAGTAATATCGTATATAATTTGACTATAAACTTTATTGTGAAATTAAAACAGAACGTTAAAGGAAAATACAGTTTCAGTCTCTCGATGTGAAGCTTATGCATTGTACCATGAACCTGTATAGACCTGTAACAGTCAACTGCATGAGGAGTTGGAAAGGTAGTTCAGAAAATCAGTAATATCTTTAAAAACTACAAAAAAAGTCCCTTTCTATCAGCTGTGCACCGTTATGGTGTAAATACAGACTATCTACTAATTGGATCAAATATAAAAGTCAGCCGAATTAGTGTTGATACTGCAAGGAGACGTATTGTGTGAAAAGAAATGGAAGATGTTGTTTAATTGTTGATATATTTATGGTCCACGTCACGTATTCAGTTTTGGCGGCATCTCTTCCAGTTTGTCAAAAGGTCTTCTGATCAGGGCTCTATAAATACATATCTAGGGCAGATCTGTAATATTTAATGCAGCCGA
The DNA here is from genome assembly GCF_902827115.2 of Pseudochaenichthys georgianus. Lineage (NCBI taxonomy): Eukaryota > Metazoa > Chordata > Actinopteri > Perciformes > Channichthyidae > Pseudochaenichthys > Pseudochaenichthys georgianus. Next base: position 11,390,349 of record NC_047517.1, on the reverse strand, counting down.
ACCGTGTATTACAATGCCGTTATGTGATGACTTTCAAAGAGAAAAGCAAGAACCCTCGGAATAAAGTATTATTATTATTTTTTTTAATGTTTTCCGATTTCATATCACATAAACACCATATCCCGACGTGCATTGCGGCGTGATTTTAGCCTATCAAAACCTCTGAAAACAGAAATGTGTCTCTCAGAATCGAAAGAGAAAAACCTATGGGAAAAACACAAAAGCATTGTACACAATTTAAACCAATTAATGTCGTATAATTAACTAGGATAAACAGATGTTTTTTTAGTGGATGAGTAGTGCAGATATCACTGTTAAATCATTTGATCATTGGTTTTATTATGAAAACGGCGAGACCGGAAATACTGTTTTCAACCCGTAACTTTACATGGAAGCTTGCCGCATATACACGTTCTCCTGACGAAACCTCAAATCATCTTCGTAATATCTATCAAACTATAGATCCTACATATCGACTGGACGTGGATTCTAAAAGTACAATATATACTTCTCGCTAGAAATCTAATCATAAAGCGTTTTAATGGCCAAACTATCCTACAATTTAGGATTTTACAGAGAGGGTTATTTGTGAATAAACAACCCTCTGTAACGTTTGCATTCAACGGGAGCACTAGAGGCCGACAATTTTAAAACGTAATTATAGGTCGTATTAAGCGCTTGAACAAACGACATATTTGGTCGTAATAAGGGCTTGAACAATCGACCCATTTGGTCGTATGAGTTGGAGGACTTGTTGGTAAGAAGAGATACAAGTCTGGTGCAATGAATTAAAGACCAAGTAAAGAATTAAAGGCCAGGTAAAAGTAAAGTAAATAATGGACAGACTGGATTTAATGTATCGACTATTCTTTTTGACAACATCTAATGAGATAGGATATGAAATAGTACTAACCTGTGATGTGGTGGCACAGTATGATGTGACATATGACATGTTAAAAAGCCTGAGTCTTAATTCATTTGATCAGATGAACTCTGGACAATATCCGGAGAATCAGGTCTGCACATGTAGCACACAACAACAGACTGTTGGTGTCAGAAGCTCTTTCACTTACTAGAAAGACCTTGTTTGGTTCAGGCAAGGGGGCTTCCATCGTTGTTTTTCCAAACAAGTTTCGATGTAAGCACACCCACAGAGTAAATTAGCAAACATCTGTAGCCCAATATTTCTGTATGTCACGTTTTACGCCGCTGTAACGTTTTGCATTATGGCTTGCTCTTGCACTGACTTACAGCAGATAACGAAGGTGGGTCTCACACTCAAACGCTCATGTAGTTTGTCTCTCATCTGGTCTCCTGTTAAAACTGCACTTAGTGTGTAATATAAAGAGAAAGGGTAATCTAATGAGAGAGGTCTGAGAGTGTTGATAAAAGAAAGAGGGAGTGGAAAAGAAGAAATTCAGTAGGAAAGAAAGAGGGCAGGCTATGCTACTGCTGCCTGTCATACTGTGTCATGTCTCTGTGTGTGTGTGTGTGTGTGTGTGTGTGTGTGTGTGTGTGTGTGCGTGCGCGTGTGTGTGTGTGTGTGTGTGTGTGTGTGTGTGTCTGTGTGTGTCTGTGTGTGTGTCTGTGTGTTCAGAGAGAAAGAATGAGAGACTGTCCAACACAAAATGTTACTTGCAGCGTTGTTCCATTCTACTTAAATCCATGTGTGTGTGTGTGTGTGTGTGTGTGTGTGTGTGTGTGTGTGTGTGTGTGTGTGTGTGTGTGTGTGTGTGTGTGTGTGTGTGTGTGTGTGTGGGGTTGGGGCTGAGGGCATCAGACGGGCAGAAGGATAATTTGGTTTGGCACTAATGCAGGGCCGAGGATCTATGCTGTGGGTGAGAGAGAAAAATGTCTCTCGCACACACACTCACACACCATTTTCCAACATTATCTAAATAGGAGCGGACAATTCACAGAAGTTCTGCTACTTCCTGTCCTAATGGATAGAAATGGAATTGTGTGTGTGTGTGTGTGTGTGTGTGTGTGTGTGTGTGTGTGTGTGTGTGTGTGTGTGTGTGTGTGTGTGTGTGTGTGTGTGTGTGTGTGTGATTTTAAGGCTCTTAATCAGTGGTGGAAGAAGTATTCAAAACCTTTGCTTGAGTGAAAGTGATCATAGGAGACTGCAAATACTTACTGTACAATTGAAAGTCGTACATGGACAATTTCACTGAAGTAAAAGTGAGTATAAAATGCAAAATATAGTAAAAGTATTATTTATAATAAAATATACAGAGAAAACGCACTCCCAAAAAAATCTAAATATTCCCAAAAAAATTGGAAAATTACATGTATTACCTCTTGTGTCTCATTAAAGGTGGGGTAGGTAATTTTGGAGAAACCAGCTCGAGTGCGCTAGAATTTGAAAATACACAGCCGGAAAAAATCTGCCACTTCCTTACAGAGCCCCTCCTCCAACACACGCGGACGCGCACATGACCAATGAGGGCACGAGATAAGTATGTGCACAGATGGAAGGCTGACAGGCAGGTAGGCCATCCAGTTATTTTAGCCGGCTCGGCTAAAATGATTGGTCGTGCTTTTTACAGTACTTTGGCTTCCACTGATGACATTTTTTTATGGATTTTTTGTCAAAGCACTTAAGATATTCATTGCTATCGGGATGTTAAGAGCATTCCATGGAATATAACAAAAAGTGTACCTCGAGCCGGTTTCTGAAACCTACCTACCCCACCTTTAAGTTAGATTATATTATACTATATATAATTTATTGATCACAATTTCAACTATGCTATATTAATTTATGATAAAATATAATAATTGATAAGCTCTTTAGTGGCATAGAAACAAAATCCTTTGGTACAGTAAGTACACCAAATGTGCACTTAAGTAAAATACTGTTACGAACTTCAGACTCAAATGCTCGACTCAAGGAGACAGAGGAAAGGTATACAAAAACACTTTCATTTAAAAAATGCAATAAACTCAGGACGCTCACAAGGAGGAAACAAACATTATCTCAGTATGAGGAACAAAACTAACTAAGACTAGAACTCAGGAACATGGAACAGGCTTGACCGATTAAAAAAACAACTGCTGGGATGCTGACTACTGGGACAAGGACAGGACCAGACGAACTGGCACAAGACAAGTGGAGACTGGACGATTTAAACACGAGGTAACTGGGAACAGGTGGAAACAATCGGGGCTGACGCTGATGAAGGCGGGGTCACACAAAATGGCAGGGAGTCAAGGCATCTGGAATGAGACACAAGAGGTAAGTACTAGAGATGTCCCGATCCGATCACGTGATCGGGGATCGGAACCGATCACGTGATTTTTAAAAGATCGGAATCGGGAGAAAAATATCGGGGATCGGGAATCTTTTTTTTTTTTTCATCATTTAATTTTTTTTAATTTTATTTCATGTTACAAAACAAAAATGACCATGTTCACGTCTTAAAGTCATCCTGAGGCCTTAGTTTTGGTTAAAAATGACACAACATCATGTATGTGTTGCTTCTATTGGGCTTGTTTTCAGACCTGGTTGCTTATTTCTCTCAAAGCTGGCAACAGAGTGGGCGCAGTGTCTAATAGTAGCAGTAAGCTAACGAGAGGCTACGTTTAGCTGGTGACTCAGGAGTCGGCACAGAGAAAATGTCAGCAGTTTGGAAGTATTATAAAATTGAAAGCGAAGGCAGTGTAACAGCCAGATGCAATGTTTGCAAGAAGGAGGTTCCGCGTGGTGGAAAGAACAGAGCTCCGTTCAACACGACCAATCTAATACGCCACCTGAGAAACAAACACCAACAACAACACGGCGAGTACACTAGGGCTGTACCCGAATATCCGAATATTCGTTCGTTGGAGTACTATTCGGGTTTCAATTTCGTTATTTGGAAATTAGTTTTGTTTGTTTTTTCATTTTTTCCCCCGTTTTTTTTTTTAAATTGAATTTATTGAAATCTCCAATATCAACGTAAGAGCTTGTGCCTCTTCGGGGGGTGCTAACACTTAACCATACATGTTATCGTTTACTTTCGCCGTCTTTATATGTAGATATTACTTTTTCTCCGTTAATCTCCGTCACGTTGTTTCCAAAGCAACAACAACTTCCTGTCAACAGCGCTACCTCTCCTTCAAAATAAAAGCATGTCCACAAATAGGAAGCCAAGCCAAATTACACTTAAGACATATACAACTGCAATGAAAGTAACAAACACAATGCGATATCCGTTTAAATTTCAAAGAACACAAATTGGGTTACATTAACAAATAACTATAAAACAACAATACTGTAGAATTACAAAATTAATGCCGTGAATACACCGAAACACACGTGTTGAAGTGGTTCGCTGCTTATTACTATTGAATTGTGTTACTCCAGTAAAATGGAAATATAATACTTTATTTATTCATGTTATGTTAAGCTGCTGTTGTTCATTGCATTAATACTAGACTAATTAGTCTTAAGGCTAGAATTCTGCACTAAGCCACATTTGTATTTAATTATTTGTGACTGAATGTGAACTTGTGAAGCTAGCGAGTTATTTTTGTTTTGTTACTGCACTATCTGCACTCAATTTGTTTACATGGTTATTTTGTGGTGGACCACTGATAAGCTTTATTTTTGTTTTGATCCAATGCTGCACAACTGAACTGATCCAATGCTGCTGTGAAAAAAAGAAGCTATATCCATGTTGGATAGAATGGATAGTTGGGTACTGTCATTTAAATAAAAATAATAACCTTAAGGGACAACTTGAATGCTTTTTTCATTTTTTTTCTCATAATGCATTGCATAAAGATCGGATCGGGAAAAATCGGTATCGGCAGATTGTCAAAATCAAATGATCGGAATCGGATCGGGAGCAAAAAAAGGTGATCGGGACATCCCTAGTAAGTACAAAAATAAAGTGGAAGACAAGACTAGAAGTGTGACACGATAACTTGACAAATGCCTGACATGACGTGACAAGACAAAAATAACTAACCAAAACATGAAACATGGCTAACCATTAAACTTAAGCAATAGATAAGTACATGAGAAACATGACTAAACTAACATATTTGACGTGACAAATACTTAAGTAAATGCACTTCCATCTCCGCCCTTGATTTATGTATCCACATGCTGTATGAATGCTTTTACATATTTCCATACTTGAAAGTGTCTCTTGCAAGAACCTGTGAGTTTCTCATAGTGTGTGTGTGATACCTGTAATTTAACACGTGTTTCTGTAGCTGTAGTTGTGTATTTGCATGTGTGCATAAAGTGTGTTTGTGAGTGTGGTGTTTGGGCAGGCGACTGTGACGGCCTCACACCCTGTCACAGCATATCTTCCTCCTCCTCCTCTTCCTCACTTCCTCTCACACCAGCAGCACGGCGGTTATATCCTCACCTCCCTGTTTACACCTTACCCGCCACCAATTACCAGGCTTTGACACCCACGCTGTCAACTGGTGGGAGTGGGGGGGATTCACACCCTTGGCCACACTGTCACAGCCTTACCTGGGAATAGATACACCGAGAGGGAGGGGTCTGAGCAGGAAAACACAATTACTTTGCATGAAAACAAATGTTGATAAGTACATGATGACAACACTCTTTTTCCGTATTCCCCTGCCAAGGAGTTCATGTTTTCTTTGTCAGCAGGATTACAGAAAATACATGCATTGTTTTCATGAAAATTGGGAGTAGCGTGGTTCTTATCAACTGCTACATACAATATAGATTTTGGTGTGTAGAAGATGCAAAAGAAAAATGGAAGGAATGTTTCAAACTTATGTATAACATGACCACAAATTAAAATATTTGAGAAATATATATTATAGCAGGAATAACAGACATAAGTTTGACAGCAGCTCCTCAATATAAATATGTGGCACTTATAGTGACTCCCTCATAAATATATTTTACTGTTGTTTTTATGCTGTATAAATAGTATTTTTTTTTTTTTACTTTTCCGATTTTCTTTCCTTTTTTTCTCGTTTTATTTTTACGTTTTTTGGAAAACATGAAAAATTACAACATTAAACATGTTGCCATATTGAGTCTTCAAACCCTTACTCACATACAAATATATAAAAAAGCAAACATCCTAAACAAACAGCTACATAAAATAATTCAAGTTTAATAGTCATGTAAGGACATGTCTTTAATGTGGTTTTCCCTCAAGTTGAGGTAGATTTTTAGATTTCTTTTTAATGTTTTATACTTTTCATAACAACACTTTCTCTTCTCCCTTTCTGTGTGGATGTGAAGAGATGCTGCACAGAGAGGAGGTCCACTGTGGTAAAGGCAGGGACAGAGGGCTTGGCCTGGAGCACAGCTTTGATTAATGGACAAACACACACCATCATCCCTCCTCTCCGCCCATACTCGGGTCACGTCTTTTTAACCCTTGTAATGCAATGGCACACTACACACACACACCTGGGCCAAGCTGTTTTTCACACAGGGGAGGAGAGCAGTCACCTCGCGGCCAAAGTGAGGCCCCACTCAAACTGAAATAGGATAATGCCTGTGTGTGTGTGTGTGTGTGTGTGTGTGTGTGTGTGTGTGTGTGTGTGTGTGTGTGTGTGTGTGTGTGTGTGTGTGTGTGTGTGTGTGTGTGTGTGTGTGTGTGTGTGTGTGTGTGTGTGTGTGTGTGTGTGTGTGTGTGTGTGTGTGTGTGTGTGTGTGTGTGTGTGTGTGTGTGTGTGTGTGTTAATGAGCTGACCTGTTTGGTCCACCTGCTCTCCCCAGCTGGCCGAGCTGAGATGGAGTCAGATGCCGTAAATATCTGCAGTGGGCTCCGCTGGGCTTTACTTCACCTCTCTCATCCCTTTCCTCCTCTCCCACTCTCCATTCCTGCACTCTGTCCCACTTCACCTCGGTCCTTCCATCTCTCCTCGCCTCTTCTCCATCATGTCCACCCCTCTGCTTCTCTCTATCTCCATCCTCACTTTCCCTTCGTGTGACCTCTTTTTCATTTCATTCTCTTTTTTCCCACTTCCTTTCCTCGTGTATGCAGAACTGTTTTGTACGTCCTGTTCTCATTTGACCTCTTTGGCATATTCTTTTGGTATCTTCTGTTTTATCCTCCCCTTTCTTGTCACGACCTTACGTCCAACATCATGAAAATGTAGCAGAATAATGAAATTCTGAGGTCCTATTATAAAAGGCCAAACATGTACACACATATCAGTACAATGATAAGTCTCTTGAAATGTGTTTCCTTCATTTTATACCTTATTTTTTCATTGGATGTATGTGATTTTGGCATGTCTCACACACTACTCTGCTAACTACAGTGTGTGAAAGAAGTGGTTAAATGATACTACATTTAAAAAAAAAATGATATGGTTTTATTGTCCACAACAAGTTATTTGATAAAATGAGTCATGTTGATCATTTATATTCTATTTTCATGATAATATTGAAAATGTGTCATGCGTCCCTGACATTTGCTGTCCACCTGTCATTAAGGGGTAACTGCCCCATAAAAAACACTCACTGTTTTCAGTGACATTACTACCACCATTTTGTTTTTCCTCAATGAGGTAACTGAGACAAGACAACTGAGACATTGGCTAGTTGCAAAGTACGTTTTTAAACTTATATTTCAACATGTTAATAATATTATGTGTGGATGTTGTCAAGCTTAACATGTCCTCTCTGTCATAGTGAAATGTCAATTAATATAAAAACCTTTCAGAAATTCGAAATATATTTGTTAAACAGTACACAGTCACCTTGCTAACTGTCTCTTTGACATGCAATTGAATACCCCTGCATTATAGCAACAACAACAATAATAATAATAATAGCAATAATAATTGGGAGGGGGGGCACGGCTGTGCTTATGTTCTGAGGGGAGGCTCACCTTCCCACACTTTGAAAATCCCTGCTTTAAATGATTGATTGATTATTGTTGGAACACTCGACTTTTAATGCTTTCACAAACATTGGGTGCATTCTGTCCAATGCAACTTGTTATCACTTCAGTTGCAAGGACTTTCTATGGAGGTTTGTCTCAATATTATTTGTGAGAACAGATCAACAATCCAATCCAATGTATAATCTATAAACACCTTCCAAAAGAGCAAAAAGAAACGTGTAATGTACACACATATCCGCCATTTAAATACAAATCTGTGGCCACATTATTTACAATTTGATAATTTAACATTGACAAATACTTCCACCAGAGTAGGTAGAAAACGATCGTTTTTTTGTGTTTTTTATGATGTGAAAATCAAACCTGTCAGGTAAAGTCAGGCAATAATTTGAAGCTGAAGCTGTCATTTTAGGAACATCTTAACCGTGACATTTTATTATTGCATTAACCATTCAACATGAACACTTTGAAAGGCTGACATCCTTAAATCCTTTTTAAAGTTATCAGAAATATGACAGTGATCTTTGGCATATGAGTGTTTTCTTTTTAGTTTTATGAAACTTTTAGTTTCTTAAAACTCTCAGGTAAAGTGGTAATCTTTAAAATCATTGTGTTACATTAACATGATATACAAATTTCAACAAGTCCTCCAACTCATACGACCAAATATGCCGATTGTTCAGGCCCAATTATTACGACCAAATATGTCGTTTGTTCAAGCGCTTAATACGTCCTGCTCCCATTGAATGCAAACGTTACAGATGGTCGTTTATTCACAAATAACCCTCTCTGTAAAATCCTAAATTGTAGGATAGTTTGGCCATTAACACGCTTTTTGATTAGATTTCTAGCGAGAAGTGTATATTGTACTTTTAGAATCCACGTCCAGTGGATATGTAGGATCTATAGTTTGATAGATATTACGACGATGATTTGAGGTATGCGGCAGCCTCCATGTAAAGTTACGGGTTGAAAACAGTATTTCCAGTCTCGACGTTGTCATAATAAAACCAATGATCAAATGAACATTTAACATTCATTACTAAAGGTACAGCCGAATCATCACAGCGCACAAAACCTATTACCGCCGCAGATGGACCAAAAAAGGGAGCGTTTGAAAAAAAAGGCGCGGGTCCGCTCAGGGAAACGATAACAACGAAACATGGAGGAACATAACCCCAGTGAGATGATAGTGAACTGTTCATGAACTTGTCATGAAAAGTTCATGAAATATTAGTGAACCATATTCATGAACAGCTCATAAACAGCTCATAACAAAGTTGATGAACTGTTCATGAAAGTGTCATGGACATTAAATGGCACTCGGGCAGTTCATGAACTACTCATGAAACTCCTGTGCTGGAATGGTTCATGAACAATTCATGGAATATGGTTTTAGGCAGGTTCATGAACAATTCATGAAATGGAGTTTTCAGTGAGTGTGTAGGGATATTCAACCAAGAACATTTCAAGAACTGTTCATGAATATATCAAGAACTGTTCATAACAACTTCATGAACCGTTCATGAACAGTTCATACCCAGTCACTGAATATAATTCAATGGCTGGCTATGAACTGTTCATGAACTGTTCATGTACATGAACTGTTCATGAACCATTGACTGTGGGTCAATTGGCAACCATAGAAAACAACAATTATGTCAATCACAATGGAACTTTACTCAAATTAACAAACAAACATACATGTATACAGGTGGAGCACTACAATTAATCCTATCACTATTTGAAGCAGTTCTTGACACTCAGCTGCACAAAAGCTTGGGTACCACAGCAACAATAAATGATTTCTGTAGAAAACAGAAAAGTGCAGCAGCAATAATTATACACAGGATCCGGTTCATCGTCTGGAATGCTTCTTATTCAAAATTCAAAGTACACAGTTACATTGAAATAGCTGAACTTTACAAACATCACATTTCTCCATTTAAGTTATCTGTCTGTCACAGTCAATTACTGTATCTCAAGGAGAAATTCAACATAGTCAATATAAATTATTACATTACATTGCATTTAGCTGACGCTTTTATCCAAAGCGACTTACAATAAGTGCGTTCGACCAACAAAATACAAGTACATCAGGTTTCATAGAGCAAAAACATTTCAAGTGCTACTCAACTGGCTTTAGGTAAGCCAGTCCATAAGTGCTTTGTTAATAGTTCTATTGCTCGAAGTGGAGTCGAAAGAGATGAGTTTTCAGTCTGCGCCGGAAGGTGTGTAAGCTATCTGCTGTCCTGATGTCAATGGGGAGCTCATTCCACCATTTTGGAGCCAGGATAGCAAACCCACGTGTTTTTGCTGATGGGAACTTGGGTCCCCTTCGCAGCGAGGGTGCAGCGAGCCGTTTGGTTGATGCAGAGCGGAGTGCACGTGCTGGGGTGTACGGTTTAACCATGTCCTGGATGTAGGAAGGGCCAGATCCATTCCCAGCATGGTACGCAAGTACCATTGTCTTGAAGTGGATTCTAGCAGTTACCGGAAGCCAGTGGAGGGAGCGGAGGAGCGGCGTGGTGTGGGAGAATTTAGGAAGGTTGAAGACCAGACGAGCCGCTGCATTCTGGATGAGCTGCAGAGGTCGGATGGCACATGCAGGTAGACCAGCCAGGAGGGAGTTGCAGTACTTTAGGCGTGAGATGATGAGAGCCTGGGCCAGAACCTGCGTGGCTTTCTGGGTCAGCTGGGGACGCATCCTCCTGATGTTGTAAAGCGTGTATCTGCAGCAGCGGGTTGTAGCAGCTATGTTTGCAGTGAAGGACAGGTTGTTATCTATAAACACATAACGCTATCAAATAATACTTTCTATCAATATATCTATCTTTACCAAATATAACATATTATGGAGATCACAAAAATACACTGTCAATGTTAATAAACAAAAAACAAGGCAATGTGCCTGCAAGACTGCACTCAGGTAAACAAAACATATTACCCGTGCGCAGCAGCTAACCTGCCTGCGAGCCTTCGCTCAGGTCACAATTACCCAGGCGCGGCTGAAGCCCGCGAAAATGGCATCTATTGTTGCCGACAGTTTAGTATTTGTAAAATACCGTTACTATGTCAAACATGCTCAAAACCTTCTGACACACTCTCCTAAACATCTCCAACATCATATCTAATTCACACAAGTTAACATCGATCATTTTCATCATGTACTGACCTGTAGAATACAGAAAAGTGGAGCAGCAATAATTATACACAGGATCCGGTTGATCGTCTGGATTGCTTCTGAGGAGGGGGCGGAAGTGTCCCCCCTAAAATAACCCAGATGTCACCGCTCACCTGCCAAAGGTTCCACCTTGGCGCTACTTACTCGTACTGCTTCTCAAACAGTACAGATAAACCATAAAATGATATGAATGTCACCAAAATAAATACAGATAATGTTCAGTTTCAAATTCACTATTGTTTTGTTTTAAGATTAAAAGTTTTAAAAAATAAAGAAATGTTCAAATAGTAGATGAATATTCAAGAGGTCTTTAAAAACATCACACTGATCATCAACAGTTCATAAAATGCTCATGAATATTCCAAAATATTCTGAACTTGCCACAATCATCCAAAATTCATGAAATGCTCATAGGCATGAAAAGTTCATGAAATACTCATGCAAACTTTTTGGGATTTTAATTATAATGTTGTGATTGGCTGGATCATGAAAAGTTCATAAATTGCTCATACAAGTCTGTCATGAGCAAAACAGGAAGTTTATATGCATGAACAATGTTCATATAAATGTCATGAACTGCTCTTTAAAATGGTTCATGAGCATTTTAAGAATTTTGGTTCATGAACATGACAAGTGAACATATAATGAGTTGTTCATGAATGTTTCATGAGTGCTCATGAACAGCTCATAAAGTCATGAACTCCATCTCGCAGGGGAAGTCTGCGTTTAAATCGTGTGTGTGTGTGTGTGTGTGTGTGTGTGTGTGTGTGTGTGTGTGTGTGTGTGTGTGTGTGTGTGTGTGTGTGTGTGTGTGTGTGTGTGTGTGTGTATGTAGAGGTGTGTGTGGTTAAAACACATCAGCCCGCGGTCGCTCTAGCCTTTCTAATGATTCTGAAGGTAAACACAGTGAAGGCGGTGGATGAAAGGCGGCGGGTGAAAGGTGGTGCGTGAAAGGCGGTGCGTGAAAGGCGGTGCGTGAAAGGCACTGCGTGCTCCTCTTGTCAGAGGCTGAGTTAACCCTCCCGCTGCCATGGTGCTGCAGAGATTTCATGAAGTGAAGGAGGTTTTCCTTCTATAAAACAGCTGTGGGCAGCAGATACTGTGAAAGTCACAGACATGAATACATAGATCAAGACAGACTGGTGCACACACTCTCCTGTTTTGACAATCCGGTGGTTAAACAAATATAGCTCTAAATCCCTGGCTGAAATGTCCTTAAAATGAAGTCCGAGTTCGACATTTTAATTAATTCATTAATTCATTACCTTTCCAATTCCTCATGCAGTTGACTGTTACAGGTCCATACAGGTTCATGTTACAATGCATAAGCTTCACATCGAGAGACTGAAACTGTATTTTCCTTTACCGTTCTGTTTTAATTTCACAATAAAGTTAATAGTCATATTATGTTTAATATTATTATGTTTTATTAACTACACCACTGTTTGTTTAACCCGTGCCGCCTAGTGGTTAAAGCACGTTATTGCATTTTGTTGTTGAATACGTTTTAGTTGATGAAAACATTTAAATATTAAGAGTAGCCTCCATACACAATAGAAAATATCAAAAAGATACTGTAGTGATCTCTACAATAAAACAGTTTAGTGCAGGACGTCCAAAGATATGAATAGGAGGATGTGCAAAACAGACAAACTAATAAGGCTTTATTTAAACATTCAAGATTATTTTAAGTTAAGGTCTTCTTTTGAATAAGAAAAACACTTTGGGGTTATCCACAGATAAATATGAAGTCTGACAAAGTACTTAACGTCTAATATATTGCATAGTTTATTTTGGCAATTGACAATCACCTTCCCTGAATTTGACTCAGGTGTAACTAAAGTCTGATTTAAGGGTTGTTTATATTTCACATCATTAATCAGAATCTGCAAAGTAACTAAAATACATGTAGTGGAGTAAAAATACCAGGTTAACCTCTGACTTGTAGTGGAGTAGAACAAAGTAGTATGCTGCTGTAACAAAAACATTTCCCAACTTGGGATCAATAAGATATATCTTATCTTATCTTAAGATGATCGATGGCTACTGCCATTTGCAAAATGTGCCTCTGAACCTTGACAAGTGCATGTTTCAGGCTTATCAATGAACAACAGGAGGGGTAGACATAAGACCAGCTGTTAAATAAAGCTCTTCTGACCTTAGGTGTCATGTGGGTATATTAATTCACCCATTTATTAATTATATGTTTTAAATGTGATAACACCACTGTGTTTCGTATCCCCTAAACCTCCAGGGTGTAGGGGGGGGGGGGGGGGGGCCGTCCAATTCCAGTTTTGGAATGTCTGCTGTTGTTCCATTCCATTTCAAAGAGCTGTTGACGCTCAGCATAACCTTGTCGCACTGCCACTCCAACATCCAATCACAGGGCTTGATGACTAATCACGAGGTTTGTAAAGCAAGGCAGATGTTGTAGTCCCAAACGATAGCTGGGGATTTGTGTAGTGTCTTCGGAAACTGTAGTGTCTAAACTCCTAAAAAACTATTTGTTTCTCTGAATCAAAGGTTAAAAACACAAAAGCATTGTACACAATTTAAACCAATCAATATTGTGTAATTAACAAGGATAAACTGATGTTTTTTAGTGGGTGAGTAATGCAGATATCACAGTGTAATCATTTGACAGTGAGGGGAATATATCCGGTTTTATTATGAAAACTTCCAGACCGGAAAAACTGTTTTCACCCACGCTAACTTTACATGGAAGCTGCCGCACGTTATCCTGGCGAGACCTCAAATCATCTTCGTAATATCTATCAAAATATAGATCCTACACATCCACTGGACGTGGATTCTAAAAGTACAATATACACTTCTCGCTAGAAATCGAATCAAAAAGCATTTTAATGGCCAAACTATTCTACAATTTAGGATTTTCCAGGGAGGGTTATTTGTGAATACACGGGAGCATGTTGTTTCTTACACGACAACTAGAGGTGCTACACTTTAAAACGTGGCTATGGGTCGTAATCCAAGGTGATACGCAGAGTGAAGCAGGTAGGATCCAAATGCAGATAGCACTTTAAAACACCTTTATTTCAAGTACTTAATTATACTTGGACAGACAAAACACTCTACGGTGAACTAGGTCACAAACAAAAGAAGCACCAACACTGAACACAGGAAGAGACAAGACTAAATACAGGGAGGGGTAACCCAATAGCTATCGCTATTGGGTTATCCCTCTGCGCCCCCGCGCAGCACGGAAACACCTAGTCCACACCCACCCGCTAGGTGGGCCCCACCCTCGGGCCTCCTTCCGGTATAAATAGGAAGGCGGCCCGGCAATCTGCTCCCATACAATATAACTTTTCTTCAGCTATTCGTAGAGCCAGTGGGGCCAAGCGCTTAGAGGGCTGCGCCTTTTACTCATATAAACTGGTTTACAGTACGTAACCTCAGTTATATTTCGTATATGGCTTCGCCCTCTAAGGGTTAAGGGCGAAGCATGATGTAGTCTGCGCCCCACTGGGTCCGCCCGGCACTAGAAGCACAGACACACCTGCTCAATAACACCCCCCTGCCTGTTGTGCCATGCGTAATGGCGCATCATCGTCCCTGGAACATAGCAAAACATGCCTATCTTCCCGACGGGGTGAAGGCTGGGAACAATACATACCGGCCGCTGTGAGAAAGTAGAGATGAAGGTCCCACCTTATCCTGCGATCATAGAGGGGGAACAGCCGCTCTCGGTGTGTCAGACAGGTAGGAGAGCGCTCAGCTGGATCCCTGACGTCACTCACTCTGACCGGGCTCCACCCCAGAGGAGACATATGCCTGCGACACAGCCTCACACAGCCAGTGTGACAGCCGTTGTGCCGACAGAGGTTGCCCGATCGAGCGCTCTCTATAATGCACAAACAGGCGCTGAGAACGGCGCCATGCCGCCGTGCGCGCCACATAGCAGGACAGCACGCGCACCGGACAGAGGAGATGAGATGTGGCTTCTTCCTCCGAGGAGGCGGAAAAAACCCGTCCAGGGTGATCACTCTTGACCTAAAAGAGCTTGTGATGACCTTTGGCATAAAGGCTGGGTTAGGACGTAACACAGCCGAACTGCCATCCCCTTGGATCCGGAGGCATGACGGGGCCACAGAGAGAGCCGATAAATCACTCACCCTTTTTGCTGATGTTAGAGCCAAAAGCAGTACTACTTTGGCTGATAACAGTTTAAGGGGAACCTGCTCTAAAGGTTCAAATGGGGCTTTGCTTAGTGCTCGTAACACCAAAGCCACATCGCACAGAGGCGCCAGTGCGCGTGACACCGGTCTGAGTCTTCGTACCCCTTGCAGAAACCGTTTCGTCAGTGGGTGACTGAACAACGTCCCTGCTCCGAAACCCACGTGACAAGATGATATGGCAGCCGCATATACCTTGATTGTGCTGAACGCCAAATTCCTGTCCAACAACAGCTGGAGGAATGACAGCACGTGAGGCAGGGGGCACGTAATGGGGTCCAGGCTTCTTTCTACACACCAACGTTGGAACGCTGCCCACTTGGCTGTGTAGGACGCTCTGGTAGACGCGGCCCTGGCTCCCTGAATGGTGCGTACAACATCTTGAGAGAGACCCAACCTCTCTAAGTGTTCCCGCTGTGACGACCCCTCCACACCACGTGGGGTGCCGTCTGTTTGTGTGTGTGGGTTGTGTGTGTGGTTTGTGGTTTGTGGGTGTTCACAGGTTCAGGTGCTGATGAGCCGCACCTGTGGGAGGATACCTGCCTGATGAGCTACACCTGTTGAAACAGGATATAGGAGGAGCCCAGCCGGTTACGTCGCTCTCACTCTTCTGGGCACTCTGTCTGCGCCAGCCTCAGGGACTTGTTGCTGGTGTTTATTTAGTTGTTGTGTTTCAAAGAATAAACTATATATTCTTACCTCTCGTCTTGCCTCCCTGCTTTATGTTACAGCCCACGAGCCGGGTTGTAACATATGGGGGCTCGTGGTTGAACCTGGTCGTTTCGGAGGTACCTTTCGAAAATGGAGTTGTTGTGTTGTGAACAGAGAAGAACTTAATACACAGCTGTAGCGTGTTACGAGCAGTGGGCCGTGATGGGGCGCACAGCTGGTTGTTTGGGAGTAGTCTTGACGAGGGTAAGTGTTTCGTTGTGAACGACAGTAAGGGTGGCACGCGGATTATTTATTCACGGCAGACACGTACCGTTGGTATTGTCCCTGTTAGGTCTAGTACGGTCTCCCTTGGAGGTCGTGGGGGGGGGTTGTAGTGTGGTGTGAAAGTGGTTAGAGCTATTAGCTCGGGAGCACGCCGAGGCTGCCGGTGGAGTTGCCGGGTTTTTCGGTCGCTTCGCCGAGCTTACGGTATTTAGTGCGTAAGTACCCGCCATAATTAGCACCTGAAGACTAGCGGGGAGTTTAGCTAGTTTCTGTGTGGCAGTTAGAGGGACAGGCCGCGGTAGCATGGCTGTGTAGGAGCGTGAGCGTGCACTCAGTGTTGTCATGATGGAGAGTGTGGAGGAGTTTGTGAGAGCGCCTACAGTGGAGCTACTGGAGGGCTTCTCACGTGAGCAGCTGATCAGTGTTGCTGAACATTTCCGCTTGGATGTTGGGGATAAGAGGATGAAGGAAAACATAAGAGGAATTGTTAGAGCAAATCTGTTCGAGTTGGGTGTTTTCAAAGGGGGAAAATATACGGTTGATCCTGGCAGAGACGGTGTCAGTACGTCTGGCTGCCGTGATACAGACCTGACTTTTGAGCAGAGAAAGGAGCTGTTGCTGTTGCAGCTAGAAATTAAAAGGCTTGAGTTAGAGGAGCGGAGGTTGGGTTTACCTGCTGGGGCTGCAAGTCAGGCCTCTAATTTCCCTGATAGAGCTACTCCATTTGACGTGGCCGGTAATCTGCGGGTTGTGCCTCAATTTAATGAACGGGATCCAGACACATTTTTCTCCTTGTTTGAGCGTGTGGCTGAGAGCAGAGAATGGTCAGAGGCTAATAGCACCTTATTGCTCCAGTGTGTGCTAACAGGTAGGGCCCAGGAAGCTTATTCTGCTTTAACAGTGGCGGACAGCAAAGTGTATCTGATGGTCAAAACGGCTGTGTTGAAAGCTTACGAGTTGGTCCCTGAGGCCTATCGACAGAGGTTTCGGTCCTGGGAGATGTCTGACAAGCAGACACATGTTGAGTTTGCCAGGGATCTGGTTACCTCTTTTGGTAGGTGGTGCAACTCCTTGAAAGTGGATACGTATGTCACATTGTGTGAGTTGATGGTGTTGGAGCAATTTAAAAATTCTGTGCCCAGACACATTGCGGTTTACATCAGCGAGCGTAAGGTGACAACTGCTGCAGAGGCTGCTGCTCTGGCAGATGACTATGTGCTAACACACAGGGGCGGTCGTAACTTCAGGGTCCAGGACCAAGGAGATATGTATGGTCCTGGGAGATGGGAGGAGAAAAATAGGTCAACCTGGGGTAGACCTGAACGTATGATGCGAGGTCAGGCACAGGGTGATTCGGATATATGTCATTTCTGCAAGGGGAGAGGGCACTGGAAGGGGGACTGTCCCAAAGCTAAGGCTAGCAGGGGGAACCATGTAGGCCAGGTTAACTCTGCTGCTTGTGCTGTGTCTGTAAAACCTATCCCTGTCGTCTTTCCCTGTCAGCAGGTTAATGAGCCATGCGGGTTGAGGGAACCGGATTTCTCTGCGTTTATGTCAAACGGATACGTGTCACTGGTGGGGGGTGACGTTAGGGTGCCGGTAAGAATTTTGAAGGACACGGCAGCATATGATTCCTACATTTTGAGCTCTGTGTTTCGGACAAATCTGGAACTGGGGATTTTGTCCGGATGCAAGGGATGGGAATGAATGTTGAGCCTGTTCCTCTGCATTCTGTTGTGCTTAACTCAGGTCTGGTGCAGGGTGAGGTCGCCATGGGGGTCCGTCCTGTAATGCCAATCGGTGGTGTGGATGTTATCCTGGGTAACGGCCTGGCTGGCAGCCGTGTGTGGGCTGAGGGTCCACCGCCTACCATGCAGTCATCTTCACCCACTGTGACTGTTAAGGCAGAGGAGAATGTCAAGTGCTCTCCTAAAGTGTTTGTGGCTTGTTCTGTGACCCGGGCTGTGAGCCGTGCACAGGAGGAATCTGAGCAGGGTGAAGAGGTCAGTGTGAGAGATTCGGTGGTTATTCCTGACTTGCTGTTGTCGGTATCCCGCAGTGAGTTGGTGATGGAGCAGAAAGCGGATGTCTCCCTCAGTCCGTTTTTTGAGACGGTTCTTTCCACCGAGGATGGAAATGGTGTCACCAGGGGTTGTCAGTTGCATGGGGGATTGCTGGTTAGAAAGTGGTGGTCACGTGGGAAAGGCTTCATTGGTGGGCCAGGGTATCAGATTGTGGTTCCCGTCAGGTTTCGTGAGGAGGTCCTCAGAAAAGCGCATGGGCAGTCGGGACATCTAGGTGTCCGTAAAACATGTGGTTGCGGTATTTCTTTTGGCCTGGGTTGAGGAGAGATGTGTCTCTGCATGTTGGGTCATGTCACGCATGTCGGACGGGTGGGCCAGTTCGGCAGCGACCTGGGGGTCAGGTTTTGGGTTTGTTGCCGGGGGGCTAGGTTGCGGTTTCTGGAGGGACATTCCGGGTTCTTCCAGGTGCTGAGTCAAGGGACTGGCCAGAGTGGTTTTCTGTCCACGCCGGAAGAAGAGCTCCTAGCTATTTGGGTAATTAACGGTGTTCTTAGGGGAACCCCTTTCTTATGGGGGGGAGTGTGACGACCCCTCCACACCACGTGGGGTGCCGTCTGTTTGTGTGTGTGGGTTGTGTGTGTGGTTTGTGGGTGTTCACAGGTTCAGGTGCTGATGAGCCGCACCTGTGGGAGGATACCTGCCTGATGAGCTACACCTGTTGAAACAGGATATAGGAGGAGCCCAGCCGGTTACGTCGCTCTCACTCTTCTGGGCACTCTCTCTGCGCCAGCCTCAGGGACTTGTTGCTGGTGTTTATTTAGTTGTTGTGTTTCAAAGAATAAACTATATATTCTTACCTCTCGTCTTGCCTCCCTGCTTTATGTTACAGCCCACGAGCCGGGTTGTAACACCGCTCAGGGGCCATGCCCATAAGGGCTGGCCTATCACTGGGTGACTGTAGATCGCTCCCTCCACCTGTGAGAGAGCGTCCCCCCGCCACGGAATTTCCCACGGCCTGCCTGACAGCGTACGCTGTAGGCATGGAAACCAGGAAGCTCCTGTGCGCTCCGGGGCAATTAGGATCACTGACAGCCGCTCCTCCTGCACTCGGTCCAGGAACCGAGGAATCAGCGGGACTGGTGGGAAGGCGTACAGCAGTCCCCTGGGCCATGGCCGATGTGCGAACGCGTCCACCCCCAGGGGGGGGGGGGTGGTGCCGTGCTGACAGGGAGAACCAGAGGGCGCATTGCACGTTCCCGCGTGCAGCGAACAGATCCACCGCCGCCCTCCCAAACCGGCTCCAAACCTGGGCGATCAGCTCAGGATGGAGGCTCCAGTCCCCCTGGCGAGGACCTCCTCTGGACATGAGGTCTGCCCCTTTGTTCAGCTCTCCGGGCACATACAGTGCTCTGATGGAGAGCACGTGTGCGCGCGCCCAGATCAACAGCTGTCTGGCTGTGTTCAGAAGCTGGGCTGAGCGTACACCGCCCTGGCGATTGATGTAGGCTGCTGCGGCTCTGTTGTCTGTGCGAATCAACACATGCTGATTCCGCAGCAACGGGGCAAAATGCTGAATTACTCTCTGTACGGAGATCAATTCCAGCACGTTTATGTGGAAGGACTTGTGAGCCGGCCACTGTCCTCCCACTGCCTCAGACATGCACTGAGAGAGATGCGTCTGTGAACACCGAGATGTGTGACGTAACTCTGCCCAGGGCTACCCCTTCTGACAGGACGTGGGGACTTTTCCAATAGGTTAAGTCTGAACCCACGGACAGAGGGATGACCACCATGCGCCTCTTCTGTCATACGGGGTCGATGCGTAGGCTGATAAACCACCTCTGTAGTCTCCTCATGTGCAGGAGACCCAGGGGAATCACCCCGTGATCTGCTGCCATCATGCCGAGCAGCCGCATCACGGAGAGTGACGTTACCACGCTGCGGGGTGTGACGCGTCGAAGGAGAGCTGTCAGCGTCTACACTCTCTGCCGTGAGAGGCGTGCTCTCATGCGGGCTGAGTTCAATTCCACCCCCAGGTAAACCATACTCTGGGAGGGAAGAGGACAGCTCTTTTTCCAGTTTATTATGAAACCCAGCTTTGACAGATGCGATATGAGTTGTACCGTCTGTAAAGCCGCTTCCTCCCTGGAGCGAGCCAGCAGCAGCAGGTCGTCCAGGTAAAATAGTACACTCATCCCTCCTCTGTGTAGCGGCTGTAATGCCGTTTCTACACACTTTGAAAAAGTGCGAGGAGCCAGGGAATAACCGAACGGCAGACGGTTGTACTGGTACGATATTCCCTGGAATGAAAACCGCAGGAATTTCCTGTGTTGCGGGATGATGGGTACATGGAAGTATGCATCCTTTAGGTCTATAGAGGTGAACCAATCTCCCTGGTGAACACACTCTAGCACCCTTTTGACCGTCAGCATGTGAAAAGGCCTTTTCATTATTGCCTTGTTGAAAGCTGACAGGTCGAGGATGGGTCTCATTCCCCCCGTCTTTTTCGGGATAAGAAAATAGCGGGAGAAATACCCCTGATTTTCTTCCTCTTGGGGAACCCTGCAAATAGCCTCTTTCAACAGCAGTTCCTGTAGCTCTGCTTGGAGCGCAAGACACTGTTCTCGGGATGACAGGCGTGTCACCTGTATCCCGTTGAACTGTGGGGGGGGGTTGAACTGCAGGGTGTACCCTCTGCTGATCAGCCTGCTCATCCATCTGTCCATCAGACACACACGCTGCCACTCCGAGAAACACTCTGAGAGCGGGCGCACATGCTCGAGATGTGTTGTGGTCGTCATGACGACGAGCCACGCCAGAGCCCTCTCCGCCGCTGCCCGTGAGGCAACCCAAGTTGGGCCTAGAGCGAAAGGGCTTTGAGGAGGCCTCCACACGCTGCATCATGAGGCGCTTACACGCTCAGAGGATGGATGGAGGTGTGTGCAGTGATATCCACATGAGGCGTTACCACGGCGCTCATGGGCTTATTGTGACCGTGTGTAGGTGGCGTATCTCGGACAGAGGAATGCCGCGAGGTCTGTGGTTTAATAACCGAAAAGTTATAACCACCAGGCCTCTGCAGCGAACCCTGCTGCCTACTAATCAACAGATTGGAGGCAGCTGGTGTAGTTACTGTGCTCCGCAGCTTATTAATCGATAGATTAAATTGCGCAGGCTTTTGTAACGAACCCTGCTGGGTATTAACCGATAGGTCATAGGCAGCCGGTTCACCCAGGGTGGAGGATATGTGAAACACATTTGCAACTGATGACTCAGACAACATGTTGGGAAATAATCAGGGCCGGCTCTGTTTTCTCGGCGGCTCTCGTGGAGCAGACGCCGAACGGGAGTACCTCACTCGCTTCTTACCCCCCTTCTCTGGGGGGGCGGAGGCGCGGGACGGTGCCCCAGCCGCCACTGACGGACGAGTCTGACGCCTCGGCTGCTGTTGCTGCGAGTGTCTCTCTGTCTGCCGCTGTGGCCGGGTTGGCTGCTGCTGCTGCCGCTGATGCTTCACCGCTGGCTGGAGCCAGCCGACGTGCTGGTGGATGTCATCCGCCTGCTCCGCTGCCGCCTTCATGGACTCAACAATGGCCAGGAACTGGGGTCCGAACAGCCCGTCCGGGCGGACCGGAGCGTCCAGCAAAACCTTCCTGGCTGGCTCTGTAACCGCTGCTTGTTGCAGCCAGAGGTGGCGCTGGATCTGCGTCATCCAGGCTGCGATCCTTGCCTGGGAGACCACCACGGCTGCGCACAGCGTGAGTGCCGTGCTGGCCGCCTTGCCGATCTCTTCCGACCTCCTCTGGTGCCACGCTGGTGGACCGCTCGACCAGCGTCACCACCGAGTTGGTCAGCAACGCGATGTTGTTCGCTGCTGCAGACGCCTGAAACGCACATTGGGAAACTAACGACAGGAGGAAAAACACAGGGAAAAGGACCAGACAATAACCCAGGAGGAAAACATGACAGATAATCGTGACACAAGGTGCTTAAACAATCGACCTATTTGGTCGTTTTTTGTAGGAGGACAGGCTGACAACCTGTCAGTGCAACTTACATGTTGCCGAATTTAACAAACACATTTAAATAATTGGTTTAAACGGCATAATAATAATAAGGAAGAGAGAGAGAGAGAGAGAGAGAGAGAGAGAGAGAGAGAGAGAGAGAGAGAGAGAGAGAGAGAGAGAGAGAGAGAGAGAGAGAGAGAGAGAGAGAGAGATATAAGTGGGCTCTTTGGAGACCCTGGTCGGTGGCAGTCTGTCTCTGATTTCCATTCATTGAGAGGTGTGGCTTGTGCATATGTGTTTGTGGATGGTAGAGCGACAGTGAGGGAACGTGTGTATGATTCTGGAAGTGAAACGAGGAAGCAGAAAAACAGAGGTCTGTGATGTATTTTGTGAACAGCTAAATAAATGCAACGGCCTCCCAAGAAGAGCTCGCTTCTCTCCAGTCATTTAAGCTAAAGTGGGTTATTGAGTGCTTTCCTTCGTGGTGAAACGATCAGCACTGCACCACGGAGGAAAGCGGCAGAAAGTCAGATAAAGAGAGCGGGGCTGCGCTGCGTGCATGGCTTCCTTCTGGAGGTAACAGGGAGACGCGCTCTGGCGGTGGTCTCGTTCAGGATCCGAAAATACTATTTAAATATTTTTGCACACTTATTCCACTTATTCCGAGTGTGCCACTGGTTACGGTGCCACGTGCCAATGATGGCACGCGTGCCAGGGGTTATCCAGGTAATTGACCTGTTTCTTTTACGACACACATGCAGTGTATACAAAAATGAGGGACCCACAGTAATAAGGAGCCTATTAAAAGACACTGGAATGTTAATTGAAACTGTATTGTTTCTACAAAGACTATTTTTTTAATTATGTTGCATTTGATCAGGCAAATCATTTAGATCAGTTATCTGATGTCAGATGTGGCAGATGCATCATTTGTCTTGAATCAGAAAAATCTCAAGATCTCTATTGCCTTTATACTTTAATGGCTTCTCTTTATGCAGTTTGAAATAGAAACACATAATTAAAAGCAGTGATAAAAAACAGTAATAAAAACATTAAAAGAAGAAAAAGGGAATACAAATTTAGTACGAGTTAAATGTACTATTAAAGGTCCCATGTCATGGCCATTTCTACTGATCATAATTCCATTGTTGAGGTCTACTAAAATAGATTTATATTGTGCAATTTTCCAAACTCACATTGGTTTCTCATGCAGCATCTCTGTATAGTCAACCCGGTATCACGGCAAGACGTGAACATGTGACGATTTACCATGCTGGGAGACGTGAAGATGTCACGATTTCAAACGTGACAGTTACACGGTATTGTTAACCCATGTTAACCAGTGGAGAAATAACCGGAGATACCAACCAAATGCTACTCCGACGTAATGATTTATTTTGTAATAGTCACACTCGATTACGCCGATTTTCTTGTTGCCCCAGCTGGTCAACACCTCTTTTAGCAGAAACAAAGGCTACATTAATGTATTAAATCGATGTTAATCTGTGTGTGTGAATGTGGAATTAACGGACGTGACGTTGTGCGATTGAGTTGCCAGGCAACAGCTTCGGTTCATGTTAATTTACAAACTCTTCAACTACAACCATAGTTATATTTAAAAACATGTTAGAAGGCCTCACAAAATACTTTAATGCAAATTCAAATGTAAATGTGAAGGAATGTGTGTATAACAAAATACATCGGTCATAAACGGAACCGGAAACAGACGTAGGCAAGATCCTCAGCTCGATGATTGGATGGTTTAGCCGCAATGCATGCTGGGATTTGGTGTTTATGTGATGTGAAATCTGAAAAATACAATAATACTTTATTCCGAGTGTGCTTGCTTTTCTCTTTGAAAGTCATCACATAACGGCATTGTAATACACGGTTCGGCTGCATTAAATATTACATATCTGCCGTAATTCTCTATTTATAGAGCCCTGCTGAGAAGACTTCTAGACACACAGGAGAACTGCCGCCAACACTGAAGATGTGACGTGGATCATAAATATATAAGCAATTAAACAACATCTTACATTTATTTTCACACAATACGTCTCCTTGCAGTATCAACACTAATTCGGCTGACTTTTATATTTGATCCAATTGGTAGATAGGCTGTATTTACACCATAAAGGTGCACAGCTGATATAAAGGGACACCTCGTGGTTAAAGCATGTTATTATTTTATTATTATTACGTCACCTATTAGCTAAAATTGACTTATGCTAGATGTGTAACCATCTGTAGCTTGCTAAATAATCAGTTCTGTATTGGCGCTGAGTCTTGTCAGTCAGTGTGTTTTGTTTATTTGCAGGCCGACTTTTTGATATTTTATATTTTATGAAAATGTAAGAATAGATTAATGTTTACAGTTTGATCATTCAATTGACCTAGCTAGGTAGCTAGCTAGCGTGCAGCTACGGTGCAGTGATGTGCTTGTGTTTCTTTATTTTCAGAAAGAAACAATGACAAGGAATTCATTTTCATCTTAAAGGTCACCTATTATGCAAAATCTACTTGTTCATGTCTCTTCTACATCAACATGTGTCCCCTCTGTGGAAAGAGGAACAAAGATTCTCTCTCTTTTTGTCCTGATCCATTTATATAAAAACCTGTCTGAAAATGAGCTGATGAAGATTTGTTGGCCACCTTATCACCTGAATCTCCTCCTAGAGCACCATTGTGGGTGTTTTAACCAAATATCTCTCAGAGGGGCGTGGGGAGGGGCTCCTTATTTTCATCTAAAGTAAAAGACAGAGAATCAGCACTTTGGAAACAGGGCTGAAACATTATTATGGGATGCTGCAATGATCTGTTTGGTGTTTGGAGCCAAACACTTCAGAGACATGTTTTGTTTATATCTGAGACCTATATTATATTGATGAAAAACAGTATAATAGGGGACCTTTTAAAAAGTCCCTTTTGTGTCCAAAGGTGCGACAATAACAGTGGCAGTTTTACCACTAATCACATGTTAACCACACACAGTGAAACATAGACTCTGCATTTACTCTCGAGGGGCCAGGGAGCAGTGTATTCACCTGCAGTGTCTCCTGTTAACCATAGTGGCTGGAGCATTAGATACAGAGCAAGAAAAAGGAGAGCAAGACAATCCTTACTTGCTAATGAATTCAGTTTTGACTCAGTAACAAGTGACACAGTTTGGAGTCTGTGTGGGAGACCTCTGAATGTGTGTGTGTAGGTCTATCAACAGTAGGTGAGTGTAAGTCACACACAACACCTCCAATGGCTGTATAGAGTATAAGTACGCACTTTCATACACACTTTTCAAATATAAAGCAGTGTCTGTGTATGGTTGCGCACACATACCCCAGACCCCATCCTTCCACCTACACTCCACCGTGTGTATATGTGTTTGTGCACCTGTGTGTGTGTTGTACAGTAAAGTGAGTGCCTGCCGTTGTGCGCTCAGTGTGCTTTATGCAAGGCAGGTGAAAGAGGTAAATTGGGCCATTCCATCATGCGATGCGGGGAGGCCGGGCTGACATGCTGATCAGGTGTGCATGCATAATGGCCACCAAAAATAAGCTCTGTTTTGAATAATGGCCGCCCCCTATCCAAAAAAAAAAAGATGAAGTCTGCTCTTGGTCCGGCTGGGATCTCATCCATCTTAACAATGAATGGAAATCAGAGACGACAGACTGCCACCGACCACAGGGTCTCCAAAGAGCCCACTTACATCTCTCTCTCTCTCAATCTCTCTCCTCTCCTCTCTCCATCTCCTCTCCTCCTCTCTCTCTCTCTCTCTCTGTCTCTCATCTCTCCTCTCTCTCATCCTCTCCTCCTCCTCTCTCGACCGCATTGACCCGAAAGACACATTTTGAGTTGTATACACTGTTGGAAAGAGGAGATTCCTAGCTTTCTAATGATATCAGGATTGTTTTTGTACTCCAAATATTAAGCAAAATATGTCACATTATATAATGACTGTTACAGAGTCATCATTTCAAAATACTACAGAGGGAAGATATTTTCGTTTGGATTACTGGTCTGGGGGGAGCTCGCGAGTGTGTGTGTGTGTGTGTGTGTATGTGTATGTGTGTTTGTGTATTTTGCTTTTGTGTGTATTATGTTTGTTTCCCGGGAAAACACTCACGAGAAACACCAGCTGTTGTTATGCCTGCTGTGACGTCAATTTACTCCGTTCTCCGCTTGTAATTATGCCGTTACAAGCTTCAACGTTGTATTTATCATCTGAATTTGCCAAAACAAGTTTAATATTCTAAAAGCCAAGACTTTGTTTAATTGAGATCAGATGAAAACAAACTGTAACGGACCCTGCTGTGTTATCTATGATTACTATATGCCTTACATTCATAATTTCAGCCGGAGGGAGGGGGAGCTGCGCTGCGGAACAGCAGAGTGGCGAGTGAGAGCTGTCATCTTCCCTTTACAAAGCGTCAACAATGTATTTATCGTGTGATTTTGGAAATACAAGTTTCATATTCTGAAAGTCAAGACTTTGTCTATTTAAAATCAAACTAAACACCCGAACCCAGAAAACTATTTTTCAAATCCACGTTTATTTTGAAATGAACCGTTGCGACTTCCGATAGAGCGGGTCACATATGAAGTCAAACACCCACATGTCAGATTTCTTGTTAGGCTCCTTTTGAACACCTATCATAGTTTATGTTTCCTTGAAATACAGTTCATCATTTGCCCAAACACTAACCAGCACTATTCTGCATTAACAAACTTTGAAAAAATTCCCTTGCAGGGTGGATGTAGCTCAGTCCCAAAGGGTTTGGCCTGGGAACCGTTTTCTGATTCAAGACCCCGAATGGACAAAGTTTCAAGTGTGAAGTAGAACTCTAAAAGAGGTCAGTTTACCTCCAGCACACTACTAAGTTGCCACCGAGCTGCTCACTGTTTCTTGTAATAAGATCAGTTGAATGCAGATTTTAAGTTCATCATGTGTGATTTAAATCTTCTAAAAAAGATGTATCCAAGATTATACAATAATGCAGGATCCAACTTTAAGGCTCGAAGACCCATCAATAAATATAATAGGGCAATGGACAGGGTATTGGTATTGGTCTATGCGTTCATATTCCGTTGATGACTAGGGTTAGGGTTAGACAGAGGACTGTCTTAGGTGAGACAGTCGAGGAAAACAATGCCTAAACTGAACTTCATCTCTTAGCAAATATTGCTGAATATTACGAACAAATAAAAGGACAGGCATCTTGGTACCTATGAACAATCAGTTTGTAAACATCATGACAGGGAAACTACCCGCACAATTCCTGGGTCCCAAAAGCTTTGCTTATTGTGTATCAACTGAGGTCAAAAGGTCTGGTCTTGACCCGGTGCTCTTAGGTCAAATACGACAATCACTATTGAATTGTTGCGCTGTGTGCATAGACTTAAATTAATGTGTTCAATCAAATGAACACCCAGAAATCTTGGAGCCTGTGAAGAAGGAACTGGAGCTAATTGTTAAGAAGCTAATATATGCCCACCTTAGTTCTTATTGAACCTGTTTCATGAACTTTTCCTGCCCCCTTTGTCTGATGTCATGATATGCTGCAAACTTTTGTGTCAACTGTTTGGCAAAGCAAACAATGTGCAGAAAGTCATAGTTGAAGTCAAAACAAGTTTTACCCAAACTGCTTCCCCACCCCATTGTCCTTTTTGGAAAGACACATAGAGTATTTCTTAATTTCTTGCCGTCCCCTCCTCCCTAATCCGTCCCTTCGCTCTCTCTTGGGTAAAGAAACGAGCTGGCAGTATAAGTGTTATTCATGGCTTGGACAGAGGGTGAGTTTTACTGCAGGTAGATAAAAATATATCGTCCTTCTGCTGCTTTCTACATGCACTATGTACACTGTCGTTAATATGTGATGTGCTTCTCTGCTGCAAGAGATGCGCATTTAAGATATTGCAACAGTGGCATGACGGAAAATAGTAAAATATAAGTAGTGTACCTTTATGTAAAATTGGATTAGGCTCTATGCATCCAGTGTTTGAGTCCAGATTGTATGGTAATCATTTTGTGTGTATCGTGCAGAGAGGTTCACAAGTCTTTTTTGCAAGTCCAAGTCTCAAGTCTTTGGTCACGAGTCCAAGTCAGTCTCAAGTCTTTGTGGCGTGAGACTTGATCAAGTCTCAAGTCTTTGGTCACGAGTCCAAGTCAAGTCCTCAAGTCTCTAAAAAAAATAAAAGTCTCATGTCTCTTCTGGTTGTAAATAAGCCTTCTATTGTCTGCTGCTATCCAGTCTGTTAAGAATACTGCACAGCTATATCTAAGAAATTCAAAGCATTTACCTGTGTTATTATCACTCCTATATCTATTAGCATACAGTATCAGTACTGATTAGTTGTTTGTTATATGATCACTTTAAACAGGCTATTGCAATGCAATATGAGGAAAAACATCACACTTTAGCTAAATGCAACAACTTATAAGCAAAACACTTCAGAATCAGAACTCAGTATCACAAATACTTTATTAATCCCCGCAGGGAAACTGTTAAAGTACTTAAAAGCGGGTAATGATTACCGTTACCGACCTTTTTTATGTCATGTCAAGAGTTGGATGTCAACGGCCACTCAACTCAAACAAGTGTGACAAGCAATTCACTAATCTTTTCAAATATTCAGTTGCAAAGCTAGTAGCAAGCTAAGTTAACATTACATAGCTGATGCTGAGCTAAACATGTTTGCTAACCGTCCTATGCGTTAATGTGACTGACCTCTCCGGGTGAGTTTTCAAGTGCCTGATGAAATTCGACGTTGTTGCGCCAGCATCCTTGATTTTGATATTGCAGACTTTGCAGTGTGCGCTCCTTTTGTTGGTGCGCCGGCGTTTTGTTCGAAGTTTTTGTAGTTGAACCTAATTACAAGCGGTACAGCCGCAGGTGTCCCGCCGGTCGCCAGAGGCGCGCACGTCTGCGTAATGAGCCCGGCTAAAATAACTGGATGGCCTACCTGCCTGTCAGCCTTCCATCTGGGCACAAACTTATCTCGTGCCCTCATTGGTCATGTGCGCGTTTGTGTGTGTTGGAGGAGGCGGGCTCTATAAGGAAGTAGCAGCCTCTAGCAGATTATCTCCGGTTGTGTATTTTCAAATGATAGCGATCTCGAGCCGGTTTCTCTGAAATGTACCTACCCCACCTTTAATACGCCAAAAATAGAAACACAATGATTGTTCACGAGTCCCAACACACGAGTCCAAGTCGAGTCTGAAGTCTTTTGGTCACGAGTCCAAGTCAAGTCTGAAGTCTATGTGTGTGCGACTTAAGTGCGACTCGAGTCCGAGTCGCAGACTCGAGTCCCCATCTCTGGTATCGTGTATCTCTGATATGAAGCATAAAGGTGCATTTCATGTTTATTGTATTGGATAACTATGTAAGTATAGGATATTGTTTGACTTGGACCACAAGGTGAACATTTTGACTCAATCAATGCACTTTAGCTTCAATAATGTTCAAAATCCACCCTCATTTTAGTTGTCATCCTTTATTTGAAGAAATTATGTTCTAAAGAAAGTGTTGAAAAAACATTATGTTGCTTCTGGAATTAACATACTGCTAAACCTGCTGTATTAACTTTCTGTGAAATTAGCAGTTTTAATAGAACATCTTGAAACATTAACACCTTTTCAGAAGGCTATACAGGCCTTGAAGGGCCAAGATCCAAAATGGACCCAGAAATGAACCCTAACCACATAAAATATATTTGTTTCCCAAAAAAGATAGACAATTTAAACAGGGAGGATATTATACTTAAAATAACGTATTTTTACCCTGTGATGATTCCACATAATCAGAGCTGATAATGAGTAGTAGTAGTAACCATACCGCTTTCATCAAATTAGTATGCTTAGAAAGTGACAGGTGGACACGCCCCCAATTATGCAAATGAGCTAAGTATGTCTCCCATTGGCCAATGAGCTAAGTCCCGCCTCCCATGTCCCGCCTCCCATTCTTTGATGTGTGTGTTATCAGATTGGCGTGAAAGGCCCCCCGGCGTTGTTCTTTGATGTTTTGATTAAGCTAGTCTTTTGGGGTTTAAAGTATTTGACCCCTGACCCTGAGAGTGGAGATATTAGCCTTGTAAAACAGATAGGTTTGAATGCCCCAGGCAGTCCCTTTGTTGTATAGTTATTTGATGTATGATTAAGATAGTCTCTTTGACCCCTGCCCCTCAGACGCCCTTTGTTGTCTAATCTAATAACCTTTGATGTTTGCCCTTTGATGTGTTGTGTCATAACAGGCAGGTGAATTTCACATTGGTGAAAGCCTTTGATGTTAATCTCTGTATAAATGCCTACCCTTACAGCCTCCCCCCCTTTGCCCCGCCCCTCCTGAGGCTATGGCCAGCAGAGGAGTGTATAGATATGCTCAAAACTAATAAAAAAAAGACAGACATTTCCACTCACCTAGTCACTTTTCAAAAAAGAAAATGGCAGAGAGACGTCACGAATTTGGTTTAATTAGCCTGTGCGACAACTTGCTGCCAACCGTCTGAAGAGACCAGTCAAGAAACTAATGCAGCATCTGGGCCGGGTTCAGAGTACAGCCAAATATCTGTGCACAAACTTATCTCGCGCCCTCTTTTGGTCATGTGAGCGTTCGTGGGGTTGGAGGAGGGGCTCTGTGAGGAAGGGGCAGATTTCCCCCCGGTTGACTTCAAAAGATTCTGAATTTTCTCCAAAATGACCTCCCCCCTACCTTAAGAAGAAATAACACTGCCCAAGTAGATGTTAGGAGTCTCTTGGAAGTATACAAATGCAGTATATGTTTTACAAAGGGGGTATTCATGTTATTTTTTAAAATATCTTATTTAGGTTTTTTATTAGTGATACCTGAGGATATTCTCTTTTTAATTGTAGCGACTGTGAACTAATGTGTAATTACTTTTTACTAATTATAAGAAAAGTCTCTCTGAAGAGGGGAAATAATAAACAATTTTAAACACATGATCTTTGTCTTTTTATAATTACTTTACACCACTATAGGAAACCCAACATTACGTTTGTGTGAGGTTGTACTAGGGATAATATTAGAATTTTGCTGTACCCATAAATAATATGTTTTCTGCTCCATTTCACTCCATGAAGCCTCCAGCTTGTACAAGGGCTCCGCCTCCACTCAACATAACATGTCCCGCCCTCCTCTCCAGAACATTTAAAAGTAAGGGGATGGAAATAGATGAAAATAAATACGCTCAAACTAAATAACAGGCCAGTCATTTCCACTCACCAAGTCACTTTTCAAAAAAGAAAAATGGCCAAGAGAAGCATAGATATGGGTTTAATCAGCGAGACGCCTGTGACAACGTACCGCCACCTGTTAGGAGCGCCAATTGAGAAACAAATGCAGTATCTGGGCCGGGTTCAGACACCTCCAGCCGAAGAACTTCATGAAGAATGGACTCTGAAAAATGGCGATGTTTGGGGTTATGTATTCAACTATATGGCAAATGAACTGCATTTCTACCATCTGAAGAATGGAGAAACGTATGGACCCCGCAGTGGTACAGCAACACTGACCTCAACAGATTGGGCTGTGTTAACTCTGGTGTCTTCCAGAGATCTCCACGCAACCACTGTATCGGAAGAAGTATGCATCAAGAAACCATAGTGGAACCAGCGGTGTACAAGATATTAGCAAAGAAAAGCAAAGAAACACAGACAGCATGCGAGATCAAAGAAGAGATTTCACCGCCGCCCCTCAAGGTGGAGGAAGAAAGAGTTATTTCCCCGCTGCCAGAAGTGAGAAGAGTCCTGACAAGCACCGTCTGGGAAACTAAAAGCGGACCATCGGGGCGATGGTATTACCGCGCAAGCCATTTGGAGACGCTGGGGAAGGACCCCTCTGATGATATTTTTTGGGAATATTTCAACTCTACATGCGGGGTTTTTCAGACATCCGTGCGGGTGCCTCTGACTTCTTGGCTGAAAATGATTGATGGAAAAGCTACAAAGCTTAAATAACTTTTTAAACAGAGTCAGACATCGATGGAACATTATACTGGTGAAAAATACTCTGACCTTTACAGAGGACTCCGCCTCCCCCTCAACATAAACAAGTCACCACCCTCCTCACCAGATCATTTTAAACTAAGGACCCCCTCAAAGAAAAGCATTTTTTGTTTTCTACCTATGTAAAAGAGTGTCGGGGTTGTCTTACCAAAAATGTGTTATCTCTGTATCAAGAAAAAACCAAATGTGTGAGAGACGTCATAAAGACACTCATTTTAACCACAGTGTTTGTTCTCTACAAATGTTTTAAGATTGTTACAAAATGTAAAAAATAAAAATAAAGGTATGGAGACAAAATTAATTCAGGTGACTCTGTTTTTATTAGGAAACAAAAATATAATACAAATGGTTTAGAGGATAAAAATGTAACCATCTTGGACTTAATAGTCTAACAAATACTTTATCTGAATAAATGCACTTTTTGTAATTATTTATTTATTTATTATTTCAGTGGAACAATCCAGTTTTTGCTAACATCACGCTTTCTTCTCTCTTTCTTGTGTTACTAAGATACTTTTAGGACACACTTTGGCGTATGCAACACTGTTCAGTTAAACAAGGTTTTTTTCTTTCTGATAAAACTTACATATTTTAGTTATTTTTCTGCTACCAAGATACTTTAAGATACACCTTGATGTACGCTTAACAAAGGGTATACTATGAAGTACTTGGTAAGGAAGGGGTTTTTCTTTAAGGGGTGCAAAACTTTAGAACAGGGTTAAAATATTCATTAATTTGTATTGAATTGAGTTTTCTTTTTGTTTTTGATTTTCAACATACTATTTGTACACAATGACTTTTCCATATTTCTGACATACTATACTTTTTTGACTTTTTTTCTGTAGAATCTTGACAAACTATTACTTGTTCTAAATGATGACCTATTGCTGGAGATTGAGATGAAAAAGCTACAATGCTTAAATAACTTTTTTCTAAAAAACTCTCAATTCTATAATTGACTCCCCCCATTCAACGCAATAAGCTCCACAATCCACTCAGCAAATCATCTAAAACGAAGGACCTCACTAAGACGACGTTGTAACTAGCCATGGAGCAGAGAAAAGCCAAGACTCCCCCCGCGAGTTGCAGCCAGGAACAGACTCCTGGAACTTACCATCATCACCACCATTGGGAAACCCACATATTGCAGTACTACTGCTGCTGATTGCTACTCCTCGGTCAAGAAGTCTCGGTTTAGGGACACAGTGAAATCGGAATTGTTTAGATTCTGGAGATGGTGATGTATCGGTACAGAAAATTAAATCTGCAAAGAATGCCGAGGCAGTAACCCCGACCAGAGGCAACCCGATTGTCGGAATGACATGCCGATTTCTTCTTCAGAACCAATTACAAAGCGTTAATGAAAAGACTTTGGCTCGCCAACTTCATTACAGTGATTGACCAGAGTCTTATTGAAAAAGGCATTCGCGAGGATGAACTTGAGATAGGACGCGCTTCGGAAGCTTTTCTGCACAAGCTTGTAAAATGCAGATGCCTCAAGGAGAGATTTGAAATATCCATACAGAGTTGGATGGAGAAGAAGAAGACTAACAAACAGCAGTTGGATGGAGAAGAAGCCAGGGACTTGTTTCAATGCAGTGACTTTTTTCTTTAAGTAAAATAAAAATGGGAAAGTACTATGCAAAACTCTCTGTATATATTGATCAGAATGTAGTCATTACCCTTTAATAAGTGTGGTGATGGGGACGATTGAAAACAGAACGATTAGTAACCCATGTGTAAAAAGAATGGCTGAAGTTTGTAAACTGGAAGACATTTTGGATATCGTTCATTCTGGCAGTACTATTCCGGGTCATTGGGAAATGATGTAAACGTAACATTTAAAGTGGTCCTGGAATCTTTTTACATAGGTAGAAAACAAAAATGCTTTTCTTGAGGGGTCCTTAGTTTAAAATGATCTGGTGAGGAGGGTGTGATTTGTTATGTTGAGTGGGAGGCGGAAGTCCTCTGTAAAGGTGAGAGTCTTTTTCACCATTATAATGTCCATCGATGTCTGACTCTGTTTAAAAAGTTCTTTAAGCTTTGTAGCTTTTCCATCAATCATTTTCAAGCCAAGCAGTCAGAGGCACCCGCACGGATGTCTGAAAAACCCCGCATGTAGAGTTGAAATATTTCAAAACAAAATCATCAGAGGGGTCCTTCCCCAGCGTCTCCAAATGGCTTGCGCGGTAATACCATCGCCCCGATGGTCCGCTTTTAGTTTCCCAGACGGTGCTTGTCAGGACTCTTCTCACTTCTGGCAGCGGGGAAATAACTCTTTCTTCCTCCACATTGAGAGGCGGCGGTGAAATCTTTTCTTTGATCTCGCATGCTGTCTGTGTTTCTTTGTTTTTCTTTCCAAATATCTTGTACACCGCTGGTTCCACTATGGTTTCTTGATGCACTACTTCTTTCCGATACAGTGGTTGCGTGGAGATCTCTGGAAGACACCAGAGTTAACACAGCCCAATCTGTTGAGGTCAGTGTCCGCTGTAACACTGCGGGGTCCATACGTTTCTCCATTCTTCAGATTGTAGAAATGCAGTTAATTCGCCATATAGTTGCATACATAACCCCAAACATCCAACAACCCCATTTTTCAGAGTCCATTCTTCATGAAGTTCTTCGGCTGGAGGTGTCTGAACCCGGCCCAGATACTGCATTCGTTTCTTAATTGGCGCTCCTAACGGGTGGCGGTACGTTGTCACAGGTGTATCGCTGGTTAAACCCCTATCTATGCTTCTCTTGGCCATTTTCTTTTTTGAAAAGTGACTTGGTGAGTGGAAATGACTGGCCTGTTATTTAGTTTGAGCGTATTTATTTTCATCTATTTCCATCCCCTTACTTTTATATGTTCTGGTGAGGAGGGCGGGACATGTTATGTTGAGTGGAGGCGGAAGCCCTTGTACAATCTGGAGGCTTCATGGAGTGAAATGGAGCAGAAACACATTCTTTATGGGTACAGCAAAATTCTAATATTATCCCTAGTACAACCTCACACAAACTTAATATTGGGTTTCCTTATAGTGGTGTAAAGTAATTATAAAAAGACAAAGATCATGTTTTTAAAATTGTTTTATTATTTCCCCTCTTCAGAGAGACTTTTCTTATAGTTAGTAAAAAGTAATTACACATTAGTTCACAGTCGCTACAATTAAGAAAGAGAATATCCTCAGATATCACTCATAAAAACATAATTAAGATCTTTTAAAAATAACATGAATACCCCCTTTGTAAAACACACTGCATTCGTATACTTCCAAGATACTCCTAAATATCTACTTGGGCAGTGTTATTTGTTCTTAAGGTAGGGGGGAGGTCATTTTGGAGAAAATTCAGAATCTTTTGCAGTCAAACCGGGGGGAAATCTGCCCCTTCCTCACAGAGCCTCTCCTCCAACCCCACGAACGCTCACATGACCAAAAGAGGGCGCGAGATAAGTTTGTGCACAGATATTTTGGCTGTACTCTGAACCCGGCCCAGATGCTGCATTAGTTTTCTTGACTGGCTCTTCAGGCGTTGGCAGCAAGTTGTCGCACAGGCTGATTAAACCCAATTCGTGACGTCTCTCTGCCATTTTCTTTTTTGAAAAGTGACTAGGTGAGTGGAAATGTCTGTCTTTTTTTTATTTAGTTTTGAGCATATCTCTATACACTCCTATGCTGGCCATAGCCTCAGGAGGGGCGGGGCAAAGGGGGGGAGGCTGTAAGGGTAGGCATTTATACAGAGATTAACATCAAAGGCTTTTCACCAATGTGAAATGACACCTGCCTGTTATAACACAACACATCAAAGGGGAAACATCAAAGGCTAATTAGATTAGACAACAAAGGGCTCTGAGGGGCAGGTGTCAAAGAGACTATCTTAATCAATACATCAAAGAACTATACAACAAAGGTACTGCCTGGGGCTTTTCAATCATATCTGATTGCAGGATAATTATTCCACTCTCAGGGGCAAGGGTCAAATACCTTAACTCTAAGAGACTATCTTAATCAATACATCAAAGAACTATACTGCCTGGGGCATTTCAAACCTATCTGTTTACAAGGCTAATTACTCCACTCTCAGGGTCAGGGGTCAAATACCTTAACCCCAAGAGACTATCATAATCAATACATCAAAGAACTACGCCGGGGGGCCTTTCACGCCAATCTGATAACACACACATCAAAGAATGGGAGGCGGGACATGGGAGGGCGGGACTTAGCTCATTGGCCAATGGGAGACATACTTAGCTCATTTGCATAATTGGGGGGCGTGTCCACCTGTCACTTTATATGCATACTAATTTGACGAAAGCGGTATGGTTACTACTACTATGAGTCCTCAGGGATCTACTTGGTGTTTTGATTAATATTGATACATAAACCCGACACATGCAGCAAGAATGATATAACTGACACAATGTTAAGGCAGCCAATGCTGGTCTGGACTTTATATTTGTCTATAAATAGTCAAAGAAACGCCCATTTCATTCATTCATTTTGACTGACTGCAGGAAGAAGATCGCAGGAAATGACGACAGCACAGCTAAAAAAGACATCTCACACCGTGTCAGATTTAGGTTATTTTGGGGAGGTCGAGATAAATCATATTGTTTGGTGGATGCAGTTTGAACCAGAGTAGCAGCATGGAGGTCGGATCGTCACCAAAATAAATAAATAAGTGGTCCGAAAAAAGGTTAATGACAAAAAAAATACACATAGCCTTCCTCAGGGAGTGTGTTTGTACCGGGGACAGGAGACACCCCCTTGATGAGAAACTGTAAAGAAATGATCGGGGAATCCCTCCGGAGTGGATTCATGACGACTGGATCTCAATTATTTGTTTGTATTTGGTGGTTTCTGTTCCAGCTTTCGATAAGCAACTATATAACCATAATCCACCAGTGAAAGGAAATACAACAAATGTGTTGTTATATTAGCTGTACAATCAACACACAATCTCACTCCATAATCGTCCAGGAGCGACGTTTGGTCAGTGTCCGTGGCGTGCAGTTGTGACGCTCCTAAGCTCCTTCAGCTTCATAAAGGGACGCCAATAGCTTTCAACTGATTGCAATGTATTCCCATCTGCGGTGGGATTTGACGTTCATGGAAGCACGGCATTCGTTTGTGTCGGCTGCCCTTAAAGGCAATGTGAGCGTCCATTCCCATTGGATAACGGAGAATTGTACACCCGGAAGTAAGTATTCCCCTTACTGTCGATTGGTTTTACAGTGATATCTGCACTACTCATCGACTAAAAAACACCAGATTATCCTTGTTAATTACACAACATTGATTGGTTTAAATTGTGTGCAATGCTTTTGTATTTTCCCCTTCGATTCGGAGAAACAAATGTTTTTTCGGAGTAAAGGATGGCAGAAGACACTACACTACCCAGAATCCCCAGCTATCATTTAGGACTACACCATGTGCTCTGTTTGACAAACCCCGTTTTTTTCACCATTCATTCCAATGGCTGGAGTCTATGTCACGTGATCTTCAAATTTCTCCCTGCAGAAAAAAAAAACATGGCCGAACTTCGTTTTATTCTCGTTGGAAAATGCCTATTTTAAAGTTAGTTTGGCCATTAAAATGCATTTTGATGTAATTTGATGCGAGAAATATGAGTTGTTATTTCAGATTATGTGTGCAGTGGATGTACATGATCTTTAGTTTGCTAGTTATTATGAAGATTACTTCAGGAAATTGCATCCATAGAACGTTTTCATTGTTACCAAGGTGGTTGCTAGGGACGCTGCTATCGATATTATATCTGTTATGTTGTGTAACTGTTTAATGGTGTTATCTTTATTGCTACCCCTACCCCCCTTCCCCGTCAATGTATAGTGTTGGTCCACAGCGCAAACTTATTAGTTTAACAAAATCTGTGAGCTGTGGTTGATGGGCCATTATTTGTGTAAATACACAGCTGAGAGCTGCCGTGTCCTTCAGACTGTTTAAAAAACGGTAACAACGGACTATTTTTCTTAGCGGATGCATGTCAATTTAAATCAATAAAAACATTTTCTAAATCCATAAAAGCATTTCAATTAATATTGGGAGTCATGTCGTTACTTTGTTGAGAATGTGGCCATGTAATAAGCGGGATAATTTGCAGCGACTTGTTCCTTATGGGGAAAATAACACCCTTCAGCTGATCAAGATCCCTCCGCTACGCGTTGGGATCCTGATCTGCCGACGAGGCTCCGTTAAATAACAACATGGTGATGTTTTGTAAATGATTACATGTCTCTTATTTAGCACAGAGTATGATATCCGTGACATATGGATCTTAACAAAGTTCCGCTGTACATCCAGCTGACTTTATTTCACATGAGCTCCAGTGTGTAACCCCACTGCACCCCCTGGTGGATCAATGATCCATTGCAGCTGGCTTCATAATAATTACATGTATTTATCACGGGGGAGGTCTCAAGTCAAGCTGGAGGTTTTCCCTTGAGCGAGGGCAGATCACGTACCACTCACGGCCCTCGCGTTCAAACTGTTTGAAATGAAGCGCCATATCTGTAGGTGGGGGCAAGGTTGTTGAGGGCTCTGAAAGTGAAAAGTAATATTTTAAAGTCAATGCAGTGTTTGATGGGGAGCCAGTGGAGGTCATGGAGGATAGGGGTGATGTGGAGGTTAGCAAGCGGGCAGCTGAGTTTTGGACATATTGAAGTTTTTTTTAGTGTGAATGCAGGTGATCCAAAAAGTATGCTGTTGCAGTAATCCAGTCGGGATGTTATAAAGGCATGGATCAGAGTTTCAGCAGCGGTCAATGAGAGGGAGGGTCTAATGCGGGTGATGTTCTTTAAATGGAAGAATGCGTTTTTTTGTGACCTGGTTGACGTGAGGGAGGAAAGTGAGGGTGGGGTCGAGGATGATGCCAAGGTTACGGATGTGAGTGGAGGGGGGTTGATAATGGAGCCATCGATGGTAAGAGAAAAATCTTGGGTAAGTGAGTTTGGGCCAATGA
Organism: Pseudochaenichthys georgianus; assembly: GCF_902827115.2. Classification (NCBI taxonomy): domain Eukaryota; kingdom Metazoa; phylum Chordata; class Actinopteri; order Perciformes; family Channichthyidae; genus Pseudochaenichthys; species Pseudochaenichthys georgianus. The sequence continues at coordinate 11,351,174 of NC_047517.1, read as the reverse complement.
TTGTAAGTTCCGATTTATCACAGTTAAGTTTTAGAAAATTGTTTTGCATCCAAATCTTAATGTCAGTGAAGCAGGTGTTGAGCTGGGAGTGTGTGGTTGGAGAAATTGATTTTGTTGAGAGGTAGAGCTGTGAGTCATCAGCATAACAGTGGAACTGGAGTTGGTGTTGACGGAGGATTTGTCCAATCGGGAGGATGTTGATGATGAACAGAAGGGGACCAAGTACAGAACCCTGAGGGACGCCATGATTGATGGGGGCTGTGGGGGATTTGGAGTTGTTAATGGAGATTAATTGATGTCTGTCAGAGAGATAGGATTTAAACCAGGAGAGGGCAGTACCGGTAATGCCAATGGAAGACTGGAGGAGGTTGATGGGGATGGAATGGTTGATCGTGTCAAATGCGGCTGTTAGGTCAAGGAGAATGAGAATTGAGAGGGAACCAGAGTCAGCAGAGAGGAGAATGTCGTTGGTCACCTTGAGTAGGGCAGATTCTGTGCTGTGGCGAGTACGGAAACCAGATTGAAAACATTCATGAAGGTTATTGCAGTCCAGATGGGATTTTAGTTGGGAGGCAACAGTTCGCTCCAGAACTTTTGACAGGAATGGGAGGTTAGAGATGGGCTGGTAGTTATTGAGGGAATCAGGGTTGAGACCAGGTTTTTTGAGTATGGGTGTGACAGATCAGGTGGGACGAGTCCAGTGGACAGAGAGGAGTTAATGACTGTGGTGATAAGATGAGTGAGTTTGGGGAGGCAGGCCTTGACAAGGGTGGAGGGCATGGGGTCCAGGATGGAAGTTGAGGTATTCATGCCGGTAACTTGGGCAACTATGTCCAGTGAGGTTATTTGTCTGAAGGCTGTAAAAGGGTGCCTGGAAGGAGGAGGGTAGGCAGGTTCCGGAAAAGGATGGGTGGTGGACGAGACGGAGGAGTTGGCTATGTTGCTGTGTATTATTTCAATTTTGCTTTGGAGGAATGAGAGGAAGGATTCACACTTTGAGGTGGTGAAGGAGTTCGAGATATTATCCATGGGGTTGAGGAGCTTGTTAATAGTTGAACAAAGGGACTTTGGGTTATTGCTGCCAGATTGTATTGCAGAGGAGTAGTGGAAGGAGCATGCACTGTTGATGGCATCTTTGTACTGCTGTTGGTGCAGTCTATAAATGTATTTGTGGATAGTGAGACCAGTTCGTTTAGCATGTCTTTCGAGCTGGCAACCTTTCGTTTTGAGGCAACGGAGATGATCGGTGTACCAGGGGGCCGAGTGAGTGAAAGAGACATACTTGGTTTCTATTGGAGCGAGTTGGTTGAGACAGGAGGAGAGAGCATTGAGAGAGCACCGTCACCCAATATTCTGGGTGACGGTGGAGTCAGGGATGGTGTCAGCCAGTAGGGAGGAAAGGGAGGAGGGGTGTATGGACTTGATATTCCGGAATTGTATGGTGCGCTTCTGCTTGATGAGGGGGGTTGGGGTTAGGATGTCCATGATGAGGGCCAGGTGATCGGAGATGGTGAGGTCATAGGTGGTCAGGTTGCTGATGGTGATGCCAGTGGTGCAGATCAGGTCCAGTGTGTGACCTTTTTTATGGGTGGGAAAATCAACATGTTGTGTGATATTGAAACAGTTGAGTATGTCCAGGAGTTCTGAAGCGGTATTGGAGTTGTTTGAGTCGACATGAATATTGAAATCACAAAGTAATAATACAGATGGAGAGAAAGAGCAAAGTTATGTGAGGAATTCAGCAAGATCCAAGGGGAAAGCAGGGTTTGGTTTGGGGGGACGGTAAATTACTGCTGTAACCACTGGTTTTGGACCAGACAGTTTAAATGCAAGGTGTTCAAATGAGGAGGGGCAAGGGATGTTTATTGCAATTGTTTTTATATTATTTCTTAGAATTGTGGCAATTCCACCTCCATGCCCATGGTGGCGTGGTTTTTCAATATATGTGTATCCTGGGGGTGTTGTCTGGTTGAGGGAGAAGTATTCCTGTGGTTTTTGTCAAGTTTCTGTGATACAGAGAAAGTCCAGATTATTGTCAGTGATTAATTCATTGAGAATGAGACCCTTGTTGTTTAGAGACCGGGTGTTAAACAGAGCAAGTTTAAGATGAGGTTGAGTTTGAACCAGTCTATGGTTTGAACAGGCTGGGGTGCTTTGGGAAGGGGGCGTAGGCAGGCAGAGTGCACGTGTTGGTTGTTGTGATGATGAAATGTAGGGGGTGTGTCAGTGCGCGCAGCAGACCAGATGGATGAGATGGAATGACCGGACCGGGAGTAAACAAACTTTCGTCCGGAGCTTCGGTGAATGTATTTGGATCGTTGTAGCAGTCCATGCTCACTGATGGCGGAGATCATCGTCAGACATGGTGGAGTGGATGTGTGCTTTAGCTGGAGTAGTTCCGCGATGGAGTATGACAGAGTCATGTCGGCCGGGAAGGATGCAGCTCACAACGAACCTCGAAGGATTAATGTCAGACAGCAGGAAAGCACACATCATGGCAGGTGATCGGGGTGAGTAGCGAAGTTTCTGTTGACAATCAGTGATTGCTAGTGTTAGCATGTAGCCATCCGGTGACTGGAGGTTGGCTAGCTGTAGAGATAGCGGTCACGGCTACTAGGGCTTTCCGCAAATATTTTTTTTCCACCGTAGCTGTGTTGTGCAGAGACGAGGGTGTCCAATGTTAGTGGCCAGCTGACGGAAAGGAGTTGACGAGATTGTTGAAGGCCAACGGCTGGAGGCTGGTAGCAAACGGGCTAGCAGGCTAGGGTCCGGTATGCAGGAAAAAGCAAATAGGTAACGGAAAACTACTTGAACAAAGTAGCGATTCAGTTGGAGCCAATATTGACAGATGTTATATATAACTAACCGATGTATAAAGAAAAATCAGATCAAATATGTTCAAACACTAACTGAAAGTAGGAACTCAGGTGTTGAAAGACTTTTGAGTCCAATATGTTCTACTTCACTTTTTACTTCAAATCACAAATGTATCACGTAAAGATCTATCTTAGTGGTTCGTAAAAGTTTTGTTTATCTAGAAATACCTCTACAAGTGAAAGACAAAATGACATTAGTTGAGAAATATTTTTTAATGGAAAAAGGCCACAAGTAGGCCTACACATTCCAAACAAAGTTTTGCAGGTCGATCCAATAGAGGATTTTTTTTGGTTATTCTTTTATGGTAGTTGTAAAAAATTTAAATGTTTTCGCTCTAACCTAACTGGCAATAAACACAACTTTGATTCAGGTCAACAATACAGGCTGAATGGCAATTCCAAAATGCATTGTTTTAAAAACATGATGACAATGATGTGATTGAAGGTGTATCCTGTTAACAATTTAGAATACCAAGCTCTTATTCTTAACAAGTTTAGCAACAAGTAAAAAAAGGTGCCCAATATCTTTGCTCATTGCTTTGGGATAATAATAATAATAATAACAACAACAATAATAATAATAATAATAATAATAATAATAATAATAATAATAATAATAATAAGAGGGAAAGTAGAGAAAGAAAAATAAGGATAAACCATTATAGAGCTATCAAGAGAACCAATGTGGGGGTAGACATTCAAAAAAGTCGCAAGAGGTTATTGGTGACGAGGAAAGGAGAAAAGAAGAACAAGCAAAGAACCGAGTGAAAAGAAAAGGAGAGATCGAGGACAGCAAAAGAAAGGTGCAGAAAAAAAATGAGGCAAGTGGCAAGGACAATGGTTGCGTGGGGGGGAGGAGGAGGGGGAGATAGAGTGATAAAGGATGGAGTGTGTATAGAGAGCGGAGGGGTGGACAGGAGGGAGGAGGCGGCGGCAGGGCGTGTTTCTGTGTGTAAGCGTTTCCTTCAGCCGGGGTGATTGAGCACCTCTGCCCTGAACTCTGGGTAATGAGCGGGAGAGGGAAAGGGAAAACTTCTGCCCTGGAAACTTCCCAAATTATTTAGAGGCTTGGAAGAAAAAAAAATTACAATATGCACAATCCACCTCTCGATACGGGATGAAAAATAATGAAATTCTTCGTGACAGCCCTTCCAACCTCTAGCTGTATAATGATTTTTATACCCGCCCCCCACCCTCCACCCTCCACCCTTACTGGATCCCTCTCCCTGAGCCTGTAGTATCCCGGTACATCTGTTTTGCATGAGATGCATAAAATGACAGGACTTAGACAGCCACTGCATCTAGTGACAAAGATTACTGTCAGCCACCTTCGCCAGTTAATACATCATTGCCACTGGTCCGTTCCCTGCCTCTGTCTCCTAGCGACAGCCTATCCCTCGGCGAGGCCTGGGCCATGTGATGAGCCCCCCACTGACTAACACCCCCCTCCCAACATACACACCTCCCTCTGCTACCTTTTACATAAAAAAAAGAAGAATAAGAGGAGCTGCTATTTTCAACTTTACATTTTTATTATATTACCATAACATATTGGTGGGAGCACAGCTTCGGCATTCATATGTGAGGAATTTGATTCCGCCGGTGATTATACCGCGTTTAGACTTGTTAATCTGCAGCTGCATGAGAGAGAAGAAAGTGGGGGCAGAGGTGGGGGGGAGAATAATATTTGCTTTTGGATATTAGTTTTTTTTTCTCTTCCCCCTATTAGATACAGGACATACAAACTTGTAAATGGTGCGAGCGAGCAGGAGGGGAATAAAGAGAAGAGTTTGGAGAATAATCTGAAATGGTTTACAAGGTTTATCTGATGGTTCACTGGTTAAACAATACCTGTTTTGGTTTGGTAGGTTTGGAGAAGTCTAATATCTGTAGACCAACCAGAAAGTTAGCATCACAAGGGTTAAAGCTAATGCCAAAAAGCTACAGGATGTTCCCGTTTCGGTAAATTACAAAAAATACGCTTTGTGGCAAACAAACATTCATAATACGTAACACTTTTTTTTCAGCAGGATAATCTCCTCATATTAACACCACTTTGTGATATTTGAAGAGGAAATGCAATCGAAAGAAGTAAATAGCTAACTCTATGCTATAGAAAATCAACATGGCTGCCCATCAACAACGCTAAGCTAAAGGCAGACTTGTTTCAGCATGATGACGTTTAGTAGTCTCTTTTAAACACTTAAAAAATATTAATTTTTAGTAGAAACAACTCAACTTTTCTTTTTGTTTTGGCACTTATAGCATTCGACAGCCTGGTCTCCATAAATCAAACCTGCGTTGTCAATCATATTGTGAGGTAAACTTATTTTGTTCCGTTTTCTTTTTAAAATGAATGAAGTTGTGTCTTAACCATTATCCTGGTTTTTAGATTTATTTTACATTAACTGTTGCTTAATGCAGAGGATGCGCTAGACTTTTTCGCTGCCCGTCATCACACGGACAGGATTGTAACATTTCCGTCAAAATCCAGTATTACCCGTCGGCCTTTAAACAACTCTGACGAGGGGGGGAGAGAGATAGCTGTGAAGAGCACACTTGTGCCATAACGCAGTGTTATGCATGCCCACTGCACCTCGCGGGAGCGCGCACAGTGTAAAGCCAAAACTCACAGACATTTCACTGATTTATTCGGCAAAGTAAGGTTTGGAAGCGGTATCATTTCCTTTTTGGCGGGCATGCATAACACCGGAGCCTCGCTGCGGGGAAACTTTGGCACTGTTCCGAGTTTGTTCAAATCTGTCAAAATGACTGCTTTCAGATTTGTTTTGATAAACGGAAAATATTCGGTTAACGGTAACGCAACCTCTGATGTACGTTCGTAACTTAGACATCGAACCCCCAAATGGTACCGGGGGCCGGACCCATGTCACCGCTCCTTTAGCTAAAATGTGAGTTTTATTGGCCTATTATAACAAAGTGATCGAATAATTCTTAAAAGTTATCTATATATCGTAGCTAACGTAGCCATTTCAAACATACTGACAAAACACGTACAATTATCTAAATAACTCGGCAAGAGTGAGAGTTGGCCAACCTGATAGTCCCTGATTCAGGCTACGGTCCTAGCTTTTGATGGCGCGTTTCCACTGTAGGCCTCGCTCGGTTTGGTTAGGCCTTATTAGGCCCGGCTCACTTTAATGCTTTGCTTCCATTACAGTTTAGGAACTGTTACTATAGTAACGCAGTGTAGGCGGAGCCGTGACGTCATCTTCAATGAGAGCCCCAGAAAAACAACACAGCCGTTAGCTCTTAGCACTCAGAGCTCACAGCTCCTCATATCTGTTCAGAAACTAGACAAAAGTTAAACAAGTACAAACCACAGACTGTCTGTGTCATGGTGAATACAGTCGCTGGTTTATTTATGTCTGTATAGGCCGTTGTTGTGAGTGTGGACGGTCGGAGCATATATAACGTTAGCTTAGCCAAGCTCCATTTAGAAAACACGCATTTTAAAAGGGTTTTTCGCCTGCCGTCTGTCTGCAGACTTGTCAAAGCATTAATTCATGGTTTTTACTAACCGGTATCAGTATGTTGTTACTTCGGCATCATTTTTAAACGTGTATTACAATTAAATCACGGTCAAATATGTTCATCTTGTTGTAGTTGTAGCCCCCTTGCCAGCGATTCTCTCTCTAGTTTAGCATACTCAGCCCGACTCAGCCTGGTTGTTCATGGCCCTAGAACCACGATTTTATGGGGCCAGAAAAACTGTGAATTACGACCCGCTAGCCGGTACTAGGCCAAGTGGAAACGCAACCATAAACGGGCCCCGCACGGCTCGGCACGCTTAAAGGAATGGTATGCTCATGACACTCATTTTTAAATAATTATCATCCGATAAAACAGACCAGTCTCTGCCAGTCTCTCTTTTTTTTTTTTTAATCCGATGACATTATCAGTGATTTTAAACTAATTATATACCGAAATAACATCAACACTGTGGGCGCCGCCATTTTCCGGACGTGACGTAAACCATGCGTTTGGTTTTCGAAGACACGTTGATCTCCATGTTATTTACTGTAGTTTCTCTCTTCAAATATGCCTCACTGTATCGCGAAATATTGCCACAATTCTGATAGGAACAATCCACGGAATGCTCGGTTCCATCTGTTGCCAAAAGGTAAGCGTAAGAAGTACATTCGGAGGCAGTGGCTAGCGAAATGTGGCCGGCCCGAACCGAAAGATTCACAGGCTCATGTATGCAGCGAACATTTCAAATTTCCGGACGACTACTCTGAGAGTATGATAAAACATAACATGGGATTTATGGAACAACCATTACTTAATGGAGATGCAGTACCATCGGTCTTTCTGGTGTCATCACCGACCAGGACACCAGTTCGGCCAGTTGAGAAATCGCCCTCTGCAAGTGTGAAGCGACGGAGGAGCAGAAGTAGTGCTCGGAGTAAGAATAAGGTATGTTATAGCGCATTTCCATTGCAGCGGCTAGCCCCGTTTTAACGTCGTTTAGCGTCCAGGCCAGGACAGTTTTTGGTGGCCTTTCCATATAGCGTAGTACCGGCTAGTGTGTATTTTACCCCAGTTTTTTCCGGCCCCATAAAATCGTGATTCTATGGCCAGGGACAACGAAGCTGAGTATGCTAAACTAGAGAGGGAATCGCTAGCAAGGGTGGTACTACATGCATACATATAGTATCTTATATCATCTTCCCATTATACACACATGCATTTCCAAACATTTGGACTACCTATGTTGCAAATGTATTATCTTTTCAATTTACACACGGCATCTATTGCACGTCTGTCCATCCTGGGAGAGGGATCCCTCCTCTGTTGCTCTCCCTGAGGTTTCTCCCATGTTCCCTTTAAACTGTGGGTTTTCTTCGGAAGTTTTTCCTTGTACGATGTGAGGGTCTTAGGACAGAGGGTGTCGTATTGTCATACTGATATGTATGGCTGAATTCCCCCATCCAATCTCTTCACATTGGTCAAAACTTGTTCCTCTGCTGACGAGTCCGAACTGAAATACTCCACCATGTTTCCGTGTGTTGACAAAGTGAACGCATGGATGACGTCACGACCATCACGTGACTACTGAAAATGGCAAACATGGCGGCGGCCAGACGGAATATACAGGTCTTGATAAAAAAGAGCTATAAAATCATTATTTACCGGGGAATATCGCTGATTTCTTCAGGGTATGGTTTAAACATAACGTTTCACTAAATATTGAAGTTTTGATTAATTATCTAATGAGTGGACCATTCCTTTAAAGCGAGCTACCCGCTGCAGTGGAAACGCGCCATAAGTGTGTCTTTTTCCTAGCCTTTTTTTTATTTGCAGCATTTTGTTTGTTTATGCAGTACTTCTGCACTCTTCGGCCACCGTACAATTGGATGATAAGCCATGCAACCAATGATTAGTTGTTTGTTTAAGTTTTAGCTTTAATTTGAAGCTATCTTGTCAGGATCTTATGCAAAATGAAGTAGGTCCCATGTTTATCTTCTAATTTGGGTATTTTGGATGTACATGCAAATCTCTATTTTATATATTACAAAAAGAATATGCTGCAGCTTTAGTGGAGTTGTGCATTCTGTGTACTCGTTTTATATTCTTACTTGCTAGACAAATAAATAAAATAAAAAAACAGCAGAACAATACACACAGACAAACAACGACTCCTGCTGTGTTTTCTCACAAGGTGTTGGAACACAACTTTTGTTTCACTCCGTCCTTGTTCTAATTCCTTTGTCTTACGTTCCTGTGTTGTCCTTTGCTTCAGATTTCGTTGTTTTTATTGACTCACGCTGCTTTTCTCTTGTCATTATCCTACCTTCTCCTTCTCTCATCCCTCTCTTTCATCCCTTTCTCCTCCGTCCTCCCCTCCACTGACATTGTAATGTTACTGCACACGACTTTATCTCGCCTGAAAAGGTGAAGCCATGAATGATCTCTCCAATTTAAAAGCACTCAACCCTCACGCCGCCTGAAATGAATATTTTGCATATATTCATGCAACAATGATTCAATTTGAGGATATTATTTGCAAACAGTGGCTGAATTCTCCGCAGCATTAATAACGGAGCGGCAGGGCCGATATCACATGGGATGAAAAATGTATTTATTCTGACGTGTTTAGAATGAACCGGCGCGATTAATTAAAAAGTAAACAATAAAGAGAAGAGTCAGATGGAAAAAGAGAGATGGGAAGAGTCAGTGAAAAGGTTCATTGTCAATTTGTGTTTTTCTGTCGCTTGTTAGAGTCGTTTGGGGGTTATTTGACTGTGAAACATCGTCAGATAGGGAAGTTCTTTTGGTGGACTTTTTGTCCAAAAGTGGAAAAACAGTTGGAAGGCTTAATGATTTATTTACTTGCAAACTCTTCTTGCTCCTCTTATCATTGCAATTATGCTTTCACTTATTTATTTTACAGACACAATGCAAATTACATGAGTAGATGCTTACACAATTAAAGTCACACATGATTCATTCATTCATTCCTGTAGATACATAGAGATTCATTGGACTCAACAATTTGATATCATTAACACAATCATTATCCTGTCCTTCCTTTGACATCCATGCATTGACCATACAACGTCAGTTATATTAGCTTAACCAATTTGAGTGTAGTACAATGATAATCCAAATAAAGAAACAAAAATCACAGTGAACTAGGATAAATAAGAGAAAAAGCTATTTAATACATAACAATAATACTTTTTTTAAATAAAATAAAAGAGAGGTGCTGTTAGAGCTCTTATATGGCCTTTATTAATGGTGACCATCTTTCATTTGTCTGTTTTCAACTATAACCTTGCTATGATGTTCTCCATGAGGTAAACATGTGTCTCTCTCCACTGCATTATGGTGGGGGGGGGGCTTTGCTATTATGGTGTAATTTGAACAGTGTAAATTAGTGTTGCACGGTGTACCGATACTTGAAAGGTACCGCGATACCCTGCCGTTACGATTCCTCCGTTTCATTAGTATCGGTACTTTAAGAATGACGAGGAAAAGTACTCCGGTGAGAAAGCGCCGTTTTAATAAGAGCCGTGTGTGTTCAGCGCTCTGCTTCCACTCCCTGCACTGCAGCTGTGCCTGCAGTCCCTCCCCTCTCAAGCACGCTCTAAGTACCTCCCCTTTCTCAAGCACGCTCTAGCTAGCTGCCAGAGCATGTGAGAAAACGAGAAGCATGGCTGCAAGTGGGAGTGCAACTGCTGCTGCGCCTCGGCTTGTTGACAAAAAAGACGCCAGAAGCGAAATTTGGAAGTATTTTAGCTATATCTCTGACAGTGAGGGCAAGCCTACGGACACCACGAGGCCTGTCTGTCAGACATGTTTTAGATCCATGCAAACTTCTTCTTCTTTCGTGTAACGTTAGAGGTCCAACTCGGTGTCGTGTAGCCATGCCCGCATCTCTGGTCCTAGGTCGAAGAGGCTGGATCCGAGGGTGGTCTATATAATCCCTGCAAACCAAGGGAGCCAACACATCAAACTTGGCTAAGCACCTCGCCGACCGGCATCCAGAGACATACAGGTTAGCGAATGTGATAGATAACATAATTACATCATGCTCAAGCCCATGCCCTCAAATCTAAGTCAAACAAGTGTAATTTATTTTGTGACAAACGAACGTTTTCGTAGTTTGACGAGGCAATTAATGGCAATGATAACTGTCTAATATGGCTATGTTTTTAGCTAACTTACCAATGTGGCTAACATCTGCAATGTACATGTTGTCAATAATTATTTATATTACTGTACTATTACATGTTAATAAAATATAAAATTAACTATCAAAGAAATCACATAAACTCAAGTATAAAGAAGAGACCATGTTGTAAGAAAACACTTAACAGATAAACTACAATTGTATTGATCATGAAAATAATAAAAGAAAAGTATCGAAAAATAATCGGAATCACAATTCTTGACTTGGTATCGAAACCAAAATGTTGGTATCGTGACAACACTAGTGTAAAGCAAAAGCACAAACAAACCTGCATCGATGTATGAACAGCAGTCTTTAAAGTCCAAATGTGGTCAAACCCTGGTAGAGTTGTCTTTAAACAAACTCTCTGCAGTATGTAGGGGGGGGTGGGGTTTACTTAATACACGGCATAATTAGTCTCTGGGCTGACTCACAGGTAGTGCGCAGCTACATGTGCAGCAGTGGTTGAGGGTTATGGGGATTAATGTGGGTCCACAAGCGAACTTTTTCTGTGAAAACTAGCATCTGTTCAGTGTTTTCTCGTAGCGAGCCTCAACAGTTTGGGAAATACAGCACAAATACACTCTGAAGGAAAGAGAGTGTAGCAGACAAGATTTTGGCACCAGGCCTATAGGAGGAATGGATTACATGTAATGGGATTAGGTTACCAGGAAAAAACGTAACTGTATCCCCTTACAGTTACACTAAAACAATGTACATTTTAAAAAGTCCAAGTTTGGAAACTTTTCCTTTTTCTTTGCATAAGAGAAGATATAATGTTTATAAGGCTGTTTAATTGTTGCGTACTCTGAGGGTCAAATCATCAGCTCAATGATGGTAAAGGTAAATAGGGTTGATATCCTGCTATTTAACCTGACATTTTATTTTTGAGTATCGATAAAGTTAGGTTGTGTTTGTCAGACATGCAGTTTTGAAGCATGGAAACAACACCAGTTTCCTGCGGTTTTGAGCGGAACCATTGTAATCAAAGATGTGTCTTCATTGGATGGCATTGCATAGGATATGAAAGTAGTTGTTGGATGTCATGGATGGACTTTGTAGCTCTTTCTTAATTTTTTTTATTACAGGTATTTGTTTTAAGTATTTATTTAGATATAATTTGGCCTTGTTTCGTGTTAATATATACTTTTCTATCATTCTATGTGTGGTCCCATCTGTAGACTAACTCTTGACTTCCAATTTATTATTATTATTTTTTTTTTTTTATGATATAAAATATATATAATATATATATATTAATTATTGCTCTTTTCATAAAACACTTTGACACTTCCCTATATGTGTGTTTGCATTATGTCAATGTGGAATACATTTGAAATTGCAATTGTTTGGGGGAAAGCATTACAGTAAGAGGATTAACCATCAATTAAATGTGTAAAAAAATTGAAAAAGTTAATAAAATGAATTCAAGTATTTAGTCGTAACATTGCAGTGGCAAAAATGCAATTCTTCTTTTCCTCTACAGAGAGCAAGATATAGTGTGTGTGTGTGTGTGTGTGTGTGTGTGTGTGTGTGTGTGTGTGTGTGTGTGTGTGTGTGTGTGTGGTTGTCGGAGGGGCTTTACAGAAGTTCTCTCTGTGTGAATCAGTTTCCTGTGTCATTAGTCTAGATCCACTCTAATGATGGTCCCACTGGAGCGCCACTTCACACACACACACACACACACACACACACACACACACACACACACACACACACACACACACACACACACACACACACACACACACACACAAAAGCTGAAATCTAGCCCGCGTTGAGTGCGGCAGATATAAGAGGCTGCGGTTGCATATGGGAGCATATGCATGTAAATTCCATCATTTATGGCATTATCTGGAGGAGGTATTGTCTCTCCAACGTAATGTATGACTGCCAGGGAAACATGAAAGAGACAGAGGGAACGAGAGAGGCTCATATGCATGCAGAGAACCGATATGCCATAACATATAATGACAGTTCCCGCATGTGGAGGAAGAAACAGGGAGGCAAATGAGAAAGAGAATTAGAGAGGAGAGGGAGGAAGAGAGAGATGAGAGAAAGAGAAGGGGCAATTGGAGAGAACAGGAGAAAAAAAATGAGGAAGAGTGAAATAGGGCTTTAGTGATATGCAGATTTTCTGGGTTAAAGACTTGGTATTTTTCCCCGGTTTGGCCAATTTCAGACATGTAAAGGTTTAAAAGTCCCATTAAAGGTAGAAAACACTGATTGGAGAAGATCTAGTTTCAGGCACTTTTTGAAATATTGGAATGTTCCAGGAATACATTAGACAACAAAGGGATTCTATTGTGTGAAGATGTACAGGAAAACTGGGAAACAGCCAAGGATGAAACGTGCATGTGTGTGTGAGCACAGACATGTACCATACTGCAATTGTTGTGCCATACGTGTGTGCTTTTGGGGTCTGAATAAAGAGAAAGATGTAGTCCGGATTTGAAAAATAGCCAGGTGGGGGAATATGACTAGCTCAGCCTTTTAGAAGATTCTGTAGAGAGGGAACGAAAGAGACACCAAGCCCATACCCTGAGAATAAAGGAGGACGCAACCAACAGGGACTGGAGCTTCAGCAGAGAGATACAAGAGATGGGGGAGCAGCTCCAGAACGAGAGCTGTCATGTTTCTTCTCCCAGCTGCACGCATGGCGCTGTCCAAACACCTGCCCTATGCCCAGCTACCAAAACACACTGGTAGCTTCCCAATACCACCGCCTTTACCTGCCTCTCTGACCCGACACTCACCCTGATCCAAACTCTCTCCCTGCTGCTTTAAGACCAATCGATACTTTCTTTATCTGAGAGGATCGGTGAGGGTCAGCTGGTCTTTATAATGCAACAAACGTACTTTGCCATTTCCGCAAGGGTCCTCTCGGCATTGTGCAGCTCTCGATTTGTGAGGGCTAGACTGTACACTTAGCAAGCAGTGCGTACTCAAGTTCTGTTCAATAGTCCAAACCACAAAAGAGTTTTCACAGAGTTAAAGGACGCTGTCATTAGTTGATTAGCTAATACCATTACATAAACCTGCTCTACTATTTTCTTTCAAACTTACTGCATTAGCTGTGAGAGTGCAAGTAGTCGACACAGTTCCAGCACCACCCTTACCATGACGTTAGGCACTTGAATAGAAACACTCAAGTTTAGCAGTATTCTTAAAAAGGACATATTATGCAAATGTTCAGGTTCATATTTGTATGTTGTGTCTCTCCTGGGACATGTCTCCATGCTTTAAAGTTCCAAAAGCTCTTTATTTTTCTCATACTGCCTGTGCTGCAGCACCTCTTTTCACCCTCCGTCTGAAACCAGAGCTCAGTCTGCTCTGATTGGTTAGCTGGCCGGCTCTGTTGTGATTGGTCAACAGCTTAGAAAATATCCTTCTTCTTAGTCTATCAAGAAAAATGAGCTGGAGAGCTGGCCAATAGAAGCGCAGGTGTTACATAGTGATGTCATTAGGTTATGTAAGTAAAGAAAGGCATCCAATGGAGGCGTTTCAGGCAGGGGGAATTGTAGCCTTTGCGGACCATTAACATGCACACAAACCTTTATAACACACTACAGGAATAGGAGAACTTCCAAAAGCATGATAGGGCCACTAAGAGTTGAATGTATCTTGACCAACCCCTGATTGAGAGTGAAATACACTGCACATCCACGTTTATAGGCTGCAACTTTAGATGAACTCCCGTTCTGTTTGTCCCACAGTGCAAGTGTGTCACTCTGGGTTCTCACCCCTCATCAGAACACCTGTACAGTGTTTACCAGTGTTTACCACTGTGTACGGCACGGCGCACAGTGCGGTCTGTCATTCATACTTACACTGTAAATATGAGAAGCAGTGTAGTGGAAGGGATCTGAAAATTACTTCGCCTCGTGCCTCGGTGACGAAATTAATAAACGGAGGCATGGGAGCAGAACGAGTTTTGACAATGCAAGTCTCTCCCTCCTTCTCTCTCGTCACATCTCTTTCTTCTCGGCCCGCTGTCCTATTTTCCTCTCCCTCTCTCTCGACAGTGGCCTAATAAGGCTCAATTACACGGGGGTTCTTTCATTCATTATAGGCATGGGCCCTGGCTTCTCTTTGTGGACTCCTATGAAATACTAACGCGGAGAAATAGCCGGGGCCCGGGCTTACTTATGAACCCGTTAATAACCGGGTGTGGCTGCCTTGATGAAAACAGCTTTCTCAGCAGCCTGTCTGGCCACCACGCAAATACAAACACACAATGGAGATGGGGAGGAAAGAGGGGGCTAGCGCTCTAGTTAGCCTCTGAAACAATGCTTCTGTGGACAACAAGCGCCGGCAATTAGCGCATCCACAGCGTGGGGGTATATACATCTTTGTCTGTTTCAATCACAGGGAGACGCCACTCAAGGTAAGAATTAGGGTCGAGGATGCCATCAATTTCCCTTAACCTGTTTTATATTGCTCTGTGTAGGTGAACGTGTGATAGATTGTTTTTGTCAGCCTATTAAAAGTGACGCCGGGCACGTTAGGGTTCGAAGATACCTGGAGGTTGCGGATGTTTGCATTGTGTTTGGATGGCAAGAAAATGTGTTACGTCCCTCTCACTCGCTTCCTCTCCTGAGACAGACCTTGATATCTAATGAAAATCACACTCCATACCACAAAAGACTTTCAGCCCTGCTTCTGTCCATAACATCATTGGCGGATACACATCCCGCCTCTCCACACAATTCAATCTGCCCTCCCAGAGCCTGTACACTGTCATTGGGAATCAGACAGGCTCTTTATGGCGGTGTTTACGACTCCGACTGAAATAACTGTATTCTCCGGTGGGAGATAGTGCAGTGGAAAATTTAACATTATACATTTACTACAGTGGGAGGAGGAGGGAGAGCATACGGAAGGTGAGAGATGTCCCACACTGGTCAATCAAAAAAGGGGGCTGTATTCATGCAAAGCACCCTGCCTCATCCTTCTTGTCTTCGTAAAGCTTTCTCCTTCAGGCACATTGCATCCGTCCATCTCCTTCCTTCCGTGTCTTTGTCCATCCTCCCTGAGACCAGCAGCCGTGGCAGAGATTGCAGTCCGAGGTTGTCTTCCGAGATGAAAGATGGCACGGCGGTGGCGCTCTGGGGACGATCGCACCCACCGTGACACACACACACACATACACGCTCTCCCTCGCGCACTCACGTACGTCCCGCTCTTTCATTCGCCGCCGAAATGGTCCCTGCCTGGGCTAATTTACATAATACACTTCTGACACCTTTACTTTATTCATCAATCACACCGAGGCAGCTTCTCCAGGTCTGGGCTTTTGTCTGAGCATGTCTGTGGCTGTGTAAGGCTAGGCACAAAAGATTAATTTCACAGCTTCTTTCCCCCTCTTCTTCTTCTCCTCCTCCTCTCCCTTCGTCCCTCTTCTTCCTCCCTTTTATTTCCTCCCCTCTCATCCTTGTCCTCCTCCTCCTTTCTCGTTCATCCCTCTTTCATTTCAAAGATACAAAGCCTGCAGAATGACAGCAGCCAGATAATGAAAACAACAATGCAAGCATTTTTTTCTCCTCTCCTTTAACTCAGGCAGGTCGGATTCCCAGGTTCTCCCGACAGTGTATTATTCCCCCTTCTCTCTCGCACCCCCCCTCCCGCCGTCTCTCTATCTTGCTCATCCTCTTCCTCATCTGCACCTACGCCATCTGTTTGCAGTTTTTTTTTCCTTTCATCTTCGTCATTGCTCCATACTGTACTTGGGTCGACCAGGCGCAGATTCCCTGTCAGTCGTCATTCTTGCATTACTCCACCTGTCCAACACAAGGAGCATCTTAACGTTTGTTCCCTACATTTAAAACCAGATTCTTGTCTGCGTCTGTCATGAGTTTGAAGTTGTTTTAACTCACAGAGAAAATAAGAAAACAATAAATCATCCTGTGTGATTAAAACAGTAAACACACTGTGTTGTTTATTAGTTCCCTCCGTCGTTATCGACCCGCAAGCGTGCCTCACATTTCAATTACCTGAAATAAATGAAATAGGGCTTGAAAATCTCACGCGTGTTCGTCGATGGAGATGAGAGGGCAACTGTCGCTCAGATATCAATTTTGAACAGATGGGTTGCTACGAGGGGCCATATATTCCTTTCAATTAAAAATCCCAAACAGTCATTGTCTTGAACGTCATGCAAACACACAGATGGGTTGTGTTTGCGTCCGCGTAAGTCTGAGCCTTTTGTTTTCCCAGTCAAGTTGCTCGTTGGCCACATGTGGATGATTGTGGTTGGGTTGGGCGGCTCCCAGCTTGAAGTCGCCTGCAAAAGAGCATTTTCCCTTCTTTCTCGAAAAAACAAGCTGGGTGAATCCAGGTGAGGTACGGTTACTTTAACCCTGAGGTCAAAGAGAACCAGAGATGCTCACCTGGGTACGAGAGCTCAAAAACAACCAGATTCCTTTGGAAGCCATGTCTACAGAAAAGATCACGGCAGCTCTGGAAGTATTTTTACTTACTGCCCCGTTTTCATAGTTTATCATACCTACCACATACTATCTTATCAATTATCAGACGATTGGCTAATATAACGTGGAAAGAAGTAGGACAAAGAGATGTACCTATTGCCTGTGTGCTATTCTGTGTCTAGGAGTCATTACAGGATGTACAAGGATAACTGATACTGTCAACATGTTATGGCCTAAAGTTCAGCAGAACTCTGAGAACTGACTTAATTTGCTCTGTCTTAATTTGTTTACTTCCAATAGTAGCATATGTGGTACACTGTGGACACGATCTACTTAATTGTGTTTAGCTTATGGTTCAAGTTCGCTCAAACAGGTTTAGCAGTCATACAAAGAGAGTCGTCGCTGTTAGCTAGTCAGCTAGCAGAGTTTGTATTAGTGGTAGCAAATCGATGCAGACTGGTAAATCAACTCAATAAATATAATTATTTGTTCCATTTGAGAACATTTATGCTCATTGTTTGTTGTGTCTATTTTGATAAATATCCACATTATATAGTATATACTGGTTATAAATGAAACCAGTAGACACGCTGCTTCAGAGAAAGACAACTTTATCATGTGTTTGATCCTGGGGAAATAACATTCTTTTTGTTTTTTAATTATTATTATTGGCCTTTGTGTTGTAAATGTTGTAAATGTTGCAATCTTCTTTTTGACATACAGGACACAAGTGACCTGGCGGACATTAATGACTCGCAACAACTGCGATGGTTACGTGTCTTCCCACTTCTCCAAGCAGGTGTTTAGAAGCCTGGGTTAACACCCTACCACCGTACACAATCATCCTTTCCCCATCACTCGTTCCCTCCCCTCCATTTCTCCCAGAAGAAAATTAACACTCGCCTCCCGACCCAGGTGGCGAGGGGAGGGGCAGCAGGAATGGAGAGGCGGAGAGGGCGGAGGAGTGTCGAGAGCCTGATTTATCTGAGCCTGTCAGGCCCTGGGAGGCCTCGCTGGGTGTTTGTGTGTGTGTGTGTGTGTGTGTGTGTGTGTGTGTGTGTGTGTGTGTGTGTGTGTGTGTGTGTGTGTGTGTGTGTGTGTGTGTTGAGGGGGTTTGGAGGGGGGTGTTTACAAAGGGTGCAGGGAGAGAAGTGTCTCTCCCACCTTGGCCCCTGGGTTGGCACAGCGGAAGCCCCTCTGTCTCATTACTATGTGTGTGTGTGTGTGTGTGTGTGTGTGTGTGTGTGTGTGTGTGTGTGTGTGTGTGTGTGTGTGTGTGTGTGTGTGTGTGTGTGTGTGTGTGTGTGTGTGTGTGTGTGTGTGTGTGTGTGTGTGTGTGTGTGTGTGTGGGGGGGGGTAGCAACAGTGTGACAGTTCAAAGTGACATTCACACTCCCTTCTTTTTCTTCAATCCTCCCTCTCACTTTTACACACACACACACACACACACACACACACACACACACACACACACACACACACACGCAAAAAGCTGGGGGAAAGGTGTCAACATTAGTCTGACATTAGTCTTGATACCTACGTGTACTACTGTCCTCAATAAACTGTTCACATAGTGGTAAATAATCTGTACCTTTAGCACTTTTTATTTAGTCTCTTAACAAGTTTTTCCCCGTGGATACTATATGGCCCTTTTTTCAATGTACCAATTACTCACTGCTGCTAAAATTCAATTTGTAACCTTGCAAAAAATAGGCCAAACCGTTGCTAGATTTAATAAGTGGCTATCTATATCCATTTGAATATATGTGACGTTTTTTTTCTGTACCTGCCACAAACCGGTGTCCAACTTTATTTTCATTCCACCACTGCCTCTTTGAGAGGAGGATTAATGTCAGGGATGTAGGTGACTGTATTGTCTTGACAATGACAGAGAGTAATGAGGCGACATGGACAGAAGCAATGCTTTACATGAAGGACGGTAAATGTGTGCATATTTGTCCATACAGCATGTCTGTGCAATCGATGACCTTTTCAAATTCCTGAACAAACCGTCCACATCAACATTCACAACCCTAATGCTATAAATACAAATGTAGTGATACTCTATTAAACAATGAATGTGGTGTTTTATTTTAATGTAGCTTGTTGCACTTGTCACATCAATAGCGTTAATGCTGTCCATTTTGATTCATATTGTAAGTATGGTTTCATAGATTGGTGCAGGAATGAGTCCTAACACCCGGAAATGAGTTAGCATAGTACCACTTTCGGTTCCCTAGAAGTTTTCACGTTTTGTTCTACGACATAAAATATGTCAGTAAAAACCGCCAATCGTAAAAATGGCGGTTGCTAAAAAGTGACTAAATTAAACTAATAAACCCTTCAAAAATCACAAAGTGAGTTTAATGTGTGGTGAACAAAACGTGTTGAGTATCATTAACATAAGTTGGCCATGATGTCATCAATGCACCACTCCATTGGACCAATGATACCAGAACCAAAAGCTCCAGAACAACTGCTTAATGGACTTTATATTGCTTTTGCTTTCACAAATGTTGTCTCTTTGAACTCCTACTATAAATATGTAAGGCCTCCAACATGTTACAGAAACACTTTCGGCTGTACAGAACAAAGACATGTAATTGCATATGGATATTCATACAAATCTACGCCAGAGCAATTGTCTGCCAATCACTTTTCAAACTATCCTTTATCACACTTGCATAGTGCAGCAATGGTTATTCAACTGCAGTTCCATTGTCAGCACAGCTATTAAACCCAACACCTCAAGTTTGGGCCTTGCAAGTATTTCCTCACGTTAGCATACAGGATTATTTCACTAAACCCCATTAAAACTAATAAGCACACAATTACAAAGCGCGTAGAGGAAGAAATATGCATATCAAAAAAAGCCAGAGCTGTCATATTGTCCTGAGCGTGTGCCAAGCTCTACAAGCTGACCATGTGGTCCAGGATTATTATAAGAACCGCTCTCTGGAGGAGGCAGAACCGAGTACTTTTACAGTTAGAGCTGCTTGCTAATTGGAACAACATCATAATTGAGTTCCAAGGAAATGGCATTAGCATACCATATTATTTTGAATATTGTGCAATTAGAGGTAAAAGTCATAGGATTGCCAGTTAAGAAATTAGGCTGTAAAAAAAGATACCAACACGAAAGCTGTGAGAATTGTTAACTGACAGGGAGCAACAATGAAAAGATGATAGCAACGGCATAAATTAGCAAAGAAGCGCCTCTTTTCTCTTCTGATTTCTTCTTCTTCTGCCCTCTCCCTCTCCTCTCCCCTCTGTCACTTGCAATCTCGCTCCCCCACCTCCTTCCGAACACAGCTTCCACTCCTGATCTATCTTTCTTTCTTTAAAGATGGGCAGTGTCACATAGAAGAGAGGAGGAGAGGGAGGGAAGGAAGGAGGCGACGGGGGGGGGGGGGTACGCGCTATGCAAAGCAGGGCCTCGGTAGCCAAAGTCGTCGAGGCTGAGATGAGGTGTCAGCATTGCACGGGGCGCACTGATGTATGAATGCGGCGAAATCAAACGCGTCACTCGACAGACAGGAGGGGGTTGGAAAGGTGAAACAAACGCTCCGAGAGAGAGCAGCTGTACATCGGCGTCAAGGTGCTATACCTTCCCTCCCTTTCCTCGATCACTCTTCCTTTTTTGTTGTGTTCCACTTATTTATTTATTTGCCTGTTTTTTCATCTATAACTCTCTGCCGCTGCTTGGTGTTTCAGAGAGGCCACAGCCCTAACAAGGTACAGCGGTCACATAGAGAGAAATATAAAAGACGAGGAGGGAACACAGGTACTCAGAAAATATTAGCATATCCCCTAAGGAATACCAACTAAATTGATACCGAATGATCCTAACCCTTCCTTCTCTGCATTCTCATTCCTTCCCCACCACCTCTTCTCTCTTCGAGACCTCTCCCAAAGGGTCACTGTGTCTGATTCATTAAGATGTGCAAATCCTTGTTTTCGTCAACACATGGACGACACCGTGGAGCAATACCGGTGGGCCGGTGTCGCCGCCTGACTCTCCGACTCCGGTTCATCAACTGAGGCTCGTCAGTCAGAGTGACGAGTGAGGAAGAACTAGGAGAAGGAAAAAAAAGAAAAGAGAGGGAGACGAAGGTGAACCAGAGGTGGGAAGAGGAAGAGGAAGAGAAATACAATCTGATAGCTCGGATGGTGACTTTATACAGTTTGAGTTGTGGCAGAGCCAACATGGACTCAGATTTTTTCTTTTTCATTAGTCGTGACTTCTGTACTTGAAAGTGTCAGTTAGGATATATTCTGTGAAAGGATAAGCATAGTGGGAATCATTGTGTAGTAGTTATGCACTTTATAGGTTAGTGTTTGGAATAAAAAGAGAATAACATTAAAACTTTATTTGAACTTCCCTGTAGCCATGATTTCAGCAATACCGAGGTCATGACCAACCTCCACTCTTCTATTTTCTATTTGTTCTATGAGTCTCAAACTTGATTTATTTGGTCAATGTTTCAATATTATGTTCTGTAAATAGATTGTTTCTGTTACAATGGTATAATTATGGTTATTTGTGGTTATATGTTTTGAGCGTGTCAAATCTCAATACAAACCTGATGTATTCCAGATCATTTCAGATACAAAAAAATAATAATTTAAAAGTTTTTTTGTAAGTGGTTCATTTATCTTTCCGAGATATATTTGAGGAGGAAAAATGGGTCAAAACTAGTTTTTATTGATTACACCCTTTTATAGTTTTGCAATGATTTATCCTAAGAGTCATCACTATTTAAGTTTATGGTATTAGAATAGACATAAATAATCAACTTATTTAAAGAACAACATGTGTTTTAATTATAAAACTTTAACTCGCACTGAAAATAAGAGGACTAACCTCCTACATCTTAAATTAGCCTTCAAAAGGGACTGCTTACTTTATATCGTAACATACCCTACACTACTGAATATATAGCATGAAACGTTACATGACACAACATATAAACGTGTCTTATGTTGTCCTGAACTGAAAGTATTAACGCATTTAAAAGTCATGTTGTCCTTACGTGCACTCGTTGAGGTATTTAAGTTGAGTCATGCCTTTTAAGAGAGCATAAGTGGAAACAGTCACAGCCACATTGGAAACCACTTAGTTGAAACAATAGAAAAAGAACGCAATTTGCACTGTTGGAATTAAGTTGTCTGACTTAATGTGGTGGACTGACTTCTTTTTTTTTCTTTTCCTTACCAGAAGAGCAAGTTTGCTCAGTGAACACTCTGACATATACTGGACATTTTAAATTATAGGATCTGGAGGAAAAATCAATTAATGGCTTAGGCAATAAGCAATAAGCTGTTGCTGCTCTGACATGTCAGGATGGAACTCTGGTGACACTAATACTTTATTTGAATAAGGACTGAAGGCTTACTCCATTGATTTTATTACAGAAACAGCAAATTGATTTAAATAACGCTGCTAATGGGAGTATGGAATGTAAAGGTTGGATGGTGTAGGATTTTCAGTCGAAGCCCTGCAGGGTTACACTTTATAGGAAGAAGGCCTGTATCCTTGAAGCAAATAAAATAACAAGTAAGGAAAATTCAAATCATTGATTTTATTGGTTGATTGACTAAATAAATCAACAATTAGGCACAACATATTGATTTAGAATAATTGTATTGCTTCAGGTCAGAAACAGATTGTCTTTTGCTGTTCCCTTTAGTGTTTACTCTCTGTCGTCTTCATCTGTCATTTCCTTTTGAGTTAACTGTCTGTCTTGTTATGCTGTTCCCTTTAGTGTTTACCCCCTCTGTGTCCTCACCAGCTGTTCCCTTATGTGTTTACTTCCTGTCTGTCTTCTTCTGCTGTCCCCTTTTAATGTTTACTTCCTGCCTGTCTTCATTTGCTGTTCCCTTAACCAGTTTAGCCCTGAGCCTGTTTTTCAGGTCTCAGGCTCGAAAAATGACATTCCCAGAACAAATGACCATATCTTCCCTTCTAAATGGGTTAAATTAATAATATTTTTTCTCAGTAAGTAATGATAAACCTGTGAGTTGGATGCAGAAAAGTCAGAATAAATATAGATGTTTTTTATTTTAAAGAAAATTCAGCACAAATTCTGTGTTTTATATTTAATAATTCTGTGTTCTTTATTTATTGAATATTCAATACCTGACAAGGTCGGATATGGAAAACTTGGGTCGCAGGTTCCTCAACAGTGCATTACAAGACATCTATCAATATGTGTGTATACCTCCGTCATATTCTGCACATATCTTATACTATCTACATACATCTTATAAGAGTATAATACGTATAATATCAGTTAAAATAAGTGCTTAAACACACAGTAGTTAACATTGCAGGACAGCAATATATTAGTACTTTGTCAGGCTTAATATTTATACCCCCAAAGCTTTTTTCTTATTCAAAATAAGACCTTAAAGTCAGAGTGGAAACAGTTGTGAGTAAATCTGATTTTGTCAGAAATCGGGAGAATTATGACCCCAGGAGGAAACCGGGAGAGGGCAATGAAATCGGGAGTCTCCCGCGAAAATCGGGAGGTTTTGGCAAGTATGACACACACACACACACACACACACACACACACACACACACACACACACACACACACACACACACACACACACACACACACACACACACACACACACACACACACACACACACACACACACACACACACACACACACACACACACAGTGTTTGTATTCAGTATCCTGATTTTAAATGGGAATTACATTTGAGTGTTCCCAAAGCACCAGTGTTCTGCAGTTTGTGTGGGCCTACTGTACTGTTGCACAGTGTATACTGTAGAAACTATGTCCAAGACAAGGTATTTGGAAGTTTTGGAAGATGCATAGCTAACCACACTGAAGATTATGGATTATCTCATATTTTTAAGCCTCAATTAGTCCTCCCCCCCCTCGAACATCACCAGAAGTCATCATTTAAGGGGTCATTTCTCAAAATGTTCTTCGGGGGGAACATCCCCCCGGAACCCCCATTGGTTTGGTCACCATTTCCATAGCAGAGGCTAAATACAACCATTGGGCTAAACTAATCCAAAAGTGGGCATTGTTTTACACAGACTTAATTGCTGAAAATAAATAATTCATAACATGAATAAACTACATGAAAGTAACCCTTGGTTAATCCAGAAATCAGATCTTTCATTTGTTTAATATTAAATGGCAGTAATATATATATATATAAGCATTTTAAGTCTCTTGAAAAAATAAATGATGGAAGGAAATTGAAGGCTGTGGCTAATTGCTGATGGATATTTAATTTTGAATAAGAAGATGATTAGGATATGGCCTTGTCATGCCAAAACCTCATTAAGTATGGACAGTGTGTTGCCAAGTCAGAACCAGAAATGTATGCAAGTAAATTAATTCATGAAGTCTTCCCACTAGGACGATCAATGATATTGAATAGCTGTTAATGCTATGGGGAAACCACGGAGTGTAAAACCTGACATGACAAGGTCTCTTAAAACACATGGTAATGTAAGGGGTGTTAAACTTTTTAAAGGTTTTAGGAATTTCGGAATCAAGCTTGCTGTTGGTGATCGACGGAAAACTTAAGAACTAAAAATCCTCAATGCATGAATCCTTAGAGGTTGAGGGTGTAAACATATGACTGAAAAACATAGCTATAACTACAACACACAACCTTAAACTATGTTTCTGGCAGCTAAGAGAAGATGCTTGTGTTTACCAACTGCTATTCATGAGTGAAGTACATTGAAGCTACTTTTGAGGAAGGCAGTTGTGGAATGCATCTGCAGTGGTCCTGAAAAATAGAGAAGAACGACATTAGAAAAATAAATAAATATATAGATGTTTGCATGAGTGGTTTATGATGTGTATGCACATTCACCTCAATGAGGCGAAACAACCATGGACCTTCAGCACATTGTTGAAAAGAGCTCAAGAGTTCCCTCTTTATGCCTTTAAAGGTGTTAGCGTTGAGGTTACACAGGTATGAATAATTGGCATGTTTACATGACAAAATCATGGTCAAAACCATGGATGAAATAAAACTGAAGCAGTAACTCATGCAGAGTGTATTCACCATGAACATTTTTTATTATTAAAGACCGCGTCACACGATGGACACACGATAAAGGAAATGTTCAATTTCGGCTCTGATCGTAACAACATCGGGCCATTCGTGAGGGCATCTTAAGCCATCGTATGACCGTCGGTGGAGTTTCTCAGGCTCCGGCAGCACGACAAAATCATGTAAACAAATTTGTGTTCTGTGAAACTGAAAAGGATATAACATATTATTTTGAAGGCGAATTGACAGAAAGTTGTTGTTGCTATGGAAATAACATTACGGAGAAAAGTTAATATCTTCTACATATAAAGACGGATAAAGTAAAGAACAAAGTCTGAAAATATCAGTACAGTATCATAGTACTTTAACATGTTTGTGTTACTTTCGTTGCAGTTGTATGTCTTAAAGTTAATGTAAATGTTGCCTTTGTGTGTGGTTCGGGGCCATCTTCGTGCGAAATTCACAATTCCATATTCGTGTGTCCATCGGTTGTCAATTTCGGGACAGTGTGACGCGGGCTGTACACAATGTAATTAAATGCAAATGAGTTCTTAACTAGAAAAATCTAAACTAAAGCGATTGCTAACCAGCCTTCTCATGTCATTTACTGTACTTGTAAGAATATATGTAGCCTGTATGAATTGCATTTTTAAATGACGCCTAATTTTTGATAAAAGATCGTTGATATTTGATTTAATTGTGATTCAACTGCCAGCATTTGGGCTCTGCAGAAAAAAATATATAATTTAGAAAACGTGAACAAATCATGAGAGTGAATTGAATTAACAATAAACCCAACCATGAGCTGTATTCACATGATACGCAATTTGCTCCATGCTCACTGCTAGACGCAGAGCCTTGCAGTGAAAACGTTCTGTTACTTCCCTTGCTAGCTTGTGTCACTTCTTTCCCCATTGGTTGCGTGTTGAAAGGTCAGCGGGATGGGGTCAAAGTCGAAGTAATATTAACTCTCTCTCTGCGACCATTTTTAGCGGTGCGCAACGCAAACAGGAAAAGTACCGCCTAGTCAGACTGCACCTCTCTTCTCATAAAAACACAATGGCTACGTCAAAGCAGGTCCGTTTCACCGCATATCATGTGAATGCAGCTTCATTTTTTCTAACTTTTTGATAAAAGAAACATTTATCTATATACTGAAGAACAGTAGCAACGTAGTTTTAATGTCACTCACACCACCAAGTCACACACCACTCACACCTAGCTGCAGTTTGCTACTTCTAGCTAACGTTAGCCACTATGCTAATGGTCAAACAACATAAAAAGGTTGCAGCAGCAAGGGAATATAACCCTCCTGTTGTGCTCGGGTCAAATCAATCATAACTTTTTAGTTTTACATTCGATTGCATTAAGGCATTATGATATCCTTCACAGTAGACATTTGAACATATAGAATTGCTGATCACCACTTTCATTGAATTTTTGATGATTTAGTCAACTTTGTAACACCCATGGTATTCCCGGTAAAAAATGACCGGCATAAATAAATGGAATTAGTAACCATTTGGATCAGTTAAAACACACACACACACAAACACCCACACACACATAAACTAGATGTGTTTTTCCTCCTTATGTGCCCATCCCCCCACATGGATCACACCTGGCACACGCAATACATGTTCAGTGTCTATTATGTGTCTATTATTTGTATATTTACTGCAGTTTTTCATGTATACCAGTACTCTGATACAATATTTATAGTTTGAAAGGGTGTTAAATGAAATGTGGCGATGATTAATGTTTTTTGTGTTAATGTAATAGCAGTTAAAACAGGACCGGTCAAATTTGACCGCGAACACCAAAGTAAGGGGGGGAAAACGACCACAACAGGGGGGTTAATTGAGCGTAAGGTTAATATTTATAAATTAAGGATAAAATAACATATCAAAGATGAGAGTTTTTGTTGTGAAAGAAACAAAAAGAGAAATACTATCAGATTGAATTTCTTATTTCTTTTTATTTGCGGTACATGTTAATGTCACAGCAAACCTGCATTCACACCCATTCAATATTCAAGTACACTCCAGATTAATCTTTATGAGCAACATTAGAGGTGAAATGCTGCAATATTAAGTCCAACTCGCTTACTCGCTGCCAAAGCGCCTTCCCATCCCCCAAACAAGAGAGACTGGTATAAAATACTGAATTAAATGCGGCTCAGAGCCTTACTCTAAACATTAATCGAATTGAGGGCTTTCAAATCTGGCATTTCACCGTGGGAAAAGACATACTACTTTGCTGTCATGTGAATGAATGGGAAAGGCATTTAGTGACAAAGAGGTGGCCTTTTCCTTTTCCCGTGTAATTTCAAGGTGGGGGGAAGGTTGCAGCTTTATCAAACTCTCTGGATGGCTAAATGCAAAAGTTGAACACTCTGAAAGTGCTCATCACATTGTGACAGGTAAGAAGGAAGGATACAGGAAGGAACAGGAAACAAAGGAAAAATAAGGAAGGAGATTGTTTATCTAGAAAGAAATAGAACAGAAGGATACTAAAGTGTATTTTCAACACTTTTATATTTAATTACAGGGTAAGGAAAAGACGACAAACCAAGAAAAGTTATTCCTGTTCTTTTTTCTCCTTTCGATAGATGTCTGGGTGGTTGTTAACAACCCCCCCCCCCTTCCTTCGTCTGATAGGGTGAAAGGTATCTGCTGCTCCCCGGGACAGAGGAGACCTCATTTATATATGTGAACGGCTGTGAACACCGCTGAATGACACACTACAAAGGTTGGATGTGCCGCTGCCCTTTCTCTCTTAAATGGTACGTTGGCATTTAGCTTCACACGTGTCAGCGGAACACACCTCTCAAGAATTTGCACCCAAAATGTGTGGAAGTGTGTGTGCCCACATCAACACAGAGGATTTGTATCTGTTCCCAGAGAGAGGAAATAAGTACGAGTGTGCGTGTGTGTGCAAAAGTAAAGTCAGAGAGAGAGAGGTGATGATAAGACAGAGAGGAGCAGATACACATGCACATTACATTTCACAGAAAGACAATTTACATTTTGAGTCCATATTATGTTAATTTTGAGTGGCCTCTCCAGATAATTCTATTACACAGATAGCTCTACCATGTCGTCCAGGGCAGAAACATCATTTCACCCTGGAACACACACCTTGCTGACGAGCTCCGCAACATGACGGAAAACAAGGGCTAAAGGCAGGTGGGTGTATGGTGTTGGGGAAGGGATGTGTGTTCACGGAGGCTTGCAAAGAGCGACTTATCTAAACGACTTGTGATCCACTGAAATGGTTTATCGTTTCTCTTTCAATACAGGATATGCTGTGAGAGAGTGCGGTATACAGTAATACAGCTTCTAGGAAAGCATATCGCTGCTGCAATCCCACGAGCAACCAAACTGCTGTAATTCCCTGTCATTCTCCCACAATCCTCCACTGGCTCGGCACTGCAGGCCTGGAAGATATAGCCTCGGATGTCGACAATTATCGGGAAATATTTGCTTTCCAATGTGACTAGAGAGCAAACAGGAATCCAACTTAGCATTTATTGTGCGATCAATTCTAAAAACATGCTTTTTCAAGACGAAAGAGGGGGCAAAGCGAAAGGATTTTGGTAACGGTAACATTCTGGTTTCCTTATGTAGTCAAAGCAGTATTGGCCAAACACTTCGAGTAGACATTGGTTAATCCGTGTGGAGAGCATGGCAGGCAAAATACAACCTGGTAACTAATTGTCAACTATCGTCTAAGGATTTATTTTCTTATTATTGAACTGAATATCAATTCTTCACTGGCTACATGTTACGTTTGGGTTAGATGATGCGTCTCGTCTTCATTTTTACATCTAAAATTGGACTTTTATCAATGACCAATGCAAGGATTATTAATTATTGGCCATTCAACATTTGGTCCAAACCATTACTTCAGGGACCGCTTCCTGGAACCAAGTGCAGCTAGGTATTCGGCTCAAGTAAAAAAGATAATCCATCCTAATTGGGTTTACAAACATAAACAGTGACATGGGTGGGTATCCTGGGAGCTATTTTAGGTCAGATTTGGTTGCTGTAAAAAATAAATGTGAGTGACCGCTGATGAGTCAATGAGATATTTCAAGTTTTTTTAATCCAGGTGTACATGCTGTAAACCAAATTCTTAACAACTATGTATTTAGTATAGATTAGTTCTAATAAAAACTTTTTTAAAGTGATATATGGTTTATCCTCAATCAGCTGCTTGAACACTCGACTTACTTGAGGTTAACACCCTTCAAAACCCATTGATTTGCTCTCAAACATGAAAAGCTAGACTGTCCCATGTTAATATGCCGCCTGACATGATTCCAATCATTTACAAGGACCAAGGACTTTATATAGAAAAAATAGGGATCACATCCACTTTGTTATAGGTTTTTTTAGGATTATCTTTTTGTTATCTTTCTCATTTGTTTCTTCCCCTTCTTGGAAATATACCTTTCAGGCACTCTATTAACTGTTATGAAATGAAAATGAAAATGAGTCCAAACACTTCACGTTTCTCTGTGGCCTGTCAGAGGCCACTTCCTCTGGCCTCTCCATCTCTCTGAGCAAGTAGGGATCATTAATGAAGTGGCCTTCTCATGGATATTGACTAGCCTGTCAGCTGGCCTGCCACACTCACTAATAGGACCCATTGGTCTTGGCTTAAGACCTGACAAAGAGGAGGCTGAAAAGGAGGAAAATGAGTGAACATGTTCCTTCACCTCAAGATGGGTTTTGGCTTTAGCCTTCAACCAGCAAAGTTGGAGTCTGGGCTACATGCAGCCAAGGTTTCTCCTCAGTCAACTTCCTACACTTGCTAAGTGAGAGGTGAACATGCTGCTTTATAATGCCACATCTGCTAGTAGAATGTATGCAAAGGCACAGTGGGTGTTGTAGGAATGTAGAAAGCCAAGAGAGCTCATTAAAATATAAGTGATTGTAAAATGGCACTCTTTAGAGCCCCAGGTTTTTTTTTAGTAACTATATGTGACATTTTATTATGAATAAATGGCCATGTTTCACTGGTTGATATAACGGGGGGTTACGTATTGTAACCCTAGGCCTATGAGCACAGGCGGAGTCCTCTACTGGACACTATGGGTACTACTCTCATCAATGATATGAGTGTTCACACACTGAATTTGTATAAACGTAGCCGGCCAATCAGGGCTGACTGTTATCCTACACCCTTTTCAGCTAACGGCATAGGAAAGACAGGGCCCCTAGGTAGAGTGCTCCGCCTGTGCTTATAGAACTAGGGTTACAATACGTAACCCCCCGTTCTATCTCACACAGGCTCCGCCCTCTACTGGACTCTATGGGTATAGTGGGTGGAACCCCAGCCACCACACCCAAACTTCCTATCATCCGGTTGTGACCGTGGAGAAGTCGGGGCAGCAGCTTCCTTGGCTGGGTAGAGCCTAATTGGTCTGAATAAGCCTATAGCTCCCCCCTGCAGGTGCCAGCGCAAGTGACTGCACACTACGTTTCCCAGGTCCCTAAGGGGCATGGGGAGAACGTAAGTGCACCATGTCCCCCACACTCACACACGCTTACCTCGTGTAGAGTGTGCATGGACCGTAGTGGGGAAGGCTCTCCCAGCCTGCAGTCTTCCAGCCCTGTATGGGGCTTACTGCGCACCATGTTTCCCAGGTCCCTAAGGAGCATTGGACAACGTAAGTGAATTATGTCCTTGGGGGTCAGATACAGCTTACTGACCCACAGCCCTCCTCCTTTCACCAGTCCTGTGTTGCCCCAACAAGCACCGACGATGAAAAAAGAGCCGGACATGTCTAAGAGATACTTACCTTATGAACGGGCCTGGCGTAGACCAAGACGCCACCGTGCATAGGTGGACGACTAAAGCCGTCAAGCTGTATAACCCTCGACCTGCACGAACTCCTTAGGTTCTTGGGAACAGAGGAGGGGTTCGGTCTGAGTGTCGGTCTGAGTGTCGCCCTGCTACGGTCACCACAAACCAGAAGGCAACTGGGGTGCACCGATAGAGCGGTCAGTTCGCATAATCTCTTGGCAGAAGCAGCAAAGCTGTTTCTTTTTGCTTCTCTCTCTCTCAATGATAGCGCCTAAGAGAGCTCCAGAGGCTCAAACGATTCTGGAACCAAAGCCTCGGGCACCAATGGCAGTTCCCATTGCGGGGTGGAGACATGCACCACTGGGCGCTGTCTCCTGATCCCCTGCAAAAAACGGTTCATAAGCGGTTGGCTAAAGACTGGTCTGCTGCATACACCTTGACTGTGGCATGAGCAAGCCCCTGGTCCACCAGTAGCTATAGCTATAATAGAGCCCAATGTACCGGGCAGAGGCTCTAGACTCCCTTCCTCGCACCACGTCTGTCTGTCCTCTGACAGAGTGGCACGTAGC
This sequence comes from Pseudochaenichthys georgianus, assembly GCF_902827115.2. Taxonomy (NCBI): domain Eukaryota; kingdom Metazoa; phylum Chordata; class Actinopteri; order Perciformes; family Channichthyidae; genus Pseudochaenichthys; species Pseudochaenichthys georgianus. Next base: position 11,319,731 of record NC_047517.1, on the reverse strand, counting down.
CTGCCCTCCTTCTCGATGGGGCGTACACCTTGCTCTCGATGGGGGCGTACCCCTCGCTCGATGGGGGCGGCATTGAGCAAAATCCCCAGATACCCCACCTGCTGGTGAGGTATGGGAATGCTCTTCTTCCAATTGACCGCAAATCCCCAACTTGGTTAGGTGTAAGATCAATTGGGCTGTGTGACTACGAGGTTGTAGAGATAAAATAAAACCCTCATGTCATGGCCGCGAAGCGGCTGAAGCGCTGTGGTCACACATTTGCTGAACGTGCGTGGGGACAGGGAGTAGCCGAACGGTAGTCTGTGGTACTCATAGGCTATCCCCTGGAAGGCAAATACTTCCTGCGTTTTGGCTTTCTAGCAATTTCGACATGAAAGTAAGCGTCCCTCAGGTCGATGGTTTGTTAACCAATCGCCCGGCTGTACCAGTTCCAGTGACTGTAGGAATCCCAACCACTTCGTCCTGTAATAGGCTGTGGTGGATCCCGCCCTTGTTGCCTGGATAGTCTGTATAACTTTTTCAGACAGTCCACCCCTTCTCAGCCAGTCCCTCTCAGGAGCCAAGCCTGGAGAGGTTTGCCCAGAGTGGGTAACGCCCCTAATGCACCCGCTTCCTGAGACAGCGCCCCCAGAACTGAGGAACTGTCCAGGGCTGGCTGACCATCATCTGTGTCACTTCTGTGTACCACGGCGCCGAGCGGCGACCTGGGGCTACAAGTATGACCGACAACTGTTCTCATCTCACCCCCTCCAGGAGTGGGGCCTGAGACGCAGCGGTGGAAAGGTGTACTGTAGAGCATGCAAATAGGATAGCCAGAATGTGGGGGGCCTTTAGAGAAAAAAACATTCTCTTAGGCCCACAGCCACAGGTTCTCCGAACGGTAATCGGTTGTACTCGTAAGCTATCCCCTGGAAGGCAAACGTATTAGTTTAACAAAATCTGCATCTAAAATTGTGGCATAGATAGGCCTACGTTAGTTTCCCCTGTGCAATTCTCCATTTGAAGAGTTTGGTTCCAAAACGCGATAAACGCCACTTTTGAAAAAAATGAGTTCCCGCCGAAATCAGTATTGCGTTTAGTCGGTATTGAAAAGTCAACATTCAATTTTCCGCAAAACGCGATATCCGCTGTGTTATTCTGTCCTGTTTTCTCACTTTCTTTCCAAACAGCGACAAACGCCAGTCTCCCTTCTCTACAGAATGCGATACATCCGCTCAACCAATCACAGCGCACCATTCCACGCACCTCAACCAATCACAGAGCATTCCACGCAGTGTAAACAATAATGGCGGCACCCTGAATGTACCGGCTTTCGTCATTATCTACTTCAACAAACAATAAAAACACGAATAATGTTGACGGCTTTGATGAACCTGTGATGGTTTCTGCGGTGGGGACGAAACGCAAGCCATCGAAATGTAATCATATACGTGAGGAGATTAAGAAAATGAGACACTCGGGAGGAGGAAAAATGCCGGCTGTCGCTTGTTATCATTCTCATACAAAAGCAAACTTCTGTCACGCAGACACATTGACCCCAGGGGATCTATTAAAAAACTTTCAGTGTTTTTACTCTGGATCTACTAAAATCGAGCAGGATCAAGTCCTTTTGCAGCTAATCACTGTCAAAAAAGTTCAGCGGAGACGTCCAAAGGTTGCATGGGAGCCTGCCTGCAGACCTCCACTCTCAGGACAGTTCCGGTGCAGACCTCCACTCTCAGGACACCTCCACTGTCAGTACAAGAAGTGATGATTCTGACGCGTTTTTTTCCCGCCCACCGAAGGACTCGTTTGATGGAAGTTTTCAAATCACAATGGAGACTCATCACGGAGGTAATGAGTCCGACCACCGTGCACTTTGGGTCGGCCTTGGTCAAGCCCTTTTGACCCCCCCAGCCTGGTTCTCGTAAAAGTTTTTCGCTCACATGACACCATGGAGGAATGTAACGGGAGTTGACAGGGGACTGTGCCCTCGTCACGAGTGCCTGTTTTCGGACACTTTTTTTCACTTTTCCCCTGTTTTATTATTTTTTTGGCTATTTCACCCGGTTTCTACCGGGGACATTGCCCGGTCTCGGGTGTCCCCCCACGGCCTGTGTCCAGCCCCCCCCCCCCTACACTCATCCATATATTAACGTATTTTGACCATTTTTGTTGCATTTTTCTCCTCTCCTCTCACTGATCGAATGGCAAACGCGACCCACTGTCGGAGGGCCTCCGCGCCGGCCGATATGAAGCGTGACCAAGACGCACCGTCCAGGGGTCCCACGGGTCCGCAGCAGGGTGGAGGTTCCCAGCTGGAACCTCCCCACCTCCGCCGCGGTGCACCCGGCAAACACGGTTGTTTCTCGAACCTTCCACTGATGTCTAGCGGGTGTAACTAAAATACAAGATGTCGTATTTATATATATCTATATAGATATAGATATATATATATATATATATATATTAGGGCTGTCAGTCGATTAAAATATTTAATCGCGATTAATCGCATGATTGTCCATAGTTAATCGCGATTAATCTCAAATTAATCGCACATTTTGTATCCGTTCTAAATGTACCTTAGAGGAATATTTTTCAAGTTTTTAATACTGTTATCAACATATGAGTGGACAAATATGCTTTATGCTAATGTTTATTATCATTTGAACAATGACAAATATTCTCATGAATATTAAACACAACAACCTCTGAACATTACGAATATTCGCCTCAATTCAACCTAGAACCTCTCTCATACCATAATACAATACAAATGGTGTGTGTGTGTGTGTGTGTGTGTGTGTGTGTGTGTGTGTGTGTGTGTGTGTGTGTGTGTGTGTGTGTGTGTGTGTGTGTGTGTGTGTGTGTGTGTGTGTGTGTGTGTGTGTGTGAGAGATGGATCGTTGGAGCTATGTGCAACTCAAGGCATATGCTCGAACGGGAGCTGCCTGGACGCTGCAATCATGTTGCACACTATCCGAGCTGAGTGTGCTGACTTTTCGTACATTGTCCCACTGTCTGGCTTCCTGCATAAAGTCAAGTGCTCGGTGCAGTTGTGGCGAAATGTCGCTCCTCTGTTTTCATTTAAACAGCTCCTTCGGCGGCAGGAGCGGTTAACGCGTTAACGCGTTATTAACGATAATAAGTGTCAGTGCTATTTTATGTTGTATTAGTGTGCATTTCCTGTTCGGAAAGTGGTGCTGTACTGAGAGTAAACAATACAAGGTGTCCCTATTTTTATATATATCTATATATACTTTATGTATATAATAAGTGTCAGTACGATTTTATTTTGTATTTGCGTGCATTTCCTGTTCGGAAAGTGGTGCTGCGGCTGTACTGATAGTAACTACAATACAAGGTATCCGTATATCTATAGATATATACATATGTATATAATAAGTGTCACGATCATAGGTCACGATCCGTCACGATCCGATTTTATTTTGTATTTGCGTGCATTTCCTGTTTGGAAAGTGGCACTGTACTGATAGTGGTGATTTTATTTTGGAATTCGTAGCCTGCACTTCCTGTACTGACAGTGGAGGTGTCCTGAGAGTGGAGGTCTGCACCGGAACTGTCCTGAGAGTGGAGGTCTGCAGGCAGACCCCTCTCAAAGGTTGTCAACAGCGACAGGGCTCGACATTAAGGACTGCCCGATGGCCCGAGGCCATCTAGTATTTAGCTCGGGCATTGAAGCCTCACCTGCTGGTTGCCCGATCGGGCGATCTATTATGCCAGTATCATGCAGCTCGCGGATCAGTAATGAGTGACCCGACAGTAAAACTAAACATAGGCCTATCTATAACTAGTTTAGGTAGTTTGAGAGGTAATTAAAATAGCTACGTGTGATATTCTAACCTGACGTGTGTGTTTTGTCCGCTCACCGCTGCATGTGATCATGCAGAGCTGCGTGTCCACTCGTCAGCAGCAGCTGATCTCTCTCTCTCCTGTCAGATTAGACTTCACTCGCGTTTATGTCCATATCGATCAGATCCAGCTAGTTCTAGCTAATGATATGACTACCTGCTTATTAAAAGACACCTACACAATAAGTGTCGCTATGCAACTGGGTGAGGCCACAAAGTATAGCGCAGCATTATGCATTTGTTTACATGCCCACCGGAACCCCGAGGCATTACCAACAGATCAACGCACAATCAACCCACACAGGACATCTATTTCTCCACATTAAGTGTTAGACATTAGAATTGACTATTCTTGTCTGTCACATACTCTTCTTGTCTGTCACATAAGTGGCGCAACTGAAGCGGTATTGCGCTAAAAGGAAATTATTTTGACCGAAGAGATTTAGATTGTCCGGCTAACGGGAATTCTGACGTCGCCATTTTGTGTGCTTCGCGGATGCGCTCGGCTCCTCTCGACTGCTGCTCGGGTCTGCTCGGTCAGCTTCCGGATGAGGAGGCATTCGTTCGACCAACTTACAGTAGATCACATTACAAACATTTTTAACAGGGGCCATACAAGTGTAAATAATGTTTGTTTTGGCATTAATAACTGAATGTAATGTTTTCTACTTGTTTACATCTGGGAAGGCATTTGCAAAGTAGGGGCTTTTAACAGCTTGCCAACTTACAGGCATCCTCTGCATAGCAGTATGAATAGCCTTAAAAAACAAACAAACCACTCCATGGTAACGAGAATCATATTTCTGACCATTATGCCCTAAGTGAAGCCGTTAGTCTCATCTGACTGACCCAAGGGTAGGTGCTGGTGTGACAGGAGGCTTCCAAGTGTTCAAAGCAGATGTCAAGTTTTCAGTTCATGGCTCGTGGGGGGGGCAGACCCACGTGAGATAGTATCAACTGTCAAAGTATCAAAGTTCAAAGTTCAGTTTGAGGAGCGTCATTCTCTCTGGGAGCAGGAAATGGTGTCCATTCTTGGACCAGACCATTAATGTCATGTAGAGCAGCCATAGCATCTCTGCGACTGCACTCAGCCGGACTGTAGCAGGGCAGAACTGGGTGACTTGTAGTGAAGCCGTCCGAGGCCATAGACAAAATGGAACCACGTACCAACAAAAGGGTCATCAATGTCTCTCTTTACCATTGGCTTATTCATAAAACAAATTAGTGGGAAAAATGTGGAACACTAATCCATCATGTGAAATGTTGAATTTAAATAATTACTTATGGGTTGAAATCAAATTATCATTAACATTAGAACTAAAGTCAGTTAAAATTGGAGTTTTACGGATCAGAATCTAATCAATACACCATTTTCCCAGCTCTGTAATGAAAAGGATAACAAGCAGGGATGCAAACTTGTCACCTTTCGGCGAAATTCACCGTTTTGAATGCAAAATAGGTCGTTTGTGTGATTCATGTAGATCTGCAAAAAAATATCGTTGGGGTATGGGGGGGGGGTCTGGGAACCGGAGTAATCTGCAGCCGCGAGCAGTTATGTGCCATCATGACACGCATGGTGTTCTTTTTTTATATATGATAATGAAGCGCGAGCTGTGTGCTCGAGTCTTCCTGCCTGTCGGCTCTGCTCATGGATGTATAATAAGGCTCTGCTGCTCCGCGAATATGTTCTAGCTTCAAACTACATTACCTACGGGTGCGTTCGTTAATATTAACTGTGTGGTCTGGAGTCACTGTGGCACAGACTGGACCGCTGGTAAACAGCTGTCAGAACGGGGCGTTCAGGTGTTCAGAGCAGAGCTCCCTGTCGGAGCGGCAGAGCGTGATGTGCACTGAAAAATGTTTCTGGCTAACGTTAGCTTTAGTACTCAGATCTTGTACTTGAGTAAAAGTAGAAGTAACAGAGTGTAGGAATACTATGTTACAGTAAAAGTACTGCATTCGAACTGTTACTTAAGTAAAAGTATAAAAGTATTCTCATCAAAATATAGTGGAAATAGCGACAGTAAAAGTAGTCGTTGTGCAGATTGGTCCATTTCAGAATAATATATATGATGTTTTATAATGATTGATCATGAGAGTATTCTCAAAGCTGGTAAAGGTGCAGCTAGTTCAAATGACTTTGTATACTGCAGGGCAGCTTGTGGATTTACTCCAGGTGGAACTAAAGTGTGATTTAACACTTGATTATATTTCACATCATTCATCCATATCTGTAAAGTAACTAAGAGGTATTAAATACATGTAGCGGAGTAGAAGTATACCATGTACCTCTGAACTGTAGTGGAGTAGAAGACCAAAGTAGCAAAGCATTTAAATACTTAAATAAAGTACACGTATCTCAAAATTGTGCCTAAGTATAGTAGTTGTTGAGTTTATGAACTAAGTTACTTAACACCAGTGGCTATACAGATAGAAAGACTAAGCCTTGCAGAGGCATGAAAATACATTTTCAAAATGCTCAACAGTGCTGCCAAAATTATAAACTGACTGCTTCACAATTAAAATAAATGCTTTTATATATATTTATATTAGATGTGACTCTGTAGCGTTTCTGTTATTATTACCACTGCTGCTTTAGTTGTTCTGACTGCTAAAATCATCTGTTATTCCTCATTGTAAAACCGATATTCCGTGGGGTCGGGGGGGGCTCGGATCCTTGTCACCTTTTTTTCTTTTCATACCTGATGAGTTTGCATCCCTGACAAGACTAGGTACATTACAGGAGTGTTAAAACACCCAAACATGCACACGTATCTTATTTTAGTAGAGATGAGAGGACAAGGTCTAATGTTGTGAACGAAATGATCAAGTCAAAGCTTCAGTATTTTATCTTATGTAGCACATTTAATTCAATAATTAATCTTGAATTACTAATAACTCTAAAGAAGGCAACAAGTGGATAAGGCAAATACTCATCCAAAGTGTGTGTGTGTGTGTGTGTGTGTGTGTGCGTGCGTGCGTGTGTGTGTGTGTGTGTGGTGTGTGTGGGTGTGGGTGTCAGGGTTTAGTGCTAGTATCCTGTTAGCTGTTGTGTTTTAGTGTTTTGTCTATCGGTCTTTTGATGATAATTACTATACTCTCTCTCTCTCCAGGTGTCGGCACTTCCTGTCCGTGTGGCACCTGCTAGACTGATTGTTGTTCCCGCCCCTGATTGTGTCCACCTGTGCTCCATTACCTAATGTGTATATTTAGTCCTTCTCTACCTTTGTCTGGTGTTGGTTCGTTTTGTCTTGTCGTTATCTCCATGCCTGTGTACCAGAGAACCATGTTACAAGACCTAGTAGAACCTAGTGATTCGATGTAGAATCTTAGTAGATCCTAGTAGTCATTATTGGATAGCTTGGTTTATTTACAATAAAGAATATTACCAAGCAAACGGAATCGAGCATCTGAGTTCTTACGAGGTCATCGTAGCAGAACGAACCAACCTAACAAGATGGACTCAGCCGATTCTACAACGCTAAAAACGGCCCTGCAGGTGCAGGGTAGACTCCTTCATCAGCATGAGAAACAGCTGTCAGCAATTAACCAAGGGGTCCAGGGTTTGAATGTTCGTCAAGACAACCTTCAAGCTACTGTGTCAATGGAAATAAACCTACTGGCTGAGAAGATGCGGGAAGTACTCACTCACCTCGTGGCAAATCCTGGTGTTCCTGCGGCACAGTTTTCCAGTCCAGCGGGGGTCGGGTCTGCTGATATTCCCGTTCAAGTCCCCGTACATTCGCCTACGATCCGCCTCGCTTCGCCAGAGAAATTCTCCGGAGAATCTGGAAACTGTCGTCCTTTCCTGGTGCCGTGCGATCTCCACTTCAAACACCAGCCCGCAGCATTTCCCACCGATCAAGCTAAGATAGCTTTTATTGTTTCTCATCTGACGGGGAGAGCGGAAGCCTGGGCAACAGCGGAGTGGTCCCGGAACTCGTCTGTTTGTCAGTCATTAAGACTGTTTTTGGATACCATGAGCAAGATTTTTGATCTGACATCACCCGGGAGAGAGTCAGCGAGAGCCCTGGTGAACATTAAGCAGCGACAGAGGAGAGTGATGGATTACGCAATCGAGTTCCGTACTTTGGCAGCGGAGAGTGGGTGGAACTCAGCGGCTTTCTTTGATGCCTTCCTGCATGGATTATCGGATCCCATAAAGGATCAGTTGGCTCCATTACAGCTGCCTGAAGATGTGGACTCGCTCATCGCCATGGCTATCCGGGTTGATCAACGTCTAGCTGAAAGAAAAGAGAGCGGGAGAAAGGAAGGAATACAGGATCCACTCCACCTTTCAGACAGGAATTACCGAGGGAATACTACGCTTGGCAGAGGAATTCCCAGTCTTCATCTCCAGTGCGACCAGCGCCCCCTATCGCCGCGGAGGAACCGATGCAGCTCGGTAGAGCCAGACTCACTCCGGAGGAGCGTCAGCGCTGTCTATGGGAACGGTAATGCTTCTACTGCGGCCAGCAGGGTCATGTTTTGGCAGCCTGTTCGGTAAAAGATCGGGCTCATCAGCGGGAAGGAGGATGCTGGTGAGCCGAGTGACTTCCTTCGACTCTCCAGTCAGAAAATTAATGCAGGTACAAATCAAACTTGGTGATAATACTATGACTCAGGATGCATTAGTCGATTCTGGGTCTGATGAGAGTTTGTTAGACTGGGAGTTGGCTAAAAGTTTAAACTTAAAGGTCGTTCTTTTAGATCAACCCTTAGAGGCTAGTGCTTTGGACGGCCGCTTTTATGTACTATTACTCATCGCACTGAGCCCATGGTATTAGTCATAGATCAGGAACATCGTGAGCAAATAAGTTTTCATTTATTTAACTCTGTTCAACATCCTATCATGTTGGGGTACCCCTGGCTTGTTAAACACAACCCTCACGTTGACTGGCAGACAGGAAGGGTTAAAGGGTGGGGAGTTGAGTGCTCTCGTTCATGTTTAACCAGTAACACAGGGTTGAGTAAATTGCATAGATCTAGTAACTCTAAGCAGGGGTCAGGCAATAACAGTGACACTTTTTCTAAGCCTTCTGACTTTCCTGATTTGGCTAAAATTCCGGCGTGTTATTTAGACATCAAGGAGGTGTTTAATAAAACACGAGCTACTTCTTTGCCACCCCATAGACCGTACGATTGCCCCATAGACCTTCTGTCGGGCTCTACAATTCCCAAGGGACGGTTGTACTCACTTTCTGGGCCAGAAAGGGAGGCCATGAAGGAATATATCGATTCTTCACTCAAAGCTGGTTTGATTCGGACATCTTCATCCCCAGCAGCGGCAGGTTTCTTTTTCATGGGGAAAAAGGACGGGACATTGAGGCCCTGTATTGACTACAGTCCGCTAAATCAGATCACAGTTAAGAACAGATATCCCCTTCCACTCATCTCTACGGCATTCAAACTGTTACAGGGAGCCAAGATATTCACCAAGCTTGACTTAAGGAATGCTTATCACCTTGTGCGCATCCGGGAGGGGGATGAGTGGAAAACAGGTTTCAATACACCTACGGGACATTACGAATATTTGGTGATGCCTTTTGGACTTTGTAATGCACCTGCTGTTTTCCAAGCCCTCATTAATGATGTGTTAAGGCAAGGCAAGGCACGTTTATTTATATAGCACTTTTCAACACAAGGCAATTGAAAGTGCTTTACAAAGAAAAAAAAAAACATTAAGAAAATGGCATTTAAAATCAGTCATTAAAAATAAAAGCTAATAAAATAAACATAGAAATAAAAAATACATGGATTTTCTGAATGTTTTCTGTTTTGTGTATCTCGATGATATTCTCATCTTTTCTCCAGATGACAATACTCATGTTAACCATGTTCACCTTGTACTTCAAAGACTCCTGGCTAACCATTTGTTTGTGAAAAATGTGAGTTTCATGTCAACTCAGTGTCATTTTTGGGCTTTGTGATTTCCCCTAACAAGGTGGAAATGGACCCAGCTAAGGTCAGTGACGTGGCTAATTGGCCAACACCAGACAATAGAAAGAAAGTTCAGCAATTTGTGGGGTTTGCTAACTTTTACAGACGTTTCATACGCAATTTCAGTGCTATTGCCTCTCCTCTCTATGCCCTTACCTCTCCCCATGTTCAGTTTGTGTGGAATCCACAGGCAGAGAAATCTTTCCTGGAACTGAAGAGGAGGTTCACCACAGCTCCCATCCTGACTGTACCTGATCGCCACCGACAGTTTGTGGTGGAAGTGGATGCCTCCAACAACGGCGTTGGAGCTATACTGTCCCAGAAATCTGCGGGGGACAACAAACTTCATCCGTGTTCATATCTCTCCCGTAAGCTATCTTCTGCTGAGAGGAATTACGACGTGGGAAATCGGGAACTGTTGGCCGTGAAGATTGCTTTGGACTGGTTGGAGGGAGCGGAGCAGGATTTCCTGGTCTGGACGGATCACAAAAACCTGCAATACATCAGGAAGGTCAAACGCCTGAACTCTAGGCAGGCCAGATGGGCTTTGTTCTTTAATAGATTTAGGTTCACAGAATGGAAAGCCTGATGCTGTTATGATGTGAGGTGCAGGTGAAAGAACGATACGTGGAGAGAGGGTTTTCTTGCAAAAATAAACAGGCGTTTTATTCTTAGCCTTCCACATTATTCCACAGAAACACAAACTGCATGCCTGGTGCTGCATTCACCAGCAAGGAACAAAAACGAATGCCCTTCCCCTCTCTTCTCAACCACATTTATAGGAGACGGCCCGCCTTCCCACTCCAACCTGGCCAATCAGGTCATGGTTCTAAAAGCAGAGTGAAGGCTTAAATACAAAATTAAACACTGTTGTCTACCTTTAATAAAACCCTAAAGGCTTAAGTAAATTCATTATTGCATCGCTATAAATATGATATCTTAAACAACAACAAGGTCTGCTTAAAACGGATAGTTTTTAACTTAATTGACACTCATAAAATAACACATTTCCCTGACCAATCGCGTCCAAGACTCCGCCTACTCATGTGGCACATATAAGGAGTACTTTGGAGGCGTGCTCCCTCTTTGAGCACTGGGACAAGATGGCCTCCAGGTCTGAACAAAGGAAATGGTGATTACTTGGTGCTTGTGTGTTTTACAGACTGACAAACAAATTTAGATGCATTTTATTAGTTTGTCTATGTAAACTGTTTTTATAACTTTAACTGAAATAAAGGCAACTCAGAACAAACATGTACTACCTTTCTTAACAAACAAATAGTTAAGACCAACATGTTAGTGAGGGAGTGTGTGCGCTTCCTCACAGATGCACTCTCCAGAATGTATGATCCTGAGCCAGTCCCCAAGAGTCCAGACCCCATTCTGCGGCCAGACCGAGTGATAGGGAGTGTGACCTGGCCCATTGAAGCCAAGGTCAAACAGGCTAACAGCGGGAATCCTGCCCCTAAATGGTGTCCTCAGAATCGCCTGTTTTTTCCAGGGACACTTCGTTCTAAGGTGATTCATTGGGCCCATACATCTGTTCTTTCCTGCCATCCTGGAACCAAGAGGACCCTCTTTATGGTGAAACACAGATTCTGGTGGCCTGCTATGGGGAAGGATGTGGCAGAATATGTGGCAGCATGTCCTGTGTGTGCTAGGAACAAGATGTCTCGTCAAGCTGCAGCAGGTCTTCTCCAACCTCTGCCCATTCCCAACAGACCATGGTCGCACATTGCGTTGGACTTTGTGACAGGATTTCCACCTTCGGCAGGTTACACCACAGTACTCACAGTCATTGATCGTTTTTCCAAGATGGTACACCTCATCCCCATGTCCAAATTGCCTACGGCCAGAGAAACAGCACAGGCCATGTTGTCCCATGTTTTTCGTATCCATGGTTTCCCAAACGATGTCGTTTCAGACCGAGGCCCACAATTCGTTTCACGTTTCTGGAGGGAGTTTTGTCGCCTGATTCAAGCCACTGTGAGCCTGACGTCCGGATACCATCCCCAGTCAAACGGCCAAGCGGAGAGGATGAATCAAGAAATGGAGACCTGTTTGAGATGCCTGGTGTCCCAGAAACCTACCACCTGGAGCAAACATCTGATTTGGGTTGAGTATGCACACAATACCTTACCCACATCAGCCACCGGAATCTCTCCTTTCCAATGTGTCCATGGATACCAGCCTCCATTGTTCCCGGAGCTCGAGCAGGAAGTTATCGTACCATCAGCACATGCTCTGGTTCGCCGCTGTCGCCGGGTATGGAAGGGAGTTTGCCAGATGCTGCAGAGAAGTGCGACCGGCATGAAGAGGTTGGCTGACCGAAAGCGACGTCCATCTCCTAGATACAAGGTCGGTCAACGAGTGTGGTTGTCCACCAAGGATCTTCCTCTGCACGTCCCCTCCAGGAAACTGGCTCCTCGGTTCGTTGGTCCATATCCCATTTCAAAAGTGTTTAATCCTGTTGCTGTTCGCCTATGTCTCCCAAAGTCCCTCAAGGTCCGCCCCATGTTCCATGTCAGCAAGCTGAAACCAGTTTTAGAGAGCAGACTGGTTCCCCCCTCCATACCACCTCCACCTCCCCAGGTCATTGACGGAGGTATCATCTATACAGTAAAAAAGATACTGTCAGAAAGAAAGCGTGGTAGAGGGAGACAGTTCCTGGTCGACTGGGTAGGGTATGGAATAGAGGAAAGATGCTGGATCCCGGGCAGCTTCATTGTCGACAAGTCCCTTATCACGGATTTTGACAGACTACGGTCTCACTATTCAGGGACGTCTGGAGCCGTCCGTAAAAGGGGGGGTACTGTCAGGGTTTAGTGCTAGTATCCTGTTAGCGGTTGTGTTTTAGTGTTTTGTCTATCGGTCTTTTGATGATAATTACTATACTCTCTCTCTCCAGGTGTCGGCACTTCCTGTCCATGTGGCACCTGCTAGACTGATTGTTCTTTCCCGCCCCTGATTGTGTCCACCTGTGCCCCATTACCTAATGTGTATATTTAGTCCTTCTCTCCCTTTGTCTGGTGTTGGTTCGTTTTGTCTTGTCGTTATCTCCATGCCTGTGTACCAGAGAACCATGTTACAAGACCTAGTAGAACGATGTAGAATCTTAGTAGATCCTAGTAGTCATTATTGGATAGCTTGGTTTATTTACAATAAAGAATATTACCAAGCAAACGTAATCGAGCATCTGAGTTCTTACGAGGTCATCGTAGCAGTGTGTGTGTGTGTGTTTGTGTGAGCAGCTTGTCTGTTCAAGGTTTAAAACCAGCGGTGTGAATGTTTATGAGAAACAATTCGTTGCTTAGACTGAACTCGAAGGAAACTAGACTAAAACATTTTTTTTTTAAGAAATCAAAACAGCTGGGTGAATACTCTCTTTATGGTATTTAAATTTGGGCAAGTAGAACCCCTTCATGGATTTGTGATACTGATCTCTGTCTGTTCGGATTTGGAAGTCTCATGATTTATTGTGTGAGCCTGTGAAGGAGAGGCCCAGGGAAAACAACATATATCTTTGAACTGCAATTAATTATCTTAAAGAGATTGCAACATTATACTCCTTTAAAAATTGCTCAATTCATTTAAACACATTTATTATGTACACAATAAAAACCTCAACAAATATATTGATCCTGGCTTAACCAGCGACCTTTACTCTATTGTTCATAAGCTCAGTAGTTTAACAACTATTATAATTGTAGTAATGTCTGTAGACCAATTGTACTATAAATAATTTGAAACAGTTTTAATAAAGAATGTTAAACTATATTTAAAACTGTAATTGAACTTCAACTTATATCAATTATCTGATTCCAGTGGCCAGTTGGAACAGACAATCAACAAAGTTTTCATTTTGCAGCAACAGCGCAAAAGGTTTCAATCACAATGAGTATCATGTCTGAGTCTAGTTCTGTCTTATCTGCTTTGTTTCGGAATGTGTTCAATACATTACGTTTTTTTTTTGTATTCATTATTACCATACAATACATAGATTAAGAATAAATGAAAAAAATAATACAACATTGACCTATTTGAGCAGACAGATTTTTTGCAACCCTGATTTCCTCAGGCCGGTATTTAAGACCAGCAGTGATGCCTCTGAGGGTCCCGGGTGTAAGACAGATGCAGGACATAAAAACACTCTTTTGCTATTTATTTTCCTTTTGCAGCACATTTGCAGCACATGTATACTACAATGTATAATTTTGCTTTACATCTTTACATTATTTATTTTTCTCAAGTCATTTACTTTTGGTGAGATAACTAAAGTTTAGTTCATTTTACCCTGGCTATGGACTGATTCAGTATTAGTTGTTACAAAGCATACACAAGACGGCGGGTAGGCAAACCAATATAGAAACAATTAGACAAACAAACATGAACTCGCAATAAACACCAGCGTGACAACAAAGTTCATTCAGCTCAATTTAGTCCGAATTAGGAGGTTTTCAGAGGGGGTAGGGAATTATTGAAATGGAGCACTTTGACTCGCGCATCCACCCTTGTACAAGTGCTAAGATCATGCCTGAAGACCGTCCAAAAGCGATAACTAGCTTATCCTCTTGCAACACCACTAGTTAGTGGCGCTATGATCCCCCGACCAGGAGAACATAGACTTTTTTTTCGCTACCCTTTCTCTCCAAAAACAGCACAGTTAACTGTAGTCCTACACGACCAGCCTATACATCCGCCATTGAGTTCACCCCAACGGTGAAACACAGTTTTGATTCTACGCTTGCTTGACACTGCCCACCTGTGATCAATTAGCCTATCATTTTTATGAATGCACTCCGGACCGCCACCAGTTTCTCCAGAAACACTTCCAAGCAATGTAGGAAATGTTCCTCCAGCAGAGTAGAGAACTGTGGCGCATCAGGTGCTGCACGCACCTCGTGCTGCCCCAGCCTTACCAGCAATGCAGAAGACGGTCGCAAACGACGGGTGCTTTTAGACCATTTCGTTTTTAATAGAGATGGCGGTGGTGTGAGTTAAAGCTATAGACAAAAAGGCTGTGACTTTCTTCCTCTCAGCTGCACGGCTGCAGCCACCCAGACACGGGGGGATGTTTACACACACACCCCCGGCTGCTGCTGGAGCCGTACTCACAGAGGCAATGGAGGGAAATATCTCTGGCTGCTTATTTTTAACTGCTGTGTTTGGCCGCTGAAACCCCAAGAATTCGGCGATTTGTTCAATACAAATCTTTACATTGCTTTTTAAACAGAAGTTCCACTTTACTGATGCACTGATACAAGCAGCATGCACAGAGACAATCAGCCAAATGTTCATTAACCAAAAATGAAACACAACCGCTCAGTTTCACAGGTAATTTTAGGATACCGTCAATCACAGATTCTGGCAAGTCAATGTCCAAATGTGGATTTGAAATGACACTTACCAGTCTCTGAAGATATATTGGTATCCTGCCGACAACGCCAATTTGTAAGGGAAACTTCTGTGTAGCAATGCAGTGGGAGTCACCGACTCATGAAGGAGACACAGGACGAGCAGGAGTTCTGATGTCAAACACTGGTAGTTTAATACCAGCATCGGCCGGAGAAATTCACATCACAAGTCACACAGTCAAAGGTTCTGACTGCACGGGTGGGTTGCCATGTCAATCTGAATCTCTTCTCATCTTGGCAGACCTTTAATTAGCTTCACTCAGAGTCAACCACCATATTGGGGAAAGCATCTGTGAACACCTGGGGGGCACTGAATCACTTTACCTGCCTCTATGGCTCCTATGACCGAGAGTTGACCGGTCATAAAACTGGTAAGGTCAGCCACAGCTGACCGTTCCCATTCCTTAAAACAGATAACAGACTTCGGCTTGGTCGTAAAACGTCAACAGGCCGAAAGGTCAAATATCTTAGGAGTAAGGAGAATTATTCTTTGACACTTAGGAGTAAAGACAACATTAATCCCTCACACTATTAATATCTAATAATAAAAATAATGAAATTCAATAACATGCTTTAACCACTAGGTGTCCCTTTATATCAGCTGTGCACCGTTATGGTGTAAATACAGCTTATCTACCAATTGGATCAAATATAAAAGTCAGCCGAATTAGTGTTGATACTGCAAGGAGACGTATTGTGTGAAAATAAATGTAAGATGTTGTTTAATTGCTGATATATTTATGATCCACGTCACGTTTTCAGTGTTGGCGGCAGTTCCTCATGTTTGTCTAGAAGTCTTCTCATCAGGGCTCTATAAATAGAGAACTACAGCAGATATGTAATATTTAATGCAGCCGAACCGTGTATTACAATGCCGTTATGTGATAACTTTCAAAGAGAAAAGCAAGCACACTCGGAATAAAGTATTATTTTTAAAAAATGTTTTCGGTCTGTTTCCGGTATTTGTTTATGACGATGTGATGTGAGATGTGAGACTGGGTTGGAGAATTGCACAGGGGAAAATAACGTATGCCATCATTTTAGATGAGGATTTTGTTAAACTAATACGTTTGCGCTGTGGGTGCAGGGGTACAGTGCTATTTTTTATAAGTGGGGGGTGGACCGAACATCTTTTAGGGGTGTCGTCGCCTCCTCTCGGGGGGTCCGGGGGCATGCTCCCCCGGGAAGATTTTTTTTTTTAAATATTGAAGTTGAAAGCATCAATCTGGTGCACTTTGAGAGCAACATTAACCCTACCTTAATAACACCTTAAAGCGGACAAAAGGCACTGGAGAACACTCATTAACACCCTTTAATGAAGCAAACTAATGCCTTAACTCACTCAAATAGTCGTTTACTTATTAAGGTGAAACAAATGTGCGTAGAGTTTTAAAGGATGCGGATAGTCTCACCTTGATTCTGGCGCATTGCTTATCGTTTTATAGATCTATTCTCATCCACCATCTTTGTTTGTGACGTAAAGAGTGTAAGAGTCACGTTTCTGAATCGGACACTCTGAGTGGATGCAGTCACAGCCAATCGGAGTCTGATTCAGAGGGTTGCCTGTCAGTTCCGTTGTTATGTGTACTGAAATGAGTGCCGGTATAATTCCACGTGCGTAAACAAAATAAAAATTGTAATACGTTATTTTAGTGTCTTAAAAGTAGACTGAGGTCTGAAGGGTTAACGTTACATTTTAGGATAATTTGTAGTCATGTTCTGTATACATACTAACATATAAGGGTTTTGACTTAGTGTGGTTACTCCATGTTTACTAGCTATAACATTAACGTTACATCACTCTTTTTCACTTCTTACTCAGTCAGCCAGAGTGCAGATATCACCATTAGATTAACAAACCTGAAACATCATCCATTTCTTCACTGCTGGTGATGACATTGTTGTCTGCTGCTGATACTGCTGATACTGCTGCTGCAGCTTGTGGCGCCTGCTTCGATGAAAATAACTTTCTAATATCCATAACTGTAGAGGCTATTAGCTTAAAACTCGTCAGGCACTAGGAAGGATCACTTCTTCTTCAGGGCAGGCTACGCAGTACGCAGGCTAATGTCCCACAGTGGCTGCCTCTCTGGTGGACTCCGGTACTGCACATTACTTCCGAGACGTTTTAAAGTTTAATTTTTTTAAGTGAAATATCCGGGGCTTTTCAGAAAACATCCGGGGCTTGAGCCCAAGTAGCCACCCCCGAGCGCCGCCTCTGTTCCTGAAGTAATCTTCATAATAACTAGCAAACTAAAGATTATGTACATCCACTGCACACATAATCTGAAATAACAACTCATATTTCTCGCATCAAATGACATCAAAACGCATTTTAATGGCCAAACTAACCTTAAAATAGGCATTTTCCACCGAGACTAAAACGAATGTCGGCCATGTTTGTTTTTTTCTGCAGGGAGAAATTTGAAGATCACGTGACATAGACGCCAGCCATTGGAATGAATGGTGAAATAAAACGTAGGGATCTTACAATTTCAGAGGCGTTTTTGTAGAAATACTACGTCCCAAGTTGTGGACCAACGTAGTTATTACACGTTTTTTTGTGAGACTGGGTTGGCGAGGCCGCGCTCTCCGTCATAATGCCGTCTTCACACAGACGGTGAAATGTATTAATCACAGCTATTACACTAGGCGAGGTGTGTTTTCTGACAACAACAGCAACAAGTAGTTCTAAATACATACTATGCTAATGCTGCTCCATATCTGGTATGACGTATTTAGTTGAGATTTGTTTGCCTGCTGGTTCATCAGCTTCCCCAAAAATTCAAATTCAAATGTAAATAATGTGATTTATTTGCAGCATTTGTTCAACTACAATACAAAGCACTTTTCGAAAGTAAGCTATAGATTGCATCTGTTCACATTGGTCCCATTGTCATAACATTAACGTTATATAATGACACCCCTTTTCTTAATTTAAAGAAAAGCATTTCACCTTCAATGCAACAAAAATAACAGTGCACCATCAGCTATCATAACAAGGCAAAACATAGCCTGTTATAAAATTAGGACATAAGAACTCAAGGACAAAACCATCCAGAACAAACAAACAGACTTTTAGGAAGAGCAAAGCTTGTAGGAAGTGAGGACGGTGCTGCAAAGGTTAGACCGCTGGCCTTTCTACAGTAGATCACGGGTGTCTGCTGATGGGAGGGTCCCTGGGTGGAGGAGCCCTGAGTTTGTGTGCGTGTGCGTGTGCGCGTGTGTGTGTGTGTGTCAGGGTAAAGGAAAGGCTGATGAACTTCAATTTCTATTAGAAACCGACAGGGGCTCGTCGGCTCGGTCGCCAATCAATAGGCTGAAGGACAAGGGTGTCAGAAAAAAATGAAAGACCCTTAGCTTCCTGTCAGGCTGAAGAGAAGAGGAGGGGGGAAGGCAGAGATGGACGGAGATGAGACAATGAAAGTGTGAGAATTATGATGGGGTAAAGAAATTATGAGTAGAGCAAATACAGAGTGTTAAGTGTGTGGATGTGTGTCATCTCTAGCACAAACATGGTGTAACTGTCAGTGTCAGCAGGGTGAGGGTTATCAGTCCAGGCAGAGTGTCTCCCTCCTCTATCTTCAACTCTTTGTTTGATCTCTCACAGCTACAGTATCCCAGGAGGTCCACGCCTCGCTTTGTGCAGACTCAGTGGAGAGCCCCAGCAGGTCCAAAATCATCTTTAAGGTCATACCATGTGACTGGACCTTTGCCATCACCAATCAGATTATCCCGGAGTCTGAAAAGCATCGATGACCCCGGAGCAGCAAGAGCATGACACTGTATATTCTACGGCATTTGAATTGTGCACGATACAGTGGAGACTGGTTACTGCCATGTAAAAGCTGTTGTAATTTTGTACACGGTAAACATTGAAGGAGGATTCTAAAACCTTTAGATTGCTACATCAGATACACACATGCATTTTACAGAATCTGTTCATAATTACCCATTTAGAGTTATACAAAGATCTGTGTTAAACATGAGACCATGTATCAAATATTTCACATATTTGTTATTTAAACCCTTATCTGGGTGCATAAGTTCTTATTAAAGATATCATTGAGTTGCAATATAGGACTTGTAGGTTCAAGCATTTTCCACAGATACTAGATTTTTGGAGGCAATTCTAAAGAAGAGCCTGGTTTTAAGTTTTGTAATTGTGCATTTATTAGGTGTTTTTCCAGTCCATAAAGGAGCATTTAAGGTTTTTGGAAGCAGCAAAAATGTGTTATTTTCTGTACAGTAGTCTGTGACTGAATAAAATGCAATTTGAAGGCATAAAAGCACGATGTGTTACAGTCCCCTTATACTAGTGGAATTATGTATTTACATGTAAGTCGTTTTTTTCTTTATTTTCCTTTTGTTTTTAAAGTTAATCCTGATGTTGTGTGATATCCTGGATGTGAGTACACATCAGCCTACGAATGTAACACAGCTGCCTTTCCTGCGGCCCTGTCCTCCTGACTAAAAGCCTTTTTGACATGAATTAGCATGTCGTCCTTAAAAGGCTCCAATTTTCCTCTGAAAGGTCTGTCTCTAATAGGTTCTTTCACAAATTCAAGCCCAATGTAACCTTGAATAAAGACACACATACATTCTTTTTAAAAATCTTTCTTCACACTTCCTCTGTGGAAAAATACACAGCAAAGCAGAGAGAAGCTGTCATATCAAGGCTTATAGTTTAAAAAAAAAGAAAACACAACAAAGATTTAATTTCCATAATGCATTCTAATGGATGGGCGATGTGTTTCAGCAGGTGAGACCAGAGGGCAAAGGCTTTCCAGACAAACACAACAATAAACCTGACGAGCACCATTACGCCGTAGATATTACAGGCTGTGAGGGAATGGGAATGATGATAATTAGTTAATTCAGCTATAATCTCATTTGTTTGGTCTCACCTTTTGCTAATACGACTTTGACCCTGGCGCTTGAACGTTCCAAACGACACAAATGAGAGTGCCAGGATGCTAATTTAGCAGGGAAATAACACAAATACTGGTTCTTGTATTGACGTTGGGACAATGGAGGTTAGTGTGTTAAAAAATGGGCCTTAAAGCTATTTGTCTGTTAATGATCTGTCTCTGTGCATATATATAAACCCCAATAGAGAGTTTTTTTATTTGAAATACCCTAAAAACAGATAGGCCTACATAAGATAAGATGAGATAAGATAGTACTTAATTAATCTCGATTTGGGAAATGTTTGTGTAGTGTAGCTTCATGTTTCAAATAATTAATAAAAGAAAAACACACACATTGACACACTTTAAAACAAAACTTCTATATTCATCCAAACACACACTTAAAACATCACACTTTCTTCTTTCCATACTTCTTTTATTTTTCCTCTTTTTATTTGTATTTCTTTTTTAAATGTATTCAATTATTATTATATCATGATTTTGTGAAATAATTACTTTAGTTTGTTGTAAATACTTTCTGTATGGAAAAAAAAAAATGTTATACCTGCCTGATTCATAGACTAAATCATGATTATCATCAAACGAAGAAACATACTAGCATAAATACATGCAATGTCAAAGAAGACATTCAAATGCATACTCAATGTTGACATACAAACAGATGCACATGCTTTTAACTGTATTATAAAGCCACATGCACACACATACACAAAGCAGGTTCCTCCACACTCTAATCTGCTGTCGACCAGGAACATTCCTCCAGCCTGGGACACAGCACATGGAGCTCAGACTTCTCTTTAATAAGCGCTCCATATGTGCTGGGCTGCAGGCCAGGGGGGGGGGGGGGGGGGGGGGGGGGCATGAGCTATGGTTAAGTGTGTGCGGTTAGACCCAAGGTTTCTAGCCGGCCTTTCATCCCATGCCAGCCCCGGCCGGGTGTGAGCAGCTAGGGGTTGAACTTAAGAGTTTAATGGTTCCTCTGGTTCCCTGCATCATATACATTGAACCCAGGATGCTTAGATGCTGGCCGGGGTTTACTATCCATTTCCCACTGCACCACCACTGGATGTGGGTCCCAAAAATGTCTCTCTTTATCCACATTTGAACATGACTATATAGAGCAGTGGAGGACTGACTACTAAAACCCAGAAATGAGTCAGCATTTTATCACTTCCTGTTCCTTGTCTCAAAGTCAATGTTTTCTTTTTTAAATGTGTTTTGGGTAGATTCCTGAAATAAGGTCTGTGGTTAACACAAGCTAGAGAGTTGTTTTGTTCTACCACATTAAATACCTGACTGGTGAATGTCCGAAGCTCGCTTAAGAACGGCTGTTGCTAACAAGCGGCTAAATGAGACACCACACGTCATCACGCCAAACATTAGCAACCTTTAGCTTAGCGGTGGTGACGCACAGCCAGGCAACCATGAGGTAGTTATTTTAGCTTTTTACTTCTAGTGATTTCATTTACGATTCAAATGTCTTATAGTGGAATATATCGAGATTATCCTGCTGAACAAAATGCATAAGTATCATAACTTTGAGTTGGCCAAAAATATGTTATTTCACTTTTTGGCTGTTTTGTACCTGCGTTGGAGAGACCTTGTTCAGGCGTGACCAAAACCAGTTTTGAAGGATAGATTACCTTTTATACTTTAATCTGGCTGCTATCTCCAAAAGTTTTACTGGTGCTGGATGTGTATTTTGTAAATTGTGTAATTTCTACTTTATTTTTTAAAATATTTGTATGCATGCTTCTTATTTATATTAAGCCATATTTGGCTCTTTACTTGCTGTATTAATGTACATTTCACCTCTGTGGGACGATTAAAGGTATTCCAATTCTGATATACATTCAGTCCTTTTGACCTAAGTGTGTCATTGAACCACAGATTGTAATGCAGTGTCTGGACAAAGGCTTAATATGTGAGTAATAAGATCTTTCCCTTTCTTTCAATCCCTCTGTGTGTCTCAGTGTCAGTGAGTGGGCTCAGGTGCTCTGGCCAGCATTGAGGGACATTTTCAAGCTCCCTCTCTATTTCCAACTGGAAATCAATACATGACCACTCAGACCACACTTTACTCCTGTGCATTCACTCAATGTTATTACCTTAAACATCTGACATTACTCACTTTTGCTCAAAGTTATTGTTTGCCCTAACCCTGACCCTACACATACAGAAAGGAAACATGGGTTACACTATGAGATTAATAGATTATTCTTTAGATCGTTTTGCCTTTTTTGGATAGATAAACAGATAAGAACAGCATGGACTCAGGTGAGCTACATAAGAGTCACCATAATAGAAGCTTAATTTTAACTTTGAAGTGAATTTAATTATAAAAAGGTAGACATCAATAACTGACATTCTATGTATAGTCTCTCATGTATTTCAGATTGGAGGTTCAAAACTCTTTTGATCCCTCATTGTGAGAAGTCCACTGAGTTGCCAATTTAGATTTGATTAATTGCTATTACATTTATCTGACCTTGCAGCTACTCAAGACGTTTATTTGGCAGGGACAATGCACGGTAATGAACACTTAAAACATTAAAATATGTCAAGCGTAACAGTGCCAGATTCAGCTTTCAGCTGATATTGGACTGTTGTCCTCCTCTATTGCATTCTTTTCACCTGCCAATGCGTTTCTGATCCAATTTGAAAACATAGATATTAGATCTGGATATGTCGAAAACAGCTGTCAGTCTGAACAAGATCTCAGTAACTCAAATGTCATGATGTAATTACATGATTCTATCTAACCTCAGTAGGAAGTTATTATCTCTTTTCTCACTTATCAGTTTCTTTTTGTGTAACTTCCTCCAAACGCCTTACTTTCAGCCTCCTCCATCATCTCCTCTGCTCGAGTGTCCCATAATGCACCTCTCAACGACATTCATTAGCGAAACCCCCACCTCCATTTACGCATGCTGTACTTCTCTTGGCTACCCCCTCGACCCTCATCTCCTTTGTGCTGTGATATGAATGCACTTTGATGCCTAATAAGTGGCTCTGTCCTTTTTGACATGAGCAGCCTGTGCCTGCCCTGTTCAGCCAGTAATTAGCCTGCTCCCCTTACTTGGGCCATGTTCAAATTAGGCCGCTCCGCCTCCGTCTCTCCCTCCTTCCCTGACTTTCATTCATTTATGGGTAACAGTGTTGGGCAAGTTGCTTCCAAAATGTAATACAGTACATATTACTTATTACTGTCTTTTGTACACTGTAAGAAATGTACTGTGAAATGCACAGTATTTAATGGCAGCAATTGACAAGTTACTTACTGTAATTCATTTTACAGTAAGTAACTTGTCAATTGCTGCCAGTTAAATACTGTAAAATTGATTACGGTAAGTAACTTGTCAATTGCTGCCAGTTAAATGAATTACGGTAAGTAACTTGTCAATTGCTGCCAGTTAAATACTGTAAAGGTAATCACAGTATTTATTACATGTTACTTGTTAGACGCTTTTATCCAAAGTGACTTACATACTCAATACTGTGGGCAATCCCCACAGGAGCAATTTGGGGTGAAGTGTCTTGCCCAGGGACACAACGTCATGCTGACTGCAGTGGGGTTTGGACCTGTGATCCCCTGATCCGAACACCAAGGCTTATCCACTACGCCACACGCCTCCCATTTTACACGCGATTTACAAGTTTTTATTTACAGTAACAGTGTAAAATGAAACACAGTAACTTTCAAGTACTGTATTTGTGTTTACGGTAATAGTGTTTTAACTGTAAAATGAAACGGTAACTTCCAAGTACGGTATTTGTGTTTACGGTAATAGTGTTTTAACTGTAAAATGAAACGGTAACTTCCAAGTACGGTATTTGTGTTTACGGTAATAGTGTTTTAACTGTAAAATTAAACAGTAAATAGCATTTACTTTATTTGGTATTACAGTAGTAGTATTATAGCTGTAAAATGAAACACAGTAACTTCCAAGTACTGTATTTGTGTTTACGGTAATTGTGTTTTAACTGTAAAATGAAACACAGTAATAGTTAATTACTTTATTTTTTGTTACAGCAGTAGTGTTATAGCTGTGAAAATAAAACAGTAATTTCCAAGCATTGTATTTTTGTTTAAGGTAATAGTATTTTAACTATAAAATAAAACTGTACTGTATTTTTTTTTACGGTAATAATGTATAAATTGTAAAATAGAAACTTTAATGTTATAATTTTAAGTTACAGTATCAGTATTGTAACTGTAAAACAATTTATTATAGTATACTTCATGTCATGCTGGTAATTTACAGATTACCAGAAATTCTTGACACAATTTTAAAGCTCACCAATAACTGCAGGGAGATAGCAAACAATACATTTTGACAATGTATTCTTAATTGTTGAATGGTATCAAGACCATGTATTTTCTTGTGCTAAATGATAAATATTTTCATTCATAAAACAATCGATATTAATATCCAAAAAAATGGAGATTGCTTTTTTAAAACAGTAGCGATAACAACACAAAGAATATGAAGCCATTTCTTCTGCCAAGCCATTTTAGAGACGTGCTGTAGTTGAAAATGTTTCACGACCTCGACACAAACTGGAGAACCCAAATGCACGACCCAGAGACAGTCTTGAATGTAACAAACATTTTCTTTTTAATGTCATTAAACAGAAACTTTAAAAATAAACCTCTAAAATAAACTCAAAATAACAAAACCTGACAAGACTGGAAACGATCCTCTCTTTGCTGAGGCCTGGCACGACCACACGTGGGAACAAACACAAACTGACACAGGACAGGGGGGAGACAGGACTATTTAAACATGAGGTGAGTGGGAACAGGTGGAAACAATCACGGGCGGGGCAGACGCTGAAGATGGTGGGAAAACACACAAAGGGAGGAAGTAACAGGGCCTGAAATGAGAGACAAGAGGTAAGTAGAAAATGAAATGGAAAACGAGACACGACATGAAACACAGGGACTTAACTAGAGATGAATGACATAAATAGACAGACCTGTCATGACGTGAATAAACATGAAAACCTTACTAAACATGAAATGACAGACATAATACATAAACATAACTAACACATTTGACCAGACACAACAAAAGGCACTGTTTGGCAAATACATTATGACTATTCTTAGATAATACACAATATTTGAAAACACTTTGAATACAGACAACCAAATGAATGCAGGAATGGACCCTGCACTGAACTTACAAACCTTACACGTGTGAGACATTTTGATAAGCTTGCCGAGTACAGTTAGCTTAACTTGCTTTTTCACTAAGCGGCCTGACGTTGGACTGTCAAACTTTGGCTAGGGTTACATAAATTAACTGACACAATTATTTGTATTAATTACTTTCTTTGTCTCTTGAGTTACCATGTCCATTGGGGGAGTTTACTTCCTGGTTCAGCAAAGGGCGTGGCCTAGCGCTGAGGACTCATACATACTGCAAGGGGCCAATCGGGATATATTGGGACAAACCACCTGCTTCCATGTTAAAGGGGGGATTTGGGTTGTGTCAGTGTCCTTTGTGTTTTCTGTTACAATTAATTATCCCTTGGTTTCAACTTGGTTTGGCCAAGCCACTATAGGTTCCTTGGTTTTTCATTGTAGCAGGTCAGTTTGTTGAGTTAACACCTGTTAAGTTGATGCAATGTTTCTTTGAGGTATTTTCCTGTTGACCTCTTTTATAGGCCTAGTTATTAGAACTTATTGATCTAGGATGTTTTCTGTGGACTTTTGGGTAAATAAAAAACCCAGTTTATTGAAACCACTCCTGTGTCCTGTTGTTCATACTAGTGATGGTGAGATGAAGCCTTATGAAGCTTTGAAGCTTTCCAGCCAATTGGTTCGCAAAAGGGTTCATCTCATGAGGCTTCATCATGGGCTTCATTTGAACACAAACCCCCCTGCTGGTCAAAGTGTGTAAAACAGGCAGATTGGACATCTCAACAGTGTGCTCTATCTCATACCGAGTTCCCAATGAGTAAAGCCTTAGAATAATTCTAAACAACGAACATTAAATCATATTTTCATGTTAACAATATTGTATTTATTCCAGTTGAATGATTGTGATTGAAAAGCCTAAGGAGGCTGCTAAACATTGCAAAGAGGGATTTGTATTCCTTACTAATATTCGTAAACTTAACCATGTTGTAGCCGGAGAAAGGCTACACCATATCAAAGAATACATTTATTAACTACATTATCTCATTTAGCTGTAGCTTTTATAAACAACAAAAAATACGTATTGGGCAGTCATTGAACCAGGGACCCTGCGTCATGAGTCAACTGCTTTCCAGCTGAGCCACAGCACACACATTACATCTTCCTGAAAACATTGACACATATGTATTCCTGTATTTATTCATTTATTTGTTTATGTTTTTATTCCTACATTTATGTATGCTTGCATCCATTTATAGGCTACTTATTGACATGTTCCAACCTATGTAAGTGAGGGTCTCTCTTGATTCCATCGTGTCACCGGGCCCGGGTACAGGAGGGGTAATATGGTTCTTAGTATACATCCATGGGTATTATGAGTGTTGTGGTTCAACGGTTCAACCGATCTGAATCGTTTCCTGAAGCAGTCACGTGGTATCGACAGGCAGCGAGGCTTCGTTTGTCATCGATGACGTCACTGGCCCAAAACGATACAAGCCTCGGTACATGCTTCACAAAAAGCTTCGGGGATTACTCAACACACGCTCCGAAGCCTCGGCGCAATACGTAACATCACTAGTTCATACCCCTCACTGTTTATTCATCATTCAATTCATTCTAAATTTTATTCTGTAGATTGTGTACATTACTTTTCACTTTACTGCTTTTTGCACTCCTGGTTAGAAGCTAAACTTTGTTGTCTCAGTACCTGTAATCTGTGCAATAACAATAAAGTTGAATCTAATATTGAGCAGGAACAAATGTATTTACTTAGTACATATCTGACATTAACGATTAAACACATTTGTGCATTCTTTATAAATGCAAACTGGTCAAGACCACTGACGGAAGTAGTTTTGCAAAGTAGTGGTTCTGTCTTTTACATGTAGGATTCAACCCCCCTTGTATTGATTTGTTTTCAAATGAACAGACACTTGAGTCATTCATTTGTAGTGATATAATAATTGTTCATCTGCAACGAAGAACGGCAACGCAAATGCCACCATTGCAAACCGAGTCAAGCCGACTCCGAGCTGTCCGACTTCAGGCAAGCTTTTTGAGACCTACCCCAGCTGCAATCGGCTATTCTCGTCTACTTTCGAGCCGCCACAATAATAATAAAAATGATGGTTATTATCTTACTTTTGTCTATTTTTATTCCTCTGTGTTGCGTTTTTAAGGTGCAATGCCAAGACACATTCTTTGTATAAATCAGCACCACATTTGTAGATCTTCCGGTTTGCAAAGACATAGGGTCTTACAAATATACAGGGGCGCAGCCAGGGATTTTGGGCCCCATGAAAAGATATCACATTGATTACTTAAACATTTTTTTCTTAATTTTCTAAAATTGTTTGGGCCCCTGTCAGTCACGGGCCCTTAGAGTCGTTCTAACTTTTCACCCACTTACGGCGCCCCTGCAAATAAGTATATACAATATCTAGTATAGCCAAACTAGAAATTACACTGCATGAAGATTATATATATTTAGAAAAATATGTTGGTTTATTTAAGATATTTGAGCTATAAATGGGGTTTTTCGGTTGGTTCTTTCTTTTATGGTTACTATGATCTCCTACAGTACATTGTAGGTTACTGTGATTATCTACAGTACATTGTTGGTTCCTGTGAATATCTACAGTACATTGTTGGTTACTGTGATTATCTACAGTACATTGTTGGTTCCTGTGATTATCTACAGTACATTGTTGGTTACTGTGATCTCCTACAGTACATTGTTGGTTACTGTGATGTTCTACAGTACATTGTTGGTTACTGTGATTATCTACAGTACATTGTTGGTTACTGTGATGTTCTACAGTACATTGTTGGTTCCTGTGATTATCTACAGTACATTGTTGGTTACTGTGATCTCCTACAGTACATTGTTGGTTACTGTGATGTTCTACAGTACATTGTTGGTTACTGTGATTATCTACAGTACATTGTTGGTTACTGTGATGTTCTACAGTACATTGTTGGTTACTGTGAATATATACAGTACATTGTTGGTTACTGTGATCTTCTTCAGTACATTGTTGGTTACCGTGAATATCTACAGTACATTGTAGGTTACTGTGATCTTCTTCAGTACATTGTTGGTTACCGTGAATATCTACAGTACATTGTAGGTTACTGTGATCTTCTACAGTACATTGTTGGTTACTGTGATCTTCTACAGTACATTGTTGGTTACTGTGATCTTCTTCAGTACATTGTTGGTTACTGTGATGTTCTACAGTACATTGTTGGTTACTGTGAATATATACAGTACATTGTTGGTTACTGTGATCTTCTTCAGTACATTGTTGGTTACCGTGAATATCTACAGTACATTGTTGGTTACTGTGATCTTCTTCAGTACATTGTTGGTTACCGTGAATATCTACAGTACATTGTTGGTTACTGTGATCTTCTACAGTACATTGTTGGTTACTGTGATGTTCTACAGTACATTGTTGGTTACTGTGAATATCTACAGTACATTGTTGGTTACTGTGATCTTCTACAGTACACTGTCAAGGACT
Source organism: Pseudochaenichthys georgianus (assembly GCF_902827115.2). Classification (NCBI taxonomy): domain Eukaryota; kingdom Metazoa; phylum Chordata; class Actinopteri; order Perciformes; family Channichthyidae; genus Pseudochaenichthys; species Pseudochaenichthys georgianus. Next base: position 11,290,922 of record NC_047517.1, on the reverse strand, counting down.
ATAATGAAGGTTGCTAAGGAGGATCAAGAAAGAGAAAGGAAAAGAGGTTAAAAGACGGAGCGCTGGACGTCAGCTAAATCACCAGAAGAAGGCAGACAGGAAGTAAACAATAACAGGACACGGAATGGGCTCTGTAGTTTGTTTAGTATGGCAACGCGTTACACCCAACACTGATGGGTACTGTCTGTTCCCCTGTCCTTCTCCGTCTTTCATTTGATTTAAATTCTTTATAGGTTCCTTTCATGATTTCTCTTACTCACCATTGTGTCTTATACTGTATGTTAAGTCCTGTGGAAGATGAACATGTTCCTTTTTTTTGGTGTTTGCTTTGTTTATTTACGTAATGTATAGCATATTATGTACGTATGTTACATATTACTAATTTTTTGCCAAAGCTTTTGCTTAGTCTGTAGTTACTTGGCTTGAGGACCACTGGGTCACCGGTTCAAGTCCCCGAACAGACCAAAGTAAGAAGAGTATGGTAAATGGCGTGGTGCCCTTGCCCACAAGTACTAGGATGGGTACATGTGTGTAATAATAAAGAGGGTTTTTTACTGGCATTATGTATTGGCATACAATATATCATCTTAAATAGGCACATTCATATCCAATCAACATGGTTCTGATATCAGCACAATAGTTTAACTCTCTCTGTCCATACAACAGTTGCACTAGAATATACCAAAAATACCAAACTGTGAAATGTCAAGAGTTGGAAGGAGTTCTTAATATTAATTAAGCAAGACTCAATTGCAGCAATAATCTGATGTAAAAGTATTGCATTCAAAATGTTACTCAAGTAAAAGTACAAAGATATAGGTTTGAAAAATATACCCAAGTAACAGTATTCAATATGCAGAATAATATTTTTTATGAATGCGACACATTAATGTTCAGCTGCAGACAGTACAGCTTATTTTGAATTGATACATTTATTTGTTTTTACTCAACATACTGCTTGGTGGATGTCAGTTTATTCCTGGGGAGCGATGACATCTTATTTGTATTATATATATTTTAATAAATACATTGCATATATAAATCAGCATATTAACTAAAGCTGTCAGATAAATGTATTGAAGTAAAAATGACAAAATGTCCCTCTGAATTGAGAAGATGTAGAAAGTAGCATACATTAGAAATACTCACATAGCTCAATGTTGTACTCAATTAAGGTATGGAGTAAGTGTACTTTTGTAATTTCCCTCACTGGCAAAGTATTGTAACATTTCTGAAAAGAATATGCAATGATGTATGGCAAAGTAAGTCTTGTTTAGCCTTTTCCATTGACCTGAACAATAAGTGAGTAATAACCAAGCAAAGGGCTACATTAAGGTTAGAAATGGGGTTGAATGGTTAAGGTTGCATTTATCCTGATAATCCTCACAAGAATAGCAAATGTTTTCGAGTGTGAGGAAGATAAAGTGATGAATGCGTGCACACTCAAAAAAAACACCCATGTACAGAGGGTCAGTAACAGAATATCTTTTGAGTGTTTTCCAGCTGCCCTCACCACCAATCTCTCACAACACACCCACAACAAGACAGCTTCATTCAGCCTGCCTGCCCTCTCAGCCCACTCCCCATCTCCTTATGTGCCCCCAAATGAATAGAGATGTAAATAAGTTCATGCACTTAGGGACCTTTGTTTCGGGCACCCACACTGGAGAGGCCTGGCAAGAGCTTGCCCTTTTGTATCCCTTCTTTCCATCTTTCTATGTGCATCGATGGCGAGTTCAGGAGTGTTTCGTCGTGAAAAGAAACATGTGTTTTCCGTTCAAAGATGCTGTATGTACATGTATGTCTTTGTGTTCATGTATGCTCTAAATATTCTTAATTTAAAAAAAATATGATGCAGAAATCCTTTATTTGTCTCTCACTGGGGACATTCACATAGCAAAGGCACAGTGCAGGTGAAAGGCAAAAAGAAAAAGAGTAGATTTATATATATATATATTTATATGGCAGACATAGCAAAAACAAATAAGTGACATCATTATTATTACATAATTATTAATTAAATCGCAAGTAAATGCATACAAAGTATATAGGAGCGCATTATGTTAACACATGGTTAATAAATGGTAAGTAATAAATCATTTATTGCACAAAAGTGTATATTGCACATATTTACAGAAGTGTAATTGCACAGCAGGGGAGTTATAGTCCATATTTGGTTGAAATGGCACATTTTGTTACCCATTTAGCCTTGTAAGCATATGTCAGTTGTCTATAAACACAAAACAACAACTGCATTTTTAGCCTAGCCTATTAGCCAGTTTATCGAGAATAATTGCAACATATCTGTATTTTAGGCACAATATGTCTGCTTACAAAACCAAGTGCAGTATCAGGTCCAATTACACAGGCGACCAGTCTCAGATCGCTAATTGAGGAGGTTGAATCGCTAAACATCAGAGATAACATTATCTGAATTTATTTCGGAGCAATTTAGCCCACTTTAATGGAAACTGCTAAATAACTGGATAAATTAAAATAAAGGCTATGCGAGGGGATTTCATAACTAAAAGCACCAGGCAATCAAACAAAATCACAACAGTTATGAATTTGG